>NC_044016.1:28586907-28889937 GCF_900496995.4 Aquila chrysaetos chrysaetos | reverse complement strand
TGGTTTATTAGTTCCTGATACATCATGCCTATTAAATTGTCCTTTCCAAATGCATCCAAATGTATAATTATCTTCAACACATATCCACTCAACAAATATCTTAGTGTAGTCATCAGATTTTTTAGGTCTATAATTTCCATAGCACTTGGGGGGATTTTATCCTTTTTAATAATGGAACTTTATTTGTGTTTTCTCCAGATAACCTGAAACTTCTGCTACATTAAAAGATTATTTTAAATTACTGACAGCAGGATGCTTTCTTCTCCAATGCTGCTAAGGTTAAATTCTCTCACATGCAGAGTCTCTGGGTCCCTCAGAATGAATTCTGAGGATTTAAATGTTGAATAGCCTTGGCTGAGAAACCCCTCAGAATACAGAACATCAGAAAAATTAGCCAGGTTCTTGTCACTTTAGTTTAGTCCAGCACCTCCTAAAGTAGTGAAAAAATTCCTGTTGACCTCAAAAGATCATGCTATCTTTGCATGCAGACTCTTTGAAGTTAATTTAGAGCAGGAGACCAGGGCAAAATCTGACACGTAGTCCATTAAAGCGGATGGAACTTGAATTCATCTAGTTCTCAAAGACCTACTTACATCCTTACTAACTGATAAATAAGGGAAAAGCAGTATGCATTGACAACATTTTGTGTAGGAGCAGTCTATTTTCAAGTGTAAACTCCAACACCCATCAGAGCAGGTGAGGGACATCAGACTGACTTCATTGTGCTTTTTATACCCCAGTGAGGTGATGTACAGAAAGGTATGTAAATAACATAATGCTGTGTGGGACTGAGTTTATATAAGTCTGACTAGTTCATAGAGTTTAATATAAAGATACATATGCACAGATATTCACTAGAGCAACACAGCATATTTGTCGTCAAAGTGCTTATTTGGTACTAGGCAAAAGGTAGTCAAGTTGTCCCTTGTTAGCAAAGAAACGACATGTATTTATACATATACACAGGAAATCCAACAGAAGGGAACGTTAACTGTTCAAGTTTCACTTCCAAACTATAAACTCATTCTTCCATGGAGTAAAGGCAGTTACGTGCAGAGGCGAAGAAGCTCCTGTTGGCTAAGTCTTTGGATGATCCTTTCAGTTTTAAAATTAGCAAACAATTCATCGTGATTCTTGAAAACCTTTCAAGTCTGAATATTGCCTACAGTATACAAGGTGTAATTGAAACTCCGTTTGTCTGAGATCAAACCCAAGGGAAATTACCTGAATTTGAGTGCACTAGTCAGTTCAATTTAAAACTGCCTTCTGATGACAGCATGGGCTTTGTTTGTTTGCTTGTTTATTTTCTAATCCGGCATCTTCCTACCAATTGTTCGGTAAAAGTCCTTAATTAAAGGTGGGTGTTATTGTGAGCAGCCAGCTTAGTTTTATGAAGAAGCAGAGTTTCTAGGAAAGCTCTATTATGATCAGCATAGAAGGAAGCGGCACATTTGTCTTGTTCTGTGTCAACCTTATTTTTTCCTTACCGGTAAAGTAGTAGAGTTTCAAAGCCAGACACTGCAGCTTGGGGAAAGAAATGTCAGACACATTTTGCATCAGAAATGCAAGGCAAGTAATTGCAATTGCCTTTAGAAAAATCCTAACAGGACATCTGCCTGTGTGTGAAGCGTAGGCGTCTATCTAACAGCACACAGACATACTGTTTGCAACTTTGCGGGACACTTTATGTAACTTTCATATGTTGCAGAAAGTTAAGAAAAGCATTAAATGACAGTGGGAACAATTCTCTAACATTTTCACTCCCCTGCACAGGACAAAGGACTCCACGAGCTGGAAACCAGTTGATCCGACGCCTGCTTATCCAATAGCAGGAACAACAATGCCCAGAAAATTATCTTAATGGGTTTTTTTCCTTGTGTTTGGGTCGCTACAATTCTATCCTAGCTACATTTACTGGCAAACTTACTAAACAAACAAGGCTGTCCAAACTCTCCATCTTGTATGCTGGCTGAAAGTGGAAGTTTGATTATACACGCCCTTGTTATGGACTGATCATTATCTCTTTGTATATGATTTGTGGGGTGCTATTTTTGTGAGACAAACAGGGCCAACAGAACCGCATAGAAGTACAGTCTGTAGGTTTTCCATCTTCTGCCAACTAATTGTTAGCAATATATCTAGTGAAGGATCTATTGCTTCACTTTAATTGTTGGGAAAACAATGCTTACACCATGTGCACCTTTCAGTGGGTGGAAGCAAAAGGTGCTTCCACTTCTTTTAGCCATCCACAAGAAAAGTGTATGAAACCATACATAAAACTTCACTCTAGCTGGATTCTCCCAAGCTGAGATACACCTTCCCAGTTCAGTCACTTCTTTCAAATTAATGATAATACTTGAACAGATCTCCTGCTTGGAGCAGAAGAGTGAAAATACAGGATATGGGGAGCATCACTCTTGCTCTACAATGCAAGTCCTAAGAGTGAATTCTTTCACATTCTTCACCATAAAGCATATTTTTAAACTAGGATATTAATTTAGATTATTTGTTTTCACTCTGTGAAACCTTGCCACCATGACACCGCATATAAGTTTGAAGGATGAAAAGGAATACAAAAGTAGAATCACTGACCGTGTTTGAAGGGTCTGATGCAGAACCGTGAAAAACAGCACAGCTACCACAGAGGTCAAAAGCTTCTTGGAAACTTCTTTAAATGCTTAAAAAAATTTACTGGTGCCTTGGGCCAGGTCTTAAAATTCTACCATGTATTAATCTCTGTACCTCAAATTTTAGATGAGATCTGTCATGCTCATTACAAATGCGCATTGATATTTTTTTTCTTTCCCTACCACAATACTGTGTCTTATCCTGATCTTTGCAGTTTCCCAGAAAGTCAATCCTGGGAGACTAGTCGCAGGGAAAGCTAAAGGAGAGCTCTGCATGCTTCTTTATATACATAGCTAGGTCTCAAAAAGCAAATAATCTGAGGGATAATCTGTGGATGGGATTCAAAACCACTCGAATACCAGCCACAACTGTTCTGCCAAAGCAGCTATGTTGTGCCCATATTTAGGGAGAAAAGCAAACAGGGCCAAGAGCTATTCTCCTATGTTTTGCATCTGACAGAGCTGTTTCATGTCAACATCACCAAAAAGACCATGGTTTTGGGAGAAACCTGTTGTTGAACTCAGTCCACAAAAACAACGTGAGGACCATTTCCCAAGAAGAGAATGGCTCAGGGGTAATTTCAAATGGGGACAAAAATCTAGGCAGGACTGGGAGTTCAACTAAGTTTTGCATTTGTTTGCCCCTGGGCCACAAACAGATGATTAAAAAGCCAGAGCTGCATCCTTGTAACCATTGCTGAGCTCCCTCCTGTTTCCGGACCTCGCCTGTCCCGGGTGACACCTGGTCTGTGGTCCCCAGCCTACAGACCTGGCTTGCTCTGGGTGTGTTTTGCAAGACAGCAAGACTGTCACCCTCGGGGCTTGCTCCTCCATGTTACAGTTTGTTCCATTCAGTTGTTTACATAGTCAGGCCCTCTTCTAGCATGTTTACCCATGGAAATAATTTTAACCCCCCAGTACCATTTTCCTAGCAATTTTACACTATTTATCACAGGAAGATAATATTATTTGGTAGGCATCCCAACTTTTGCACATCAATGCAGTTGAACTGTTGTGATTAGAGTCTGTCCTGAAAACAGTATGATATAACTTTGATTACAAATAACTATTTTAATGTTAAAATGACAAGTTTTGCATTTCATCAAGCATAGCCACAAATGAAAACCTGAAAAAAAGGCATATGACAAAAAGCGCTATGAAAATAAGATATGAAAGCTATAATTTATTATTCAACAACCACTGATTAGTAAAATATTAAAAAGACAGTGCAATCATAAAGTACAAACATAAAAAAATCAACTATGAAAAATCCATGAAAAAGCAGCAGTGGTTAATCCATGTAACCAGATACTTTCTGTTTTGTAAGATGAATTAGTAGAAAATGGAGAGAGGAAAATACTAAACTTCACATTGAACTATACTGCTCAACTATTAAATGGAGCCATCGTTCTATTTTTATACACTTTCAGAGAATGTTAAACTTAGTACCGTTGCAGATGACTAGTTTGGAAGGGAGGATGCTGTGGGTGAAACTCTTGTGTAGAATAATTGCACTTCAAAACTTTTTAATGGAAGTTCCTTATGCATTTATAAACATACCAGCAGAGAAAAAATATGTACGCTTTCCACTTTCTCAGAAAAATGAAATTTTACACACACAGCCTATATACATTTCAAAATCAGTCTTACATGTTGAAATGGTACTTCAAGGGTATATTTAAAAGTAGATTGATGGCCCTTCTGGGAAGGAGAGTAACACTGAAATTCGAACATTGCTGTGTAAGAATAACCAAAAGTTTCCTGGCTATAATTTACAATTTACAATTCACACCGGTGGAGTTGATTGGACCCTAAACTCTGAGTTGCCACCGATGGGCTACATGGCCTCTGTCTGCAGTCTGGTGAGGAGGGAGGTTGGTTGTAATAGTTACAACAGAATTACTAAAAATACTACTGTAATTATTGCAGAATAATAGTGATCGCAGTATTAATATGACTCTGTTTTTGCAGCAGTAAGCAGTCACAAAAGAAAAATGCTCATAGGCTGGTGTATAAAAATATTTTGTACGGTTGCTGTAACCCTCTAGCCCTTCCTAAATCCGCCTGATGTTTGTGATGGAAGGGTGTCCCCGCTCCGAGGACCGGAGGTGCAGAGGCACTCAGGACGTGTGGGGGAGGTGTGGGACGCACCGTCCTTGGAGGAGGAGCGCAGGCCTCGGGCACCCTCCTGACCAAAAAGGCCCCAGTGTCTTCCCAGTGCTGTGGCCAGGAGGCTGCAATCTTTGGAAATCTGCACCCCAAACAGCTAGTGGATCCTGCAGCATGGCTGCACAGGAGAAGACTTTGTGTTGTTTCAGAAAGATTTCATCCTGTTTTTCCAAAGAAACTCTTTTAATAAATTTGCTTTTCATGGAAAATGTAAATATTGTTGAGTCCTCATTCCCACTGAAAACAAAAGCTTCAAAATATTGGAATTTTGCCCAGAATGAAAAGTCCAAGCTTTACTAAGCACCTCCCTTTGTTTGTCTTTTTTTTCTGTTTAATGTCTTCTTTGGTTTGGATTTCTTTTTCATACATTTTCATACAACATCATGAGCTGGACAGTTGTTTCTTGAGCAGCTTGGCAGAGAGGTTCTGCAGCACAATTTATTTATCAGCTGAATTTTCAAACTATTGGATGTTATTGGATTGACTCAGAAATTGCAAACATAAAATGAAAAATATATTTAAAGCTATTAAATATATTCTAAAACACTAGCTAGGGGAAAAAAAAAGTGGGTTTAAGTTTATTTTCAGTTTAACAATATCTTGTCCCAAATTTGGATTTTCTAATTTCTCATTTCTCATGTTTGATTACACATGAACAGGAGGGTCTTCAGACATCAAGACCGATCCAGGTGATCGGAGACAAGCATGTCCCTTGCACGGTCCTTTCCCAAAATAGGCAGCTGTCACCTTAGCATCAGTTAGACCTATCATCTCAGACATGCAAAGGTGTTGGGAAACAAAAAATATATATATACATTTTAGAGTTCTTGAACTTCCTCTAGCTGCCTCACTGCTGCAGTCAGTGAAAACATCCATGGTGATAGTGTGGTCAAACAGGCTAATTAGCCCTCCTTGGGATTTAGCCCACAGTATCAGCCATGGTCTCTTTCTCATACACAAATACTTCCATCCCTACAGCAAAACAAAAGCGCAAAACCAAAAATGTGAAAGCTGGGTTAGCAGCAAGCACAGGCTCTGGTACCGTGACATTTAAATCTTCATCAAAGCTGCTACAGACCAAGCTGACCTTTTGTTAACAAGAGCTAGCGCTTCGTGTTGTTCAAATAAAAGTTTGCTTTAACAATTTACTCTTCAAAAGTGTAAAACACTTCATGTTTGCTTCTTAAAAATTACTTTCTTGTTACATTTCAAAGTTACTACTGATAACAAAACCTACAAACCTCGAAGTAAAAAAAAAAAAAAGGCAATGAGAAAGAAAACAGAACATTTCTGAAAAGGTTATAAAAATAACTGTAAGAATTGTTAAACCTTTTTTCTTTTACTTTTGGATAGAAAGTATTAAGTTTGCTTTGCATTCTTAGGCCAATAAAGCACAACAGGCCAAAAGATTTTAAAACAAGTTTTAAAGTAGGTAATTGCGATAGCCTGCATTAAAAGGCTTATACGCTGCTGGATCTTCCACAGCCCACACCACTTGTTACGTGCAGGCAAGAAGGCTTTGAACCTCAAAGCTATGGCTTTGGAGAAGAAAAAATACCCAACTATTTGTCCTTTGAATATCCACATATGTCCGCATCCCGGTACCGCAAGGTTTCGTTGGCTGCAGCACCTCCTTCCAAAGGTTTGCAGGGCTTCTCCGTCTCCCCTTCTGCCCCTGCCACTGGGGATTGTGCCCTCGCCCGTCCCTGCCCCGCGCCTTGCAGGGGCCAGGCAGGGCACACATCCCCAGGGGGGCACTGACGCAGCATGAGCAAGCAGGGGACCCCCAGCCTCCTCTTCATCCTCCCGTGTAAGATCTGCTTCTCTCCATCCCCTTTTGCTTTGCTCAGGTTAAAGGTAGAAGTCCCATCCTGAGATGGCATACATGTTAACAGACAAGGAAGCAGCTAAGCCCAACATGAAACAAGATGTTGATGACAAGTATTTACACTACAACTCTGTGCTTTGTAAATTCTCTCTTCTCTTTAAATTTTTAATTTTGTCTTCAAAGTCCCCTGAGCACTCAGTGTTTCATATTGGTTCCTTTCATGCTGATTAGATTTTCCTCTTTCCTTTTCATTCTTGCTGTTTAACCCATCTTTCTCTGCTAATAAAATCACTCTGGCAATCTCATCTTGTACTCTCGTTTCATTTGTGACAATCCCAGCTGTTGTTTGTTTGTTTATTCTGAAGTCCATTGTTAGGTTTAAATAATGCCTTTCAAAGAGTCCATCTTTTGCTTTAAGTGTCCTTTAGCCACCCATGACCTTGGGTTGCATTTTGGTACTCTCATTCCTTCTTTTCCAAGTTCAAAGGCTAAATTCTCTTTCTTTCTCATTCTCTTCTTTCGATGCAGTCATCTGAGGACCCTGGTTAATAGACTCTGAATTTCTTTTGGCCAATGCCTTGTGTGCTTCTTTCAAAATTTCCTTCAAAAAAGCCAACTCCTTATCCTTTTCTCATAATCTCCTTCCTAGTTCTCCCTGTAATGTTGCTACACTTCCCTTGGCTTTAGAGTTTCACTTCAACACACGGCCCAGCTGCTGAAACAATACCCTGTGACCGACTGTTGTGCTTTAAACCAATAAAGCAGGTACAAGTTGCCAGCACTGATTAAACAGCACGCTGAGGTTTCTGTTTTGCACTAACCTGGATTTTTTAATTTATTTTTTTAATTCCCATACTTCTTTACAGCTGAATCACTGATTTTTAACTTTATTTTATTGCAAATAAATCTTCCAAAGAGCATGCTCTCCTGCGCCACGCTTACACACACAGCGCAGGGGGAGAAGGCGCAAGTAAGGAAGGACTCTGCCTACAAATTTCAGCTCTGTTCAGGCTACCTTTAATGCTCTTTGAGTAGGACCATGTGTTTGGTGCTTAGGCTCCTTCCAGGCCAAAGGGACACAATGGGTTATCGCAGGGTAGGTCCAGAGGCAGCGGCGGAGGGGAGCATGGCCAGGAACCATCCCACCCCGGATGCTGTGCTGAGCCCAAGCCAGTAGGGAAAAGCTTCAGCCCTTCCCTTTAGGAGGCTTATCTGCAGCCAAAGAAAGTAGTGAAGGAGGCATGCGATAGCCTTTCTTTCAAATGCCCGGGTGGGCACCCTCAGCAGTGCCACCGGAGCCCCCAGAGCAGCTGCCTGGAGTGGACATTTCAGTCTGAATGTCCTGGCTTCCCCAGACCACCTGAGGCTCCTAAATACTTTTTTACAGTTAGCTCTGAGGGTCCTAACCCTTAAGTCTCTGTCAATTCCAGTGAGTCATAGCAGAATTAAAATCCTTTGAAACGTATCATCCATTGCTGGTTTGAAGCCCTAGAGGTACGTCAGAGAGAGGAGTAACTGTTCATTATCCTGGAGAGCTGAAAAGTCAGAGCTGAGGGAAGGGGGCTGTGAGTTTTCTTCCTCTTTTTTTTTCCTTGGAAGTTTTGGCATTTTCCTGCTGGTTTTTGCCTGTCTGGAAAATATTTTCACTCAAAGTACAGCCTCTACCACCAACAACAATCCAAACACAGAAAAAGGAAAATAACCGATATAAAAAAAGCCTCCAACCACAAATATCAAAAAGAAGCTTAAGCAACAAAAAAAATTAATAATTGCAAGAAGCTAAGAAAAATATGAAAACCAATGTCATTAACACAGCAGTAGTACAAATCAGAGATGTCTGAAATATGGTCAGAATAAATCCTACGGTATTGCAGCAATAAGCCAGTTACTTCTTCTATAAATCAAATTATTTGTTAACAAACCCTTGGGGTTTTTCCAAACCAAGTTTGAAAAGAAATACTAATTTTCAAAAGTACAAGAACTCCAGGATATTTGTTAACCTCCGGGCTCCTGGCTGGTTTATCAAATTTTGCTGTGTTCATTTTAATGTAATAAAAGACACCTAGATTGATAATCATGTCGGTATGCATCATTCAGCGAGTTCTTGGAGATGTAAGTGCACATACCACCGCTCACCGCCTATGGCTGTGACAGTTATTAACCATCTTGCTCTCTTATTTAAACATACAGAGAAATAAAAGGGAAAAACAAGTGTAAATATCTGTTATTGGTGCAATCCACCTTTTTTTTTACCTTTTGAAAACTGCGGAAAAGTTGGTGGACTGCCCTGAAGTGCTAGTGAGGCTGTCTTGGGCACTGCAGAGTCCTGTCCCCTCCGGGAGGGCAGCCGGTAGGTGACTGCTCTCACCGTGACTGTGTCCCCCTCGTCCTCCGGCCCAGCCACCCAGAGATGCAGTACCCTCCTGGAAGATGTGTGCCCAAACTGCTGTGGATTCTCCTTTTAATTATCTCCTGCCCTTCCAGCCTGAGCAATAGGCTCACCACGGTTTTTAAAGGTTGTCTCAGAAACCACGAGTAACAAATTGCTCATGGCAAATAAAACCAAAAGCTGACATTTTCTGGAAACAACATGATTCTATGAGTTTAGGTTTCAGAGAAATAATGAATATTGCAAAGTTCTATGACAACTGTATGAAATTTGTTAGGACTGCACGGTAGAGGAATCCAAAGATTTTACATGCTCGTAATACAGCTTGTTCTCACTGCTGTCCAGTACAGACACTGACACTGGTGGCAGAGAAAGGGGGGGAGTGGACAGGGTGAAGTTTCTCCAGATGTGACAGGAGTTGCTCTCACTGAAAAGCACAGCTGCTGTGAGGTTACAGCACACAAGACATCTTGCTGCCTGGGATTGCTTTCAGTGGGTGATAAAGTCTGTCCATCTTTACCATGTTGGAAGGCTTTTTATGAAATTGGCTCATAAACTCTGATGCAATCACAGCATAAGGTCCTCACATGAAGTTTTTCCTATGCAGATCCACAAGCACTTAACAGGGTTAGCTCTACAGTTCTTAGGAATCAGTTGAAAACATTTTTCTTCAGTCCAAGAGGATCAAAATGAAAATAAACAGTGCTGGAATATTTTGCTGGTCTGATAATTTAATTAAAATGCAGGTCTGCTCCAAAATCCCTCCTCTCCTTCACTCTGCCCAGGCATTTACACTGGGCTGCTGACTGTTCTCTAGTGTATTGATCTCCGTGTGTTTCTTCATAAAAATTAAAAAGAAAAACATTTAATAACTTTGATTTAATCTCTGAGGCAATTTTGCAAAACAGCCTAAACCTTTCGTTTGAAATCTCTTTGGCACGGTGTTAGCAGGCGGCAGTACCCCTACTCGCTGTAAGCAGAAGCCGGCAGCAGAAGCAATTCACTCAGCGAGCAAGGGCAGACCTTGAACCCGAGTCCCTCAGAATTTGCTCAGTGCCTTGGCACATTGCCTCCCCCCAGCCTCCTCTATTTGCCTTTTGCAGAGTGAAAGCCCAGCCCCTTGTGCCCGTGGGTACGGCTCTGCTTTGGCTTTGACGGGTCTGCATGGTCCTGCCTGCCTGCGCTCCTCGGGCAGGGGTGAACGGGGACAGGATAACACACAATGTAAGGTCAATCTCATCAAACATGAGGCTTCAAAGGGAAGTTTCTGTTCACAAAGCCGGAACTCTGCTGGCAGTAGTGTCACAGAAGTGGTGAGAAATTCAATTTTCTTGCCCTTTTTCTACTTCCAGGGTCATAGTCCAGCAAATAGATAGAAAAGTCATAAGGTTGTCGTATTTTCTTTTGATGAGTATAAATGACAGTGAAAGAGAACCGGCAATGATTCTTGTGTGCTAATGTTCATATTTATGAGCAAGAAAAGGCTCCTAGAGAAAAACGAAATGTAGTGTGTTTGAAGTAGACAAGGATAATTTCATTGTATTCTCTTTTTTGGCCAAGAAATAGTCTTTCGAAAACTTAAAGTGGTGGTATTTTGCACACTTTGAATACCTGCACACTAACATTACCACCTTTAGTTAAGAAATAAAGAAAGTATCTGCACAGAGGCAAAACTCTGACAACATCAGATTCGATTTTAATGACAATAGGCCTCTCGTATGGATAACAAGAGGAACTGACAGATCGTGATTCTCCTGCTACTGTTGCTTAAAAAGGCATCGGGATGAGGGAACCTGAAATTCCTGGTTAGCATTCACGTGGCATGTTGACAGTCCCTGTTGTGCTCGCCTTTAGGCCCACACATCGCACTTCAAAAACAGGGGCTTTTTCTGGCTCGCTGCCTTCTGTTCTGCCTGCATTTTCCTGCACCGAGTCAGCCCTCTTCCACCGCCCGCAGCCTTGCCGATGGGTGCGTGGGGCACTCTCACAGCTTTTTCACCTCCTGGTACATTATTGCTTCTTAGCTTTACGCTATTTCATGACAACTGTAAGTGTAAAAGTAAAACCTGCCTCCTGCCTGACGAAGCTCTGTGAATCTCAAACGTGTTTTTCTATCAACTCAAGAGAAATTTTTTTGTCTCAGGAAGAGTTTTGTGCGGACATTCCTGTGCCATTTGCAACATACAGCTCAGCCAGGTGGCAATGCCAAGGGTTTTTATTCTTCTTTTAGTCCCAGCACACGCCTTGTCAGCATGGCATTTTATAGATTTCCTACCACCATCTATATGGAGATAATTTTTGCAAAAATGCAATCTGCGGTATAAAGAAGTGACACTTTTCCAAAGCACTCAGTTCGGAAACACCTCTGCTTGAACACGGCTGTATAAATAACTGAATCTTCAGATGATTTGAGCGAGAAAAGCAGGAAAATAGCTTTTTGGAGTCAACACCATAAAGTTTGTTCAGTCAAAAAAGCCACCTTAAATACAATATTTCAGTTTTACTTAAAAGACTCCTAATACAATAACTAGATTTCTAGACAGAACATTCTACTAATGTTTTTAGAACAGAAAGAATACAGGGTATTTTAGACAAAATAAATCTAACTATTTTATTCTTTATTAGTTAGCTTTGTGGTGAAAAATTGTATCTAACAAGTTCATTCAGTTTTATTCATGGGTTTATCTCTTGGATTATGATTTTTAAAAAATCTAACCTTTTTGAAAGAAACCTATATCACAATTTTCAGTTCAAGACAATGCTATAATTGGCATCAAGGGTTTTTGTAAATGTTTTGTAAAAAAATTACAATAAGTTACTATAATGTAAAGTTTAAAGAGATTTAAAATGGTAAAAAGACAACATAACTTTTCCGTGCAGAACTAATAAGCATTCTATTTAACCTAAAGCATTTTATCTGTTCAGCCAGTGAACTGAAAACTTAGTGATTGCAACGTGTAATAACAGTAATGGCTATGTCTTGCAAAGCATTTCTCAGCCATTGACATAAAACACTTTACAAAGAACATAAGCACCAGTTTCAGGCAGGAATAATGATAAAAGCTCCATGTTACTTACTGGCTGAGGGGATCTTTGCAAGGCAAGGGACATGATGTGATGGCAAGGCAAGGCAAGGCGAGGCATGGGAAGTGGGGTGCATGCTGGGGGTCCACGCTGCCAAAAGGGCGGTGCATGAAGAGAGCGAAATCCGTCTTTGTCTTTCTGTCTCTTTACCCTCCTTCGTCACCATGAACTAAATCCCTGTTGAAGATCTGAGGTGTATTTGACATCTGGGCCTGTTTCTGTGAAAAGCAGAATTTTTCTAGGTGTTAGAGAAGTGACTAGATTTGAAAGAGCTCATCTCCTTGGAGAGGCCTTTACGTATTAGTTTCTTTTTCAATGCATACACTGACTTGGCATGCAGGGATCAATACAAAAGCTGTGTATTTTTACTTGCTTATTGTAATAATAAAATGTCTCTGTGATATCACTCTTCTGTGTCTCAAAATCAGGGAAAAGATGAGACAAACACCTCCTTCCATCAAAATATCTAGAAGAACAATAATAGCACTGGGCACCCTTGCATGAAGAAACAAACATATTAATGGCCAAATCTAACAGCAGTCTACTATTTCAGAGAGGCCTGGGTGGGAATCTATAAGCATAACCATTGGGGTTGGTGGCTATTGTCCCTCTCTTGAGCTTTAGCTAGAACTGGAAAATAAATCTCAGTGTTACTGAATCTCCTCTACATTATATACACATGTATGCACATGCAATACAGTAAGGGATGCCGGTATTACATGTAAACACACACACACACAAGTTGCATATACTTAACTACTTTTCATTCTTTTGCTATGGAGCATAACAGTGAATGTTCAAGAACATGGTTTCAAACTATTCAAAGATATGAAGTTCCTGGATCAGCAGGGTTAGCCAAATTCACGAGTAAAATATTTTCAAATTAGCAGAAAACATGTTTTTCAGCACCCATGGTAACAGAATTAACAGCATTTGAAACTCTACCCAAAACCATACTTTTTTACCTCTGGAAGAGAAGTCGTCTTAAATGAATAAACATAAAATAATTATACAATAGTCTTTTAAAAATAAAGTAATATATGTTGTTAGCATTCCAAGCCAAAATGTTTTACATACTGCATTCAAATGACCATATCATTTTAAGACACAAGATTAAGGTTTATTAACCCAAACTTGCATTAGTATGCATACTGCACATTTTTTTACAGTTGTTTTGCACTAAGTGTTTAAGAGCTATGGAGCTAATTCCTAGCAAGTTGCTACCTGAGGCAATCAAACTGAGGAGATAATATGTATATGAACTATCCTTCAGAAAAAGACTGTCTTTATTTTCATCTGCCATTGAGTGGAATGAACAGGGTATGTTTCTCCAATATGGTGACATGGGGAATAGTTTTTTTTCTGAATTTTTTAATTAATTTTATTCTACATTATGTCTGAAACATGCTACGAATTTGCAAGATTGGTGTTCTAGAGGATTTTATGATATTGCAGGAAGTGTTATTTACTTGAAATCCAGGGTTTTTTCTTTTTCAGAGGGATTTAGGCACTGAATGTTTCCATGTCTGACATGTATGCACTGGAGACGATTATGTACCCAGAGTCCTCAGGCTTCCTACAGACGCCTTGGAGTAGGAGCCACAAAAGTCAGCTTGATTAACAGGATGCTGTGCTTGAAACCAACAAGTTGAGCTGTCAGTTTTCTAAATTCAGGCTCAGGTGACCCAATGCCCACACCTTTAAGGTACCAGAAGCACGTTCCATGAACCACCTTTGCAGCTTGACTTTTGCTAACTAGGTAGCAGAAAGGTCAGCGCAGCTGAGAAGCTCTGAACTTCAGCCAGGTGAGTGAAGTGTCCAGGGAGAGCTCAGCACAGTCACTGCGGTGGTAACCATAGCTGGATGCCTCAGCCTTCACTCTTTGGCTAGAGAAAGAGGATAGTTGTTTTGGTCTTTTGTCTTGAAAACCCCTATGTAGTAAAAGATGACATTGATTTGGGTCAGAACAGGAAAACAGGGAATGCTAAAGATACTTAAGGACTTTTAAAATGACATCTTCTTCATGTTCCTAAAATAAATATTAAGAGAAAAAAATATTTCTTTCCTAAAAACAAAGTTTTCTTCTGTAGCTGTATTGTAATTGATATTGTCTATAATATAATACTTTCAGGGACCATCTTTCAGAAATAGTTTCACCAATGGGAGTATTTGCTATCCTATTCTGCTTAAATAAGAGAAGTGGGGACTAGTGTCTGTCCGTCAAGAGACACACACTGTCTAAGGTTACCTCCTTAGACAGTGGGTATAGGAGGCTCCAAAGCTTTCTGGAGAAGTTTTGCAGGACTCTAGGGAGCCAAACCTAGTTCAGTCTTGGGAAGACTGTAATTTGGGATCCATCCTTGGAATGAGCTACCTCCAGACTGTCCTTGGAGAGAGCTAGTTGATGTGACCCTGCAGGAGAACTGGGGAACAAGCTAATATTGAGGTCGGACAAGCAGGGGTCCAGTACAAAATCTCTCCCCAGTCTTCTTTTATTTTGCAGCACAAAAAACCTCTGGAGTCATTTAAAAGAATAGCTTCATCATAATTATCCATGACAGCCCATGAAGTGCACAGCCACAGCTGCACTGAGGAGTCATGGTTGCATTGAAACGTGATACCCAGGGTAAAAAATCCACCCCCCCGGCTCCTTGCAAAAAGCAAGCACAACACCTACATACTGTTTATACCCCAGTCACGTTTTACTCTGACCTGAATGGAAGTAAGATATAGACCTTGTTTTATGAGGGCAAGTATTCAACTCAATAATTAAATTAAACTCAAGAAGGAGACAAGCTGTATCATATGGTTGAGAAATCCTGAGGCTTCTGATAAGGATCTATCCAATGCCTGACAGGTGTAGCACGAGCTCTTAATCTGACCCTCTCCTCTACTCATCAACAGTATTAAACACTGATCTGGAAGTGATGGCTCTTACGTTTCTTGCTGCTGAAGTCAGAGCTATGACTCCTCACCAGTAACACAGCTCCTGAGAGTTCACTGCGATGTCTCAAGGAATACCTCTGCTGCAGTGTTCCATGCCATGGCTTCAACAGTGGCTAATGGTTTTGCTATTACTTATTTTATTTTGGGATGACAATGACAGATCTTTGTTTTAAATATAGATGTACTCATTCCAGTTAGCTGAAATATAATGTCTAAACTACTTGGAAATATCTCTTTAAACACATATGTAAGGACAAAGACTTCTGCATTGTAAAGCAGCAAATTTTAGTAAGTGAAGAGAAACATAGGGCAAAGAAAATATATTTAATCAGTTCTATAAAAGCAAAAGGATTCTGACACCGCACAAGACCATATTTTTCACTCCTTCTCTATAAATTGCAGTTAATTATCTCTTAAAACAGGAATGTGATTCTGGATTTTGGACAATGGCACATTCAGTCTTGGTCCTTCTTTGCCCAACCTCTGCCAAAGCCCATCCCCACGTTGTCATCCACATGTGCCCTTCCAACCATCGTCCCCTCCCTGAGGCTCAAGAGTGACATTCAGTGGAAAAGGGGTTGGGGGGAAGGCTGGTGCTACAGAGACCTCACCCTCCACGTCCTCCCTGCCCACCTTCCCATCTTACTGAAGTCACCCCACGCATTGCTCTGTGGGGTTTCTGAGCCTCTTTCATAGAGAGCTTTATATGCCACCCTTCTGCCTTGAGGGACACATTGGTGGTTGGGTGCAGCATAGATAAGCTCAGCAGTATGTGTAAGGCCAAAGGCTGCTTTCTGCCATTGCACTGTCAATTCATACGGGACGTGGAGAAAGAGACTGCTTTACAAAACACATTTTTATTAAAATCTCTGGGATGAAGAATTGCCATCAATATGAACAGATGCAGAATAATTGGGTACTAAATGTACAGCATAATTGACTTCCACTAAAAATGGGGCTTTGAAGGATAATTGCTGATATCTTTTTCTTATATAAAAAATGGTTTGCAGATTATGAATAAATAAAATGGAGGGAATTGAACCTTTTTTTAAAAAAAAAGTTCACTAGCACAAAATGTCTTTGAGAACACTAAGTAACTACATGAATAACGACCATGTCTTAAGAAGATAATTTCTTGTAAGGATATGTTAAATTATACACTAAATGACGTGTTACTATATCTAATACTTATGTTAGGGCCATGCTATCCTAGATGGTGCAATAAGACAGCTTCAGGAAATGAAGCAGAAACTATTCCTGAGATCGTGAAAGACACTGTGGGTCTCTTTGAGCATGCTGCTGTCAATCACCCTGCTGATAGCAAGGAGAGTTGTGGGGAGACCCCAACCCATCTCCGTGCTCTCCAGTCCGGCCAGGCACAGGTCAGCTCTGGTCCAAAAGCTGCAGACCTGAGGTGGGGTGGTGCTGAGCATCGACTTCGCTCACCCAGGCAGCTGGATCAAGTCCAAGCAATTTAAAATGCAGAAGCGAAGTAAGTTCATGTCCATCTTCTGACATCTGTGTAGAAAAGCTCATGGTATCTCAACATTTCCCTTCTCTGACTGAAGAGTGAAATCCTTTGCATGTCTCTCTTTCACAGCAGGGTGCGGTGTAAACCAGCTCCTGTTTCGTATTCTGGAGCTGTTGAAAGAAAAACACGACAGGTCCTTCAGGTTGTATTTTCCTGCATGTCACAATTACCCACATTGTTTGGGGTCTTTGGACCCTAAAAGAAGGAGCACCTAAAGATAATGCAAGTCTCCCCCATGTAAGCAGATCACCTAAGGGACCAGAACAGCATATATTCTTTAGTTGATCCTATAAGTAGCTGCAAATTTCACTCCAGTAAGACAAAAAAAGGGTGATAGGAATTAGTGTAAACCCAACATAGCCCTTTTTTTTTTTAATTTATTTAATTTTTTGTTTATTTTATTACTTTTTTTGCTTCAGAAAATGAAGAAATTGCTAACATCATTTAAACTGGAATAATACTGTTAATGTTTTCAGTGCACATAATACTGGGATTTTGTGGTTTACAATTAATTTGACATTTAAAGCTGTATTGAAGGTCAAATCCAAATGACCTGTGTTATATTGCCAAACCCGTCCACTAAAGCTTGTTAGGAATTTTTTAATTAAACAATGTTTAATTCAAAACTTTTCCTGGAAAAGGTTCCATCTGGAATTCTAATCAAATGAAAAAGAAAATTAGTGAACAAGATGTACAGAAAATAGCCAAGGAGTAAACAGTCATGGCACTCTTCAGGACAAGAGAAACTCTGGTTCATGCCTTTCCTGTACTCCTGAGCTCATTTCTCAATAATATTGCTATAATATTTTCTAAAAATTTTGGATAGGAATTTAAAAAGTATTTTAAACATCATCATTATGTAGGACTGGGAAATTACTTACTCTTCAGCCTCAGTAGCCACAACCACCTGAAACACCAATAGCGTAGTCACACAGTGCACGTGTAGAAGTGCACACATTTCTTTTTACCGAGTAAGAGTAAACGTCAGGCTTGCAGAACAAATCTGGGTCAGTTAGATCTGTGTCCATCATGACTTCATTCCTTTCAAGAGCTGCCTTTATGCAGCAGACAAACAATAAGGCTGTAATTTCATATGGTAGCTAATACTCGTTTGAATTGTATAACTTCAGATAGAAATACATAGCAGCAGGAAAGCAAATTATGGTAGCAAAGCAGTGGCAAAGTGGTTAATATTTCTTTATCCACTGCGCCCTTAGAAAATTATATGTGGAAAAGATGACTTTTTCTATTGGTGGTTTCCAAAGGAGCCACAACATAAATACTCAGCTATCTCCAAAGTGTTGCATACTTAATTTAGGTCAAATCCTTCTCTAGCAAGCAGGAACTTAGTATTTACCTAAATGGAATAGCAGATATGAAACAAAAATGTGTCTGATGATTAGATACAATGTTTATCAGTATGAACAGAACTTGTATGATTATGTGACTTCAAGAAAAAAAACATCCAACGGAAATATTTATTTTCACAATCTTCAGTGCTTTGAAAAATAGCACCCTTACCTGTGAGAAGCAGGCTTTGCCATAGCAACTCACACTTTTTTTCCCCAGCTTAGATCATTGCTCCCGATAAATTAGTCTAAGCTGTCCGCAAATGCCACCAAGAATGACCGGGAGTGTCTCTGGGCACTTCCAACGCAGCATAAAAGGGCAAGAGCAAACCACGCCTGGGAGACAGGGAGTGCAGCTCAGAGGACTCGCTTGAGATGTACGTAATTTGGGCAAGAGATATTCCAGAGACCTCATCCTCTCCAGCTGCTACTGCCAAGAGGCCACGTTCTTAAAATCTCAAAGCTGTTATTCATTTATTTTGGCTCAATCGTATCAGAGGACAAGGCAGACAACACAATACATTTCAGAAGCTTAGCAGGAGAAAAGAAGTTTTAAAAGCCTGAGATGCTTTCAGTGACACGATGTAGGACAGAGTATCTCACCACCTGCTGCTGTTGACAAATGAACTGAGGAAACTGCCTGTATTGTCTGAGTGGTATGATAGCATGGATGTTTCCCAGAAACAAAAATTACAGAAAATACAGGTGTGGGGGTAGTCCATTACACCCCCTCCCTGCTGCAGGGAAGGATAAACTATACCAAAATCATTCCCAGTAGAGAAATATCTACCAAATCAAAGCCAGATGGGTTCCCCCTTTGATGTCCATCCCACAGGCTTCCCACCCAGCCTGCTTTGTGCCTGGCTCAGGGCACACTTTCTCTGTGCCCGAGGACAGGGAGATGGCAAGGGCCGATCTGCAAGGCTTTTCTTCTCAGGGGTGAAGGACAAGCCTGGATGGAGAGGCAGGAACAGCTCCTGCTGTGCAGGCAGCCTCCCCAGCAGCAACGGCAGCAATCCCTTTGCAGCCCGCTCCTCTTTCCTTCATGCCAACTTTTTCTCTTGCCACAGTAGTAGAGTGAGACTCTGACTCTGGTTTTGGCATTGTGGCACCTGCAAACACTGCCAGGAGCCAGGAAAGGCTCAGGGGGGTTGGGGAGGATGCTCTTGGAGGGGTGACTCCAGCTCTCCATCTCCTACAGAGCCTCAAAACACCCCATAGCTCCTCCACCCCCGGGACACCCCCCTAAAACTGCTTCACCTTTCTTTGTCACTTGCAGCCCTCCACTGACATCCTTTCCCACTGCAAGCTCCCACACGTGAGCCCTCGTCCACCCGGGAATGCCCCATGCCCCCCGCGCCTCCCCCAGCACCCCTTCCTTCCCCCTGTACCCCAGCTGCTTCGCCTTCCATGCCCAATCCTCACCCAGCAAGGTCTTTCATCTGACCGTGTCTCATATTTGTACCAGGGCTTCACTCCGAGCACGGCACATTTATTTCCCTATCATCAGACTCGTACAAAAAGCCCATTAACAGAGACATATGTCTGCACTTCCATAACACCTTATCTAACAGAGACAATCTTTTCTCTTAATAAAGTGCACATGGCACAGCCATTAATAGTGAAGGCTCTGCAGCACCACTATTTGTTTTCAGAATGAGTTAACACTTACTTCAACATTTTCAGTGTTTGCTCCCCCATCCACTCTACCTTGTGTTTGAGCTTTGGCTGAGCACAGGAAATGGTTCAAATAATTATTCATCTATTTGGACAATAATGGGTAGCCTCTCCATAGTTACAACCAAAATCAGTCTGTCTTATTTTACACTTCTATAATTTTGATTCCACAAAATGAGTTTGACGTGCAATTTTAATCCAGTATTACCTCTAGATTCAGAGAGAAATAATTAAACTGTCTTTAAGCTAAATTTAAATAGTACAAAGGAAAAGGCAGTAAAAACTAGTTCCAGGTTTGCATTTTCAAGTAACATTCCTTTGTCTACCTCAAGCGTCTTAAAAATTCATGCTCAAGGTATACTTGGCAGTAGTTTTATAATTACAAAGCTATTAAGCTTTTGTAGGGAAAAAATGAAGCTGTTTTTTTCCTAATTAGCTAATCATAAATTTTTCAGGGAAATAGTCTTCTGCTAGAAAATGATGATTTGAAGAGGCAAAGTCTTCAGCAGGAGTATGTTGATTATAATATATTTTCTTACAAAAATCAGTACATATCCCCAGTTAATTAAGTCTGTCCTTTGGTAACAGATCCACTTCTCTGCCTGGATAACTCATATCCTTCCTCCCACTGGTGCCTTTAGAGATGCTGCACAGTGAGGTGCCAGGAAATCAAGCAGCTAAAAATGCTCATGACCCCATCAATTCCATTCTGAAAAGTTGAAACTTCTGTACCATTATTTCTCAGTGGAATTCCTGAATTCTGTGGGAAATATTTATGTTTATAAAGGAATGTTTAGCAAGTTGGAGAAATTCTTATTAAATAGATTTCTGACTTCTCCATCTAATGCAATGTCATTGTAGCTTAGACTTGTAATGCATTGTCCCAAAGACCACATAGAACCTGTCAATATTAGCTGTCTAATACAGACATGAGAAGGCCAAAACTGAGGATACATTTATAATAATGATAGCTCTTCACTGTAAAGGAGATACTCATACCTGGACCTATGATTATACTGTTGCGTTAGAGAAAACAAAGATTCACGAACAGACTGGTAAAGTAACTTACTGCTTAATGATGAAGTAATCATCGGGTGTATTTTCCTCAATACACACAAGCCCTTCCTTCTGCTTGCAGAATCCATCTTAAAGATCCAAAAATATTTTTCTCAAGCCATTTTATAATTCAACATGAGACACATATGTTCCTGGTGGGTTTCAGCCATTAAAGGAAAAAAAGGCTTAGCAAAAAGAACAAAGTGGCTGTATTCAATGTACAGAACAAACAAAAATCTTTCCACACCCATTCAGTCACACACACCCATACACACATGCACCAACAGTAACTGAATTTCCTGTCACAAGGAGTTTCCACCTGCTTTTGCAAGTTGTTATGAGAACTCTTTCTTAAAACTCACATTTAATATCTGATATCAAGCTGGCAAAAGGCTTCTCCAGCTTTTAGGCTCAAAGCAAAATCCTTCACCAAGGGTGAAGGCAGAGTCTGCACATCTGCATTATCTAAACCGATTTAGGGAGCTTGTTGACAAGAACTTGAATGATTCTTGAATACCTAAAGCACAGTGACAGCTATGCTTCCCACTGACCTCTGAACCCAAAGTTAAGTGTGACAGGTAGGGAAAGAAAGGGCAATAAGCCAGGAAATTGGTGAATCTCCAGTGGGAAATGTTTTTATTGCTAAGGAGGGTGAGAAACTAGGAACTGGAAAGTGAAGGCAGGAGACCTTATAAGATAAGATGATCTTCCTCTAACTCCCCAATGAGCAGAAGACTTTTTCTACCATTCCTTATCCCCAGAACAGAGGATTTATTCCACTTCTTAGGGGGTTATAGTCTGAGTTGCTCTCAATCCTTCCCCCATGTTCCTGAAATAAAAAGCTAAGAGAGATCTCATTTCCTTTGCTTAGCAATACTCAGAAAGGAACAGTTTCCAAAAAAGAGAGTGTTTCATTGAAGATGTCCATTGTTCCTCCATCCTAATTCAGTATTTTCCATTGCCTCTCAGTCACTGTGTCTGGAGAGTGTGAAAATAACCTTGGTAGTATAACAGTAAAAAATAAAAAATGTGTGTCTGGCTTTTCAAAACACTATTCATGTAGTGTCAGCCTCTGAGGACATTCTTGGGCACCCGAGATGCTCATAAAGCTGCCCCATTACTATACCCCGTTACTCCACCACCGTACCTCTGAACTCTTAGACCCAGAGACGGACAGAAGTTGCAGTCCTGAATTTTTACCTCAGGGCAGTATAGGGGGAAGCACAAGTGAATAACAGCACAATAAAGGACAGCAAGAGAGGAAGGAGTCTTTGCAGCACATCCTCCAGTCTTTCCCTCTGCCTTTTAGGCATCTGTTGCCTTAAAAGCACCACTGCCTTAAGCTCCTAGTGAAGTCAACAGAGCATGAGGGGCACACCTGAATAGGGACACCCCATAGCTGAGCTGCTCCTTTTGAGCTGCTGCACCTCCCTTCTTCGACAACATGGTGTGCCTGCATTACTGATTTGATTCAGAGCAGTGTGTAGCTGTGGAGCAAATGCTCTGGTTTTATTTATCCTGTGCGGTTTGGTTCTTAGAGCAGTTTTGGTGTACATGAGCTGGGTTCACTTTGGAAACTAGGACCTGGAGGAGGGCACAACGCAAGTCCGTTGCTCAGGAGAGTCATTCCTTTCTCCCAGAGTGAGAAAGGCTCTGCACCACCCTCTGTCTTTCTATTCCCTGCCAGGTTTCCTACTGCCAGCCCTTTGTCCCAGCACCTCCATGCAGAGCAGCATGCAGGTGCACTTCTGTATCCCACACATGGGCTCGCCTAAGCAGCCCCTGGTAATTCCATTCCCCTAAATGACCCATTTTTACTAAGGCCTGGGAAGGACAGAGCATAAAGACGCAGGCTTGCAAATGGAAGGAGTAGGTAATGTGGGCTTATTGAGCTGGCTTCTCTAAACCAGATGAGAAATGTTTGGGGATGCAGTTCAGCCCTCTCACTTCTTTATGTGAGAAAGCATGGAGATGAGCATTCAAAAGTTGCAAAGACATGCCTTCAGGTTCAAGAGAAAATGTGAGGCGTGAAGATAGGTCGAGAAAATTCTGCAACTGTGACAAGGAGAAAGCCACTGCTTAAAGAAAAATAACCACAGGATTGATAAGATTATGTCATATTCTGTCATTTTCCTTAGGAAGAATCTTACTCAGTGAAAGATGTGAGGGTTATAGGAAAAGCAGGTTGGATGAGTAAGTTCAAGGTTGTGAAAAGATGTCTTCTTCAATGAAGCAGCAAAAACAAGTTTCCTTAGTTATGAGGAAGATAAAATCAAGAGGGCTTAGAGATTCCTTTCCTTGGAGAATAATAAGAGAAGAAAGACAGTTCTGCAGGAAAATATTTGGCAGTCCTATGTCAGTGTTGTTAATATTACAGGTTATATAAATAATTTATTATGTAAATAGCTATTTAAGCTAATTGACAAATCATTGTAATTTATTATGAACACTGTACGTGTAACCATAGATGCACTGCCAGTTTGACTGATAGAATAATCAAGGCCTGAATTAATAAACGATGGTGAGAGATATTGTTGACTGACATGTCTTCCATTTTGGAGGCTGGCATTAGCCAATTTGGCCTTAAATGAAAGAGAAATCATTTTCAATCTACATATCCGTTCTGTTTTGTTAGCAGATTGTCTACTTTTGTTTGCAGATCAGCATGAGTTCCTGATGACAGCTGACTCACACATGCTGTAAACCAAGAAATATCAAGTAAAATGATGTTTGGCAGCAAAGTAACAAAAACATATAACCATTTAAATATTGACACTTGACTTTTGTCATATGAGCAGCAGCATATTTTGTATGAGTCTTTTTCTTTTCACGATGAATCTAGCATGCTTAAGATCTTCTTGGTGCATGGTGTTTTGTCTACCGTGGAGATATCTTCAACACTCTAGATGTCAAAAGTGGCCCAGAAGTGATACAGACATTTTTTGCTGAACTTGTGAAAAGTGAAGCACAGGCAAGGAGTCGCCGCTGCATGCACAACAGTGATACTGTTGGACTTCTGCAAGCTCTGTTAGAGGCTACAGGCTTCTGCTATGGGCAGAAGCAGGGGTACAAAGTGGGGCGTTGTGGGCATTTACTGAAGGCTGAGGAGAGCCGGAGGTGCCTCCCAGTGGGGCATCATGACAGGACAAAGGAGACGCCAGCTTATTATGTAGAGGGGTGAACTCTTTGATTTCTACCAGGTGCTGTGCCAGCTTACCAGAGCTGCCCAGTGTCACAAAGCTGCTCAGGCTTTCCTTTGCTTGCCCTTCACTTCTGCTGCAGATGTCCTTTCCAGAGGTACAGCACCAGTGCTCAGACCAGGTTTTCCAAAGCTTGGTCATGCAACAGGCGCAGCAGCGTCCAAGCTAGGGGGAATTGAGGGCAACCCGCAGCTGCCCAGACCAGTCACTAAACTGGTGGGGTTCTCTACCAAATGATCCAGTATGGTTCGAGAGATGGAAAAGATATGCAGAAAGAACAAAGTATAACAAACCTAGTGCCTCCTAGTTCAATAGGACCTTCCATTTAGATACAGCTAATGTATGTAAGGACATGTTTCCAAAGCACAAAGGAGAATAAAGATGAGACCAATCAGTTTTCTTATCTGTATAAAGAAAGGAAGATACATTATGCCTTACGTGTCATTTTTAACAGGAAAAATGCCCTTAAATACCTGTTACCAGCATTATGCTTTTACAGATTGTATTTATTCTTAAAGCTTGTTATTTTGTTAACATTATTACACAGAAATTCTTAAAGACAGTTTTACATAGAAAGAGAAGCTTCATAGTCAGTTAAACACAAAGGTTTTCTGAACTGTTCATTTTTGGTTTGCAGCAGGGCAAGTGGACGTACAGTTTTGAACTGAGGAGCCAAACCTCTTAATAAGCCTAAGAAATTATTTCTCACTTGGAGCTGTTCTAGGGAAATTATTTTAAGTAAACTGGTTTTTGATGGGAGTTAGATTCAGTGACATGGAAAATTAATTAATTTATTTTAGTTTTACCAGATTATTCCTTTTGGTATTATAATGTTTTCTTCTGACATTTTGAAGAAATTGAAGTTTCCTTCAATTTGAATGTAAAGACTTTTAATAAAACTAACGCTCAAATCCAAAATAGTATTTGTGATTTGTCAAAAAGTTGACTTTTCTGTTTGGTTTTGAGTTGATTAGAGTTGAAATTTTGCCAGCCAATGAACCAATCAACCAACTAAAGAAACCAATTAGTTGCACATGCTTAACTTTGAAGAGCAGCTGGAAAACAATTTGATTCATAGCTCAGTAGTACGGCAAAGAATAAATGCTAATGAATATAGTAAAGTTTATTCTCTTCTCACATGCTTCACACATGCTGGTTGACTTTTCTCTTTTCTTTTACCACTGATATATCTCTCCATTACAGAATTTATACAATATCATACTCTGTGAAAAACTGTACATCAGTTGGGCATCCCAGGAATCCTCTTCCAAATTGATTTTTTCTCATGTAAAATATAACTCTGTGTGTGTAAGGGTGCAACCACAACAGCCAAAATTATGTCAAATTAAGTTAGTCTTGAGTCTAACTTCTTCAATACTGTATTAGAAAAATTGTCTCAAAAGATAGAGGCTTTGAAGACCTACTAATAAAGTGAAAGATCTGACGCTGTTTTGAGCCAGGAACACCGTTCTTTTCATTTCCTAATAGGGCTCAATAGTAACTCTTCTGATTAAATGGATCTTAATAATTAGAACTTTATTGACAATATCTCAAATGGCTTTACTGGGAGTGGAGGTCAACCAGTGAAAATAACTTACAGGAAAAAAAATTATTCAACAATTTTCTGAAGTGCTGTAGATTCTAGGTTACTGTATTTTTAAGTTAAAAATTATTTTAAAGTACACTATTGACTTTCAAGACAGAAAAAAAAGCGTGGTTTATATTTTCTTGTATTTTTTGTTGTTCTTAGTCTGTGTAAGGGGTTTATATAGGATGATTTTGTTTAAGTTTAAAAGTCTCAGGCAATTCTAAAATATCTGGTGGGGATATCAAGCTTTTCTGGTTGTTGTTAATGCTGACCCACACAGATTTTATCACATTTAAGAGCTATACTTTGGGCTATACTGTGCTTCTTGCATCCTACAAGAAGCAGAGTAAAAGTAAACATCCTTGAGGAAGAACACTGGTGTGTCTCAAAGAGGTGCTATTTTTTCATGTTACTCCTTGTTTATGCTCGGAGATACAAAATGGCAGCGTCCCTTTGTAAGGCAGCACCGTTCTGCCCACACTGTGAGCAACCAGACTACTAGCTGCTCTGCGGTGCAAAAGCTGCCGCGACTGCGCAGGCTCTTCAGTCTCTGTCGTCCTCGGGTATCACACAGCCTGGGCATGCCAGGAACAGAAACAGGAGCAAGAATAGATCAGCTATCATAATTCCTAATACAAGGTCAAGTTTGCCAGAGTTAGGCTCATCTGTAAACGCCACTTTGTCTGAGAATTCATTTATAGTGTATATAGTGTATAGTTAAATCAAAGACAAGGTTTTAGTCATTGCTTCTGCTATCATTGTTTCTTGCCCAGCTGCAAAGGAAACTAAACTTTGCTGCAACTGCTTTTTGTTTCCATGAAAACTATAGCACATTCATCTTCATGTGGTTTAGGAAGATATGATAAGAGATGCACATAAAGACACTGTTTTCTCTTTCTATTGCCTCTAATGTCAATATGCTGTGTGAGGGCGGAAGCTGGGAGGAAATTGAAATTTCCCTCTGAAAGACCATAAATCTAGATCTGTTACTCATTAATGAACTCCATATAGCTCTTAATTGCCAGAAGATTTGCTATGTAGAAAACGCATATGGTAGAAAGTCAAGAAGGCATGCAGGCAGCAGGTGTGACCAGCACACTCTCTCCTTTAGCTTGCTAAGGTACCCGATAGCCATATTGAAAAAGCAGAAAAATTTTGATGGAACCAAGCCTACTTGGTCTGCATTCATCATCAAATTGGTAGCAAAACCAGAAGTACTTTCCACTTAGGACATTTCCTCAGAGGAAAAAAACCCTCTGCCTGTTAGGTTCAGTTTGGTGATGAAGCTTGCCCACCTCATTGCTGTGTCAGCTACTGGATTTGTAAGAGCTGGCACTTAGCCCGTGGTCCTCTTTCTGGAAGCTGCTGAAAGAAATCATCATAAAGACAAAGCAGTTTTTGTACAGCCTCACACATCTCAGCCAAACGCCAGAGTTTTAGGCCATAAGTAGCTATTTAAACAAGCTGTATAATTTCTACAGTTGTAAAACCCCAGTGTAGATGCAGCCTTTGATTTCTGCTTCTAGCTCAGCTGTGATCATATCAGTTTCATCCTCTCATTCCCGTTCACCATCCTGCTTTCTCTTTGTTTCCGCCATCAGTGTGCAGACAAAAACCTGAGCTGAAGTATTGTTTTAGTATTGATTTACAGTTTTAATCTTTGCTTCTGCTTCTTCATTCCTCACCTTCCAGAACTTTATACTCTCTTTTGTAATTTCTAATTCATGTTGATTTTTCTTTTTCTCAGTTGACCCTTATACATCCTGACCTCTAGGTTCCAACCATTTGCCAGCAGTCCTTTTTCTGCTCCTTAGGCTCTCTTCTGAGATCTCATATCTGTTCTAGGGTAGGAGAGGATGAAGGGGATGGGAATGAACGCAGAGGAGAGGAAGATTTCAGGCTTTACCAAAAGGTTTTTTCCTTTTGCTTCACATACAGGTTAATTCTGTACTGATCAATGTAGGTAATTGACTAAAATGGATTAAAACAGAAAACAAAACAAAACAAAAAAAAAAAAAAAAAAACAAACAAAAAACCCAAACAAACCAACCAAAACCAAAAAACTATCGAAATAGCAGAATGTGTGATTATTGGTTGCTCAGTTCTGATTTATCCCTGGTTACAATAGTGCATCTACATTTAAAATGCCATTACATGTTATCAGTCACACTTTTTAGACTGTACATGCTGTGATTTTAGATACATTCTTTATCAGAATTATTTCTTAAATATATCTCTTTTCTTTTGGGGGATTTTTACAGTCTTTCCAGATCTGCCTTTATTTTAAAGAAAAAGAAAAATGAAAAAAAATTTTTAAATTAAAAACCTGAACTTTCATTGTTAGATAGCTAAGCTATCTGGAAACAAACTTCTCTGCAAGGATTGCCTTCACATAGTTAAATACTGCTGTCTGTTGGAATTGTCCATTATTTTAATTTCTCCAGCTGACCTTAACAACATCTCAAAGGTGGTCAGGGCTGTTATATTTAAATGGTCCTATTACAAAATTGGATGGTATAATTCATCACATGTGAAAAACAACCGTGCCACTTTCATTGAAATACTCAAGTGTCCAAAATACTACCTGAATAAAATCAGAAACCTGTATTAATTTGTGTAGCTCCTGTACATTGACTAGTCTTTCATACAAACTGCTGTTCTGAACCCCAGTCAGCAAAGCAGCAAACTTATTTTTCCATAGATGAGAACCAGGTCATGTCTGACATAATTAGCTTGGAAGTATCTCATACATGCTGAATAATCAAAGGCATAATATCTTAAGCCATGCATGTGTGAGTGTGAATAATGCTTTATTGCTCAGCCCCCTTAGTTCCTCATAAGATGCTAAGACAAGTTTGCTCTGCTGGGCTTGGGTTACACACAGGTTTCTAACCTATTTATTTCATTTTCTAGGACTTCACGTCACTCATTCTCTTTACTTCGGGTAGAATTCATTCTAATAAATTTGATTAACAGGCTTCATCCTATGTCTTTTCTCAAGACCTTTTACTATGTCGTCTGAATATCAGAAGATGACTAGTCGTCTTTCACTCCAGTAGCAGGTAATGTGCTGGAGAGTTTTCAAGCAGCTCAGAAAAAAACCCTCTGACTCCACTCACTTTTAGGAGGAGAAAACCACAGAGAGAACTCTGGCAAAGATCACCGTAGAAAGCATGTAAGTTTTTCAGCTGGGGAAACTGAAGCGCAAAAAAGCTTAAGTGACTGCACAGCAAGGAGGTGGTAAATATAGAAGAAAATGGAAATTCTACTATTGTTAATCTAAGACTAATTTATTACTGATTCCACATCTCTCTGTAGTTCTTTCTCTCTCAAAACTGACAAAATTGGATTTAAAAATTAACTTTCCACTAAGATGAATAAGAAAGGATCATTTACCACTCATGCTTTTTTTGTTCTATCTGAGGATTTAGTAAGACATCACAAGAAAATTCATTTTCCCCTACTATAAAATTATAAAGCACATAATACTGTTGACTCCAGAGCAACATCACATCTAACCCAGAACATAAATGTTAAAAATGTTTTTTTTGTTTACAGGTTCTTAACACCATTTTCTAACTCACTCTTCTTACTTCAGCTTTCTTAAACCATTTCATCCTCAGCTCCTCCTTTTGCTGACATTGCTGATAAACTTGGGAGATTTTCGGGTTTTTACAGCTCTTTATTGAGCTATGTGGAAGAATTGAAAAATTGGGATAGAAATCTCAGCCTTCTCACCATTTTAGCTTGTTGAGGACTAAGATTTATATTCAGATTGATTTTCAGTTATAATGGATCTACAAGTCAATAATAAGGCTGATAAAGTATGGTTTCCAAACAGCAGGATATTAAGAAGTCTGCATTAGACAGAGAACAATTTGGACCCAAGCATCAGACTGTTCTTTTGAAAAGAGAAGAGCGAGTCAACACAATCAAGTGAACCAAAACTTTTACAATTGTTACTCTTTAAATTGCCATAGAATTAATTAGCAATGACTAACTGGTTTATTAGTTTGTTTTTCTCATTTGGAAACAAACACGTGAACTTGGTTGCAGGTTGTGAAATGTTACTTGTGCTGGTATATGAAAGAAATTTTAAACTTTGTTTTTGCAAAGTGCATGGTCTTTCAGAAAAAGTCTTCCAAGCTTTGCAAGCAAAATTCCTGCAAAATTAAACTCCAGTAAAATGCAACACATGATAAATGCTTGAGTGACATCTAATTAAATTAGTAAATCGATACTGGGTTCTGAACACACTTCTGGATCAGGCAGAAATAAGCATGGCAGTTGCTTGCCGCACAGTTACATGTTTCAGATTCATCCAGCAGAAGTGAAGCTCTTGACCTCAGGCTCCTGTGAGCAGTGCCTACCTCCCAACACGTATATCCTATATAGGCCAGCCCGGCAGGCAAGTCGCCCTTCCTATCCACCTTCCATTTCTTAGTCGGATGCCAGTGATCCTCACAGACAATAATCATGATATCTGAAGTTAGATAAAGTTCTTTCCTGTTTGATTTGAAAAAATACTTTTTAAGAGTTTATTCCCTATGTACCACTTAAATATGGAAATTATAAAGTAGACTAAGAGAAGCCTTCAAAAGACCATAGAATCCAGCCCTCTTTTCTTTGGATATAGGATCAAATATTTATTTACATATCGCCTTGGTCAGAAGTCTGTCTAACTTCAGTGTAGAAGGAGAGATGAAGGGAAAATGGGCAGTATGCAGACCCAGACTCCCGTGCACATGTTGCTGACGCAGTTACACATAGCCACTGCCCAGAAGTAACTGCTCTCCTCCCGTACCCTGATAACTGATTTCACAGTTTTACATTATATGCAGTTTGAGCACACATTTTAAAAATACTGATAAATGTGTTACCTGCTTTTTTTATCATGGTGTGCAAGTAAATACAACACTTTAAAAAACAAGCATTCATTTTCTTTCACTGCCCTTTAAAATATATGGACTTTCTGTGACTTCAGTTACAGAACTTTGACTAGGTTTTCTTACTCCAGTAAAACCTCAGGTTCTTTCTGTCTTTGTCAGTGCATAAACAGATACTACATTCATCAGCCAACTATTCAGTCTTCAGAACAAAACTCATAAACTTTGACTGCAATAGCACAGACCTCACTCATACACTGAGGCAAAAAAGCAATGGCATCTGTCTGGATAAGTCAGGCAAATAAAGGCCTGAAAAGATCACTGAAAAACAGTCACTTCTTAGTCTCCTTGCTAGGAAACCCATCTTATTTACCTGGGTTTTTTTACTTCTGTATCTCAACTTTCCTAGGCCCCTTCAGCAAGGGCTGACATATCTCCTCATTCTAAAGCTTTCCTTTAGAGTTGTGTTTAATTCTGTGGTTACAAAAACCCCACAGGTATATGTGCTCATTTTAATATTTATCTTTAATTGTCAAACAATGTAAATTAATTTTCACAGGTCGTGATGCTACTGAATCAAATTTCAGCTGCATTAATTTCTGAATCTATACTGTACAATGTACACTGGTGGGGATTAAATCTTTTTTTTTCTTTCTAAAAACATACATTCTGGCTGCTCTGAATATATAAATAGCAAAAGAAAAAGAAGGAAAAAAAAATTTAAAAAACTACTATCAGCAGGCTGAATGCTTCCTGCTTTCCTGCAGTCTATAGGAGACATGCTGCTCAGCGTTTCCCTGGAGAAGGCCATCAGCAAAGAGCACAGGTAACTCCTACAGTGATAACAACCTTCATGGAGCCCTTGTGCACAGACCCCAATGTTCTTCATCAAATTAAATAATGTTACCCGCACTGTCTTGCGCGGGAAACCAAGTCATAAGAAGCTGGGTGACAAAATTTACTGTCACCCGGTACAGTGACAGGGTACTGGGGACACCCAGTAGTTACGGGCTGAGCTGAGGACACATTCAGCATAGGTCCTTCATCATGTGTGTGTGCCTAAACATCTTGCTAACTGTTCAAGTACACAAGCCTATCTACATGTTCCAGTACCTTATTGGGAAGTGATCCTGGCGCACTTCCTGCAGAATTATGCAGGTGCCACAACAGAAATCTACAAAGATACATTATGAGATTAATTGCCGTAGGCATTATGTAAAATAATTCTTGAGGTATTGGATGGTGAAGAAAGCAATTAATTCCTGGAGAGTATCCACATTTTCCATGTACGATTTCCTTTAGGAAGACTTTGTTTCACATATTTTGTTTGCTTTTGAAAAAAAAAAATCTATTAATAAATGTCATCTTTCCTTTTCCTGTGGTTTTTTTCCACTTCCCTTTCTCCCCTTCCAATGTTTGCTACCGTGTACTATAGTACTGAAGGGGTAGCCTTTACTTTCTCTTTTGTTTTCCTATACTTATTTCAAGTGATTCTTCAACTGTAGAAAAGTTGCAGAATGCTACAAAGAATGTAAGGGTGGAAGGGAAAAGCATTTTTTTATCACTTATTTTATTTGGCCCATGTTGCTGCAACTCATTTATGCATAACCCACTTTGTACAATTGTTTCTTCCACCCCTGCATGCACTAATAGATATACAAAATGCTGCAAAAAGTATTTTAAACAATGCTTATAGGGAATTGATATTTCATATCTCAGGCTCTGACAACATGTGATTTTTAAAACTGGAGATTTTTCATTCAGTCCAGGCATCTGATTTACAGGCATTTGTACTGTACAGGTATTGCATTAATTACAACCACTCACAGATGGAAGAAAACAGAAACTCTCCATATTGTGCTGAAGTTCAAGTTTAGACCAGCAAAAAGGTGATGTGATAGGTCTCTTTATTATCTAATAACAGTGCAGACAGTTTTTCCTTTTGTGTCTAGTGGTAACTCAGTTTCATGGTCTACTGTGTAACTAGACTCTATGCACTACTAGAAAGCATGGGAAAGATTAAATTTTTTATGTCAGCATGTTCCTTATACAGATATTTAAAGAATGACTTGAGGAAACAATTATTCCCTTCTAATACCATGAAGGCAAATTTATTCTCTAAGGCATAACTTTGGAAACACAATAATTCTGAAGTTACATCAGAACCATATGCCCTAATTTTTTCACTTGCTTGAAAGAATGAATGGCTCTCACTTGCCTTAGTCAGGGACCCTCTGATCTACAAATGGGATCCCAGAATCACAGAAAGGTTGAGGTTGGAAGGGACCTCTGGAGGTCATCTGGTCCAATCCCACTCCTCAAGCAGGGACACCTATAGCCAGTTGCCGAGAACCATGTCCCGATGGCTTTGGACTATCTCCAAGGAGGGAGACTCCACAACCTCTCTGGGCAACCTGTGCCAGGACTCAGTCACCTGCACAGTAAAAAAGTGTTTCCTGATGTTCTGACCAAACCTCCCGTGTTTCAGTTTGTGTCCATTGCTTCTTGGCCTGTCACTGGGCACCACTGGGAAGAGCCTGGCTCCGTCTTTTTTATACCCTCCCATCAGTTATTTATATACTTATATCCCTTCTCTTCTCCACACTGAACAGTCCCAGCTCTCATCTTTTCTTCGTAGGAGAGGTGCTCTAGTCCCTTCATCAACTTGGTGGTCCTTCATTGCACTCTCTCTAGTATACCCACATCTCTCTTGTACTGGGCAGCACAGAACAGGACACAGTCCTCCAGATGGGGCCTCACCAGTGCTGAGCAGAGGGGAAGGATCACGTCCCTCGACCTGGTGGCAATGGTCCTCCTAATGCGGCCCAGGATACCATCAGCCTTCTTTGGTGCTGGGGCACATTGCTGAGGGAAAGGCAGCATTCAGTACTTCAGCCTTTTCCATGTCCCATGTAACCAGGTCCCCCATCTTGTTGAGCAATGAGCCCGCATTTTCCCTAGTCTTCCTTTTGTCACCTATGTACTTGTAGAAGCCCTGTGTGGGATGTGAGCTAAAACACGCTAGATTCCTTCTGCAGTATTTTGGGCCTTACTGTAACATACTGCTTCCAAAATTCCACCCCCCTGCCAAAAATTGATTTACCATATCTTAAACGAAATCTAAGTTCTACTGCTTTTTTACTGCATGCTGCCAACAGGGTATGTAGTAAGCCCCAGAGCAAAACTCATCCTTTTTTGCATCTATTATTGTGTAAACATAGAGACTGGGAAAACCTGCATCTCTACCTATATAAAAATGCTTTTACATCTTTCTTTATGGTTTATGCAGAGATGTGCCCTAGCTCAAAAGACCAGTGAAAAAAATAAAGTTATCTTGCTAGAAAACTTTCATTCAGCTGCAACCTGGTGGCTTTTTAATTCAGCTCTGCCTAGGACTTTTTTTGCTAGGTCATGATCAAGTTAGTTAAGGAAGCCCTAGCTGAACGAAGGTGAGCATGATGTCATTAGCTACCATTTAGCAGGATGGCTGGAGCTAAAGTGTGTCCTTGGCTTCCTCCTTCCAAGGCCAGGAGAACAGTTCTGTTACCCATGTTGCAAGTTTTTAGCAATGTTTATACATAGTGGAAGTGTGTGAAATGAGATGCATCCTAGTTAACTAAGAAATTGATTTCAGTAACTAGAATAAATGTTTGCTAAAAAAATTGAATAAATATTTATTTCCTGGCAGGTATTTTTGATGTTTGCTAAGAAGGTAGGGAACTTTCTGTCATTAACTTTGTGCATAAGATCATGAATACAATTGCATAAGCTTTGAGTTTCTAACTGAAATGTGAGTTCTCAGTGGTATAGATCTCTACCTGAAGTATAAGTCAAAAGATAAACTTCAGCTTTATCTACAACTCCCCCACCCTTCAGTCATACTAGGGAAGATGCGAGATTGCTGGCCTGCCTATTTTTCATGGCAAGTTTTCTGAAGTCTGGGGTCCGTAGGTCTTTGTTCCTAGGTAGGACTAAGCTGCATCTGGAGTTGTATTTGGCAGAATAAGAGCCTTGAATATGCAGCAGCTCTAGGGATCCACCTCCCATGATCTTTGAACTGAAAAATCAAAAATAAATTATCTAGCAATGGACCATGACAGAAAATCTGGACCAATAGCAGACGAGCTGGATCCTTTCTCTCATTGTGATAACTGCCATCATCAGAGGAACGAAGAGACCATTAAAAAAAAGGCTGTTGGATGCAAAAGATAGTTTTTATTACACTTAACAAGAAGCAAAGAAGAATAAAATGACCCATTTCATCCTATGCATAGAGAAGAATGTTGGACTTTAAGGTGGGAAGAATCCTGCACGGTTTTATTATGTTTAACATCTGATGAACTGAGAGCCAAAAACAGCTGGATGGTTGTACAGATACTGTATAGACATTAACTCTCATCATAACATGGTATCAGTTGATGATATCAACAGCAATGAATTCTAAGATTAAAGTACAGAACAATGTAAATGCTATGTCCCATCCACTCACGATGGAAATACTGTATTGCATATACAATGAAATGAAGATAATCACACCTGGATACTACTTAATTACACCACAGCAACTTTAAACATCTAACTGCTATATGGTGACTTTTTCTTTTCTACTTTCTTTTTTTTTTTTTTTTTCCTTAATTGTCTGTCGAACTCTGAGTGAAGGTTAAGGAAGCTCCAGCATCTGTTCCCTGACCCTGTCATGGCTTTTGCAGAACCTAAATTGGATGAGGCAAACAGGAGAGAAGACACCTGTCACAAGTAGGCCCTTTTTCCTCTATCATAATTTCCTTAAAAAAAAAAACCCAAACTATTCTTTTTCCTTTCTCTGTTATTCCAAAGTAATAGTTCAAATCCCAATTAGAGGCATTGAGCTAATTTTGGTCTAATTTAGTCTAATTATCAGGTATGATTTTTTTTCCTTTTAATTCTCTGAATGTACAGTGAGTTTGTTCCTACTCCATGGAATAATTGAGCACCATGCAGTCTGTTGTTTTGTGGATTTTCATAGGCCATCCTAAAAAATCACATCCCCTGCAATTACTGTGTGAAAGTACTGTGGTATTTCTTGTAAGTGGAGGATTTGTTCCAGTGTCTTTGTGGAAAGTTTCTTATTTCTGCTAGGAGTTCTAAACTGGTTGTTCTTTTACTCTAGAATTGACTGCCTCACAACTGTGTGATAAATGTTTCCCTACACCCAAGGAACCAGACTACCAAGCTGTCTAGATACCTAATGATAACACTTGTTATTAGAGCGTGTTTTAATTATCACAACATTTAATGCATTTCTAATGATACTAATGATTTTAAATCTGGACATATTCTGAACATATAGTACAACATATTACAAAACTACTAATTTGAAAACATAAAGAACAGGTTTACCATATGGTAAATCTAATGTCATACAGTTCTCCAGCAAAATCTCACTTATTTATGAAGAAAACCTAAGTGAAAAGTGGTGTCAAATACTATCAGATATGAGCTCTGGTAAAATGCAGGTGGCAATCAGTCAAGATGCCTGCCTTGCTATTTCAGCTGGTCAGAAATGACCTGGCAGAAAGCTTTTCATTTAAAAATACAGAATCAGCAAACCCAAAACTTTCTGCAAGCATGCGTTTTATGTATGTATGTGCTTACAAATATATCAGTCTCAATACAGTCAGTTTTTAATAATAAGGAGGATTTCTTGCCATCAGAATGCAGTCTGTGGGGATAATATCTCTTCTTTCACAGCAGATATCCACTGGCAGTCAGAGCACTCACCCAAGACATGAGGGAGCTGGGTGTTTTCTTGAACACAGACTAGACACCTTAGCTCATCAATAATAGAGTTAATAATTCCATTAAATAGCCACCCTCAGGGTTATTTTGGCAGAAGTTTTCTCTCTCAGTTTCTTTTATTGAAGCTGATTTACTTTGTATCAATAAACTAAATATTCATTGGTCTAAATAGAGAAAGTGTGGTTTACTCTGTTATCTTAGCAGTTACATCACTCACCAGCAATACAGGAAACCATAGGTCAAGTTCTTGCTCTGGTTAATGCATATGTGACAAACTGTTTTTGGACAAAAAGGGGGACCTGCAATCCTTAAAAGTAGATCTTAATGGAGACACTGTCAAGTCCATTGCTGGTTTGACATCATATTGCTTTCTACATCCTCAGAAGAAGCCCTTGGGCAAGGGACAAAGGGCATGCTATAAACTTGACCTTGCTGAGTCTGCCATCAGCTGGAGTAGTCCACGCTCCACTTACTGAATGCCGTCTTTCTCTCTGGAAGTTAAACTGTTAACTTATCACCTACCTCCAGCACTTTCTGCAATGAAACAGTTTTTTTCCCAGTGTGAAATATGAGGAATTGGACCAGTGTGGTGCTCATGTCAATGAACTAACAAAAGTTTTCTGTCAAATTTAATAGGGCTTCCAACCAGAATTTTCTCTTTTCCTCGAACATAAACAAACAAACCAAAAAAGGAGACATTTCAAAATGTTCAGATTTCGTATTTTCAGATATTCAGATTTGCATTCAAATCATGACACTGTCTTTAGAACCATGTACGTGTACTTTGTTTCAATTTTGATTCTCTAGAGTTCAGAATGGAAGTCTTGCCTTTGAAAAAATGGACTTAGAAAAGAAAAGGAGGGATGTAGGAAAGGTAAAACAAACGGACAAGTTCTTCCAGCAAGTGGAACTTCTGAAAATCATCAGATGGTGCCAGGTTTATGGTAAAGTTATCAGACTTCATCACTTTCATGGATTCTAAGTGACAGAATTTTGAGGTCAAACAAAAAAAAATCTTACAGATTTATCACAACCACTCATGACTTAAGAATTCACCTGAGGATTTGTTGAATGTTTTCTTACTAGAACTGAATGAGGCTCAAATTAACGGGGGGGGGGGGGGGGGGGGGGGGGGGAGACGAACGACACGTGTACAGAAAACCCTGAAACAACATGGAGATTAAACATTATTCACAGCTTTCTCAAATAAAACAGTTAAATTTTACATGTCATAGTTTTAAGATTAGGGACAGCAAAACTTCCTTGGTTTGCAGAACTCAGGTAGATGTATCGTTGCAGATGTATCAGTACATTACAGTACCTTTTCAAATATCTCCATCTAATTTTCTGTTTTTCTAATACTGAGATGGAGCTTAAGTCTGATGAGCTCTGTTTTTCCTGGCATAGAGGGATGGCATAAAAATGCCAAATAAGAGATGAGTGAAAACTTGCTTGTATGTATGTGAATCCTTATGGACTACCTTCCAAGCATAACAAGGTAACAAATGTTGGGATGCAAAAGTACATGTGGGAGCTCAGGTATGTTGCAGAAATCTTCTTCTGAAGGAACAGCTCTGCCATATCACAGGTCCAGAAAGGTCCAAAATCAAGAGGTTGTAGCACAACCTTGTAAAGCACCTTTCAGTTCATGTCTGCTGCAAACTATTTGCTTCAGACCTTTCAGTAACTGTAGTGTGCTGGAACAGTTCCTATTCCACTTTCCCCTTCGCTTGCTTGTCTAGTGCCTATGAGAAGGTGGCAACACCCAGAACTGTGACTCCAAAAACCCTTTCATAAATAGCGACTCTGGAAATAAAGGTGAGCCAGAACCAGTCTAGAGGAAGCACCATTATCCCAGGAAAAACAGAACATAAACCAACAGTAGCTTCCCCCGGTAATTATTGGTTTTATCCTTTTACTACATGTTTGGGTGAAATTATGAGCAGGCCAAAGTCTAAAATGTTTCAGAACATTTCCCTGAGAGGATAATACCTATCCGCTATGAATGAAAAATTAAATACTCACTTTTGCTTTTTCCTGAGTAAATTGCAATTTCTGAAAATCAGGGTTTGATCAAACATGCAAACTGAGAAAATTGCCTTTGCAAGTCTCTTTGCTCTGTTTGAAAAAGAATTCAAAGCACTGAAATAATGATGTGCTAAGCAATAGAAGTGGCATTTTTCTCAACCACTACAACTTGCAGGCTATAATTTTCAGCCTGCTCAGGGACTTTTGACCATGCAAACTAAATTGAACCATTGCATGAATGATATAAAAGTTATGGTTGCTTTTATCCAGGACTGAGTACTCCAGCTGAAACACCCCAAATTAGACCACGTTTTTGTCACCATCCTGTCTACCTGCAAAACTCTACATGGGTATTTGCATTCCCAAGTAAAACAGGGATTATACTGGAAAGAGTCTGGGGCAAAAGATGGAAACAAAGAGATACTGCACTATTTGAAAAGTACCCAAAGATATATCTGAAAGTAGGTCTCCCTCCCTGGCCAAAAGAATATACCAAGTACTGCCAGAGGATGTCCAAATGCACAGCAGGTCACTCACTGAACCAAAACCCTTCTTTTACATCCCAGTTGGGTCACAAAAGCCAGCAAGATAATTTTACTGATAATAATTTTCCTTCATTACCATTCCCATTCACCACATACAATACAGCTAGGGAAAAAGAAACCAACCACCCAAAACAAACCCAAAACACAAAAAAACCAAACCACAACCCACATTCATCACTCACCTATATTTGGACATAAAGAAACTAGAACAAGGGTTGTGTGTTTGTTGTCTTGTACCTTTTTACCTTTTGCTGCCTTTGTTTCTGTTTATTAATTCTATGCTGGTTTCACTGGTGCTACTATACTTAGAAGTCAGGAGAGCTTCCACGTTTGCGTCTGAGGACTGCCAACACAACACCCCAGTTGGGGTGGATGCTTCCTTGATGTGTGAGCAAAACAACAGTAACTGAGTGATGGGAAGTACGCAGCAGACTACCTATATAACTGGTCATAAACAATCACCTAAAGGACAAAACCTTTCATTTAGCAGCAGAAAGTAATCTTGAATAAAGGTCAGAAAAAAACATGTCAGAAACAATGGGAGTACTTCAAAGACCCTGAGCAACACAGAGTCTCCTAACAAGATGAAACTCTTCAACTTCTTGCAATATTTTTTGATGCAAATAAACAATATTTGGTAATATTTAATAAAGTATAGACCCTTATTGCCCATGGATATTTTGGCTATTCAACAATGAGAACTAAACTAAAGCCTTATAATTCATCCCTATAAAGGAGAGGGAAGGAGGAAATGCATCCACCTGGGAGCATGTACTGCACTGACTCATGTTAATGGAGACTGGTGTCTATCCCACCAGTATGTAGAACAAATGAATGATTCTTTGCCTGGTACAAATTTTTATTTTCCCCCAATTCCACTGCTGAACTGAAAAATTAGTTTGCAGAGTTCTGGCCAGCAATACTGTATTACAGTAGCAGAAGATTTTCTTACTACAAAGTTAGCCCCACTCCTATAAAACAGCTTGGTGATATGGGAGCTGCTTTGATCATCTTTCTGAGTCAGTCTGTTACTCAGTTAAAGGCAATGGCATACTAAATACAGAGTCCATGAAATTTGTGCACCATCCTGCCTATATATCATTGATGTCACTCCCTAACAATTTATAAATGCACTTATTTGGTGCATTTTGTATTTCAGAATCGAAGCCTAAATTAAGTCTCAGGAGGTGAAAGACTCATACATTTCATCTACTGCATAATTTGGCACTGGATTTACCTTTTCAGTCCCACATGCCTTCCCAGAAGACGTGATTTAGTCAAAAACAATTACCAAGCTCGAGCCAGAGCCAGCATGGGGACATTCTGTTGTCTGTAGTAGGCAATCTGGAGAGGCGAGCTAATGGCACCTGCCATTAGTGAATCTGTGTTTCTGAAAAATGTATTATGTTTTGACTACACCTGTTGATAATGAGGGAGAATCCAAAGATAAAACAAAACAAAATAAACCACCTTTAGTAAGCTAATTAAAACAGCTTTAGCTCATACACCAATGCATTCTTGACTTACAAATAAAAGTCCTAAGCAGACTTTCTGGCTGGCAAATAAACCCAGTTTTTAAGGAATTTGATTGATACAGTTGTGGAAATTAAACATGCTGCAAAGTAATTCATCATGGAGCACGTCATGGCTTCGAGCTAAAGGTAAACACAGTAATGTTTACATGGCCAGAGCACCAATTTATGCCTAAATTCAGCGGAGTATTCCATGCAAAACTAAAACTTTGGATGTTGCTAAATGCGTAAGTAATAGAAAGTAGTCACCTTTTCCCCTGCTGCTTTTTAGAGAGTAGTTTCCTTCAAAACATTTGCATTCTGCTTGGATCTCCCACATCAGCCCCAAGGTAGCCCGAGGATCATGCCTTCAGGGATTTGGGGCCAAGGGAGGAGCGGGCTCCTCTTCTACTTTTTTGCCATGGCACCTGGAAAATAATTGGCACACAATCACAAAGGGTGGTTTTCAGCAGCTGTGACATGAGAGGATTATAGCCTTAGAAGAAATATCAGTTCCCAACTGAAATTTTCCAGAGGGCTTCACCGTGCATGAGCAAGATTGAAATGTGAACTCAGGGATAAAGGAGAAGCCTCATGTTTTTATCTGGAGTGACAAAAGTGCTTCTGGCATGTAAGAGAGCAAGGAGCAGGCTTTCAGACCACTTCTTCTTCCTGAACTGGGATAACCAGTGGTCACCACTCACATCTTCCATGAGTTCAGTTGTTGAAGTAAACACAAAATCTATTAGTGGGTCTGCTTTGTAAAGGAATATTTTGCTGCCTGTTCCACAGTTGTTCTCGAGAAACTTTTCGTGTGAACTCAGACTGCTTTAGCTTGACCATCAGCGTAGAAATCGCACCAAAACCTTCCCTACCATGGAAGGAGAATCCTGAAACAGTTACTACTTTGATCCAATTTAGGTAACTATCCAAAACTCAGTTATCAATGTAAAATTAACATGGGCTTCTTGGAACTAATAAATTTCATTTTAACAAATTTTCACTGTAAAAAAATCATGAAAGAATAAGCTCCCTAGCTAAAGCCTGGATGAGAACATAATGCAAATAATCATTCAAGTCATATGTCCATTTTATTCCCCAGTCTTTTAGTTTAGGTTTTGGGGTGGGTTTTTTCATTGTAAATTCTTTGGAACTAGGGTCATATTATGTGTCTGCATGTTCTGACATTATTCTCATAGTAACTAAACCTGAATTTTAGTCTTGACTAGATTTTCAGGAAAACCTATCAGCTCCAATCCCTGTTAGAGGGTTCTGCTTCCCCATTAGAAGAGCAATCAAGACTGTAATAACTATGTAGTCTGAAGCGCATTAGTGATCACACTTCAAAATGTAATTTCATATCTTCCTACCTTTCTGTCCCACTTCTCAAGCTCTGAGTAGAGCAACTGCAGAAGAATGGAAGGGAGGTGGGAGGGAACTAATCAACTCTTGTCAACCTCTATTGTGCCATTTTAATGACAGGTTCACCTTCCGTGTTCCTCTGGGAAACAGAGCAAGATGCCAGAGGATCAAGTGAAATAAAGTGATAGTGGAAGTGCAAAATAAGTTAGAATAAGGTAGACCATGGACAACAGCTAGAATAGACTAAATGAGGGGGAAGTGGAAAGCTGGAATTGGAGGGAAAATAGAAAAGTGGACCAGATTAAACTTAGTGCAACCTGAGAAAGTGAACAGCAAATTTAAAGGTGCAGCAAATGGGATGGAAAAAGCAATTACTAAAAAGAAGACTGTCTTCTCAGAGAACAGAAGCAGAAAATGAAATGGTGTTTAAGAAGATGTAGGAGAAAGATTCAACAAACAAGGGTGCAGAGCAGGTGAGAACGCAGGGGTAAGAAAAATAATAACAAAAAGAGTAGGAATGAAGAACATCATTGAAGAAATGGAAAGCCAAACAAAAGATGCCAAAGAACTGGAGATGGGAAACAAGGTAGTGTCAAGAAGCAAATGAGAGTATAGGCAATGAAGAAGAAGAAATTTCATTCATAGAAAAAAAAGTATGGAGTAAATAAAAGATATAAGCACACATATAAACGACAACGACAAAAGATGATGACCTTGTGCCATATGAGTATGGCTTAAGTTTGCCCTAAGAACAGGTAGTAGTTTTCCCACTGCTGGTCTTGCATTTGTTGAATAAAAATATTAATATATTATACTAGGGAAAACATATTTCACAGTGAAAAGTTGTGTATCCATAATAGAAATGGACTTGATGTCAAGATAGTCTGAGGAGGGAGGTTCAGATAGTTTGTTTTCTATCCTTCATTGTACTCCCTTATATAAAAAAGGGACCTATGGCTTTATTCTATCATTCTGATACATGCTGAGTAGTACCATGACCTGCAAGTGATTTGAGTGAAATCAGTAGGACTACTTGCTGAGCAAGGACTTGATTGCTGCTTTGCCTGGGGTCAACAGCAGAATTCCCATTTCTTCCAGTGAGAAAAGATCAGGCAGTAAGATAATAGTTGTGAGAAAGAATGACAGAATTGCGTACTATACATAATAAGTACATGTACTGGGATGGGTACATGGCAACATACTATGTTATATATTAATGTAAAATATGAACAGGTCTTAGGAATATTTCCCATTTCCACCACCAAGTGCAGGTGAAAACCACTACAAAACAAAGGGATATCAAATGAATGCCTTCATTTTCAAAAATATTACATTGATAAACACCAGCTGGACTTTGTGTTCAAAAGGTATAACAAGGTCTTTTGCACAGCTTATTTATAATCCAATGTTAGATAAATTAAGTTCACTTGGAAAATTATCATGAATTTTTATGAAAAACATATATTACACAGTCAGTAGATTTTGGGTGGATAGCAAACACATGCTCCATTTGTTTTAATACAGCATAAATAGATAGAATGGGTACTGAGGATCAGCAGATGTAATGTGTTTAATCACATTCTCTTCCATATCTAGCTAATAGGCTTCCATCACCTTGAAATTCTTAGATGATCAAATGTCCATACAATAATGTATGGACCTTTTTTCACCAAATCAGCAAAACTTTTAAAGATGTTTGTAACATAAGCAATAGTTCATTGCTAAACTTTTTATGACTTTGACCCTTCTGGACTTCGGGTATCTTATGTTTTATAAGGATAAAAAGGAAATATTCTCTGACTTAATGCTCTTTAAAAAAAAATCAGGAAATTTTCTCAGAACTGGTTTCACTGCCCTGGACTGGGTCAGAATATTCATTTGATTCAGCTGTAGCTTTTTCTCCATTTGATTCAATAATTTGAATATCAAGAGAGGAGAGGGATTGTTTCTTTTTTAACTGAAGCTCTCCTTTTTTATACTTAGGCATCACTCTTTTAATATTTCAAAGGCTCATTTCTGAACACACAAACTCACTAAGGGTTTGAAGTTTTGACAGTGAATTATCAAATTACACTTGTACCCAAAAGGTATGTTTGTAAATCTAACTTTCAGGGAAACCTCTAGGGAAAAAAAAAACCTGTAGGTCACTCAAGAAACAAAGCAAATAGATACATAATGGTGAAACCAGATAGTTCAAATTGCACGATTAAACAGTCAAAGGAGACTGCAAAGAGTAGATAAAGATGTGTGTGGGCTTATAACAGCTGGTAGTTTTCTGACTATTGAAATGAATTGTCTTTCAGTATCCACAGTATTGAATACTGAAACTTATGGTTTTAGTTAGCATGACTAGAAAATTGCACAAAAGGGAACATTTGAAACGATGAGGTGAGGGGAGGAAAATGAGAACCAGTAACAAGAAGATAAATTCTATTATCATATTACCCATTCCTTTCACAAAATGCCTCCTACTGAACTCCATGCTATTGGAAATCTATCCAAGCTCATGTTTGCTAACTGACAAAAAATATCACACAAGGACCCTCTTTCTAGACAGATCTTTGCTAAATGGGTATTCTATATCTATGAATAATTTTATTTTACAGTTGTTTTGCTTGCAATGAGCCAACACACTATGGAGACATATCCATGAGTGAAAATAAGTTCATGTATCTTCATATATGACTACAGTCATGCAGAAAATAGCAATCAATCAGTCACAATAAATCTAATAAGAGAAATAATGCCAGAAATGAATGTAGTGCTATGAATTTTGTCACACTGTCTGGGTTTGTGATTCAATAGGATTTCACAAATTAAATAAGCTGGGGCCTAGTATAATAAAGTTGCATTCTTGCAGACAGATTCATTTACCAGATCCATCATGCAGGCGTCTCATGAGCCAGGTCTGGACTCCAGCCCTGCCATCCCAAAGCCACCAACCTCTCAAGGATACAGGGAGCTAGTTACCTGCCTACAGCTGGTGATATGCTCTTGTCTTCTCTGTAGTGCAGCTACTGTCAGAAGAGATGAAGCAAAAGCTTCAGCCAAGTCTTCATTCAATTCAGAATAAACATTATAATTATTTTTTAAGAAGGGGTGTAAGTGGAGGCGAGGCTGTTTTCAGTTTATCAGAAAAGTGCTGCTGTTGCAGTGACTACAAGAGAGGGCTGTTGCGATGGTGACGTCCTGGCTAATCAGGGCACCAGATCCCCAGAGCACTCCCACAGCAATCACTGGGGCTTCACCCAAACCCTCCCTTCAGCATCCACCTGGGAAACAGCATTGGGTCTCCCTAAATTTTGCAGCAGCAACTAGATAATTCGTTCTCGAGGACAAATGTGCTTTGGGCAGAGTACTACATGCGGTATCCCAATGTAGAATAGATGCATGAACTCCCTCAACCACATTCTGCATGAAATCAAAATAGATAGCCTTTCATTTGTTCAGAAAACTGTCCTTCCATTTATTAACTGCCAGGTTTCATCTGTATCTTGAAATTCTCCCAGCGTCATCAACTGAGAAAGCATATAGCTCTCATCTTCTGCCTCCTCCCGACAACAGAGGCCACACTTAATTTTAATCTCTATAAAAGAAATGGCAAAAAGAATCTTGAGTACTGTTAGTCACCATCTTTTCAAGGTTGGGATCTCTAATGATATATTTTCTATAAGACTATATCTATCTCATTTTTTGTAGTGCTGCAGTATCTCACACATGGTCCCAAAGCTGTGTAATTTCTGTAGACTGCTTCTGTGTTATAAATAAAATATCCATGGTGGGATTATAGAAGAGAAGAAATCCCAGTATTTATCAACACCTCTTCCCCACAGTCCTTGAAGATACTTAAGTATCTAAGCCCTGTTATAAACACACTAAATCTAAAAAGACTAGAAATGCTACAAGGCATATATGAAGGTCAAAAAATCAGAGTATATTTAAGACAAACGGTCATTTAGGTTGATGCATTTGCACTGCGTTGGCTTAGGGCCCACAGTGGGATGCCAAAAAGGACAGAGCATGCTGAGGAGGGTTTTTAATAAGCTGACTTTCCAAATGCATCTCCAGGTCTTCCCAGCTCATTCCAAAACTCAGACATACCAGGCTGTTACTAGCGTAACTGAAGCCAGCACACTAGCAAATCTGGTGCCCTTTGTGACAAGTACCATTCCTAATACTAACTCTATATAGCTATCACAATATTTTTTATTAGATGTGCTTTACCTAAAAAGAAGAGTCATTTTGGAGAGGAAAAAAAAAAAACTTTAGGAACCGACTTTAAAAGTCAAACCCAACCCCAAACCTTCATAGGGTATTTTATAAATCACACCAAAATGTTCAAATCACAGTGTATATTTTTGGAAATTAAAAACACTTATGTGGTAAAAGTTAATTATTTTTTGCAGTAACATCAGCTGGCCTAATTTAAAACAGTGATGTCTAATAGTTCCCATTCATTGTGCAGGGATGGAATTCAATATATAGTGAGATACCGTGACGAGTTACCTGAACCATTGGAGGCTATTATTTATATCTTTTTTTCCAAGGCCTGATACCTCTGTAAATATACATCTCTGGATTTTTTCATGCATGTTGGATCAACATGCAGATGGGCTGCCTCTAATAAAAAGTCCATTTGCTTCTGGAAGAGATTCAGAAAGTGTCATTAACCCGCTCTCCACACTACAATCACTTGGTACTCCAGTATGGCACTAAAGCTACTATGCCTCAAAGAAACAGAAAAAATCAAGGTTGTTATCACTTGGGACTATTACAAGTCACAAGAGTGGAAGTGCTTTTTAGCATGCTCTGCTATCCACAGATTCTCCCAGATTTCATTTACTATACCATCCATTATTTCTGTATGATATAATATTATTCATTGTCCTAGATCTTTGTTCTAGATGTCCTAGAACAAATCACAACAGTAGGAGACCGGTCCCATGGAATTCAGTGGAAATATTTACACTGTTTGGTTTAAGACTGCCTGGGTTTGTTGCTACCTGTTTAGTAGCCTTGAAGCATTTTGCTGCCAAACAACAGACATATTTCACTTCTAAGTGTCTAGCTTTTAGGACTGAGATGTTTCCAATACTGATATGAATTTATGATTTGACTCCCTGATTTCCATATATATGTTGCAGCCATTCTTATTTAGATACTGTAATAATTCATTTATCTCCTTATGTGAAAATTTCAATCGCTCTATTACATCATTTCACATTGTAAAGGCATTTTAAAAGAAAAAAAACCCCACCAACCTTGAGGAACTTGTCTTTAAATGTTTCAAAATTCAGTAAACAACAATAATCCAATCAGGGATATTAGCCAACTGGCAAATCAGTATCACTTGTTGTTTTTACTGACAACCTTCCAGCAACTTGACTATCTCATCAAAAAATCTTCCTGTCCTCTTGGAACAATTTCATGTGCCTTTAACAGGCGGTCTGGATCTATCTGCAGCTTTTCTAACCAGAGCTGGCCTTTGCTATATCAGTCCCCTGAAGAATGGAAATGCATCCACCCTCTCCTCTGTATCCCCATAATTTACTGCGCTCACCAATTAGAAACCTCTGACTGAAATTGTGAAAGGGGAGACACACAGTCTTTATGTAGATGGAAAACCTAATAATGTAAACTTGAGTGTATTCCAGGAACAGAACAAGCAAATAAAAAAAATTGCCCTCCAAGTGAACAGTTCAATTTTTTGTAGTTTTGGTGCAGTGTCCCCACATCAGCACAGACATACACGTTTTGCATGTGCCTCTTCAAGAAGACAATGCCACCAGGGGTTACTCCACACTCATCCTGGGGGAAAACAGTTTACTGAAAGACAAGAAATTGCCTTTTTGTTGCTTTACTTGTTTATTTTGCTAATACTAAAGGCAGCTAAAAGGGGAGGTTTGTCCAGCAACTCAGTTGTAATTCAGACAGTGGACACCCCACCCCAGCCCAAACTGAGTCCCCTGTTGTGGCTGGGGACCCAGTCCTTCCAGAGGCCCCAGTACTGGGCGCCTCCCTCAAAGGCAGCACAAGCTTCCTCACTCCTGCTCGTGGCCTCGGTGACCAAAGGGGCTTTCAGGTTTAAGAACAGAGTTTCCCATTGATTAGGGTTTTCAAATGAAGCCCCAAATGAATGAAAGTAATAGCAGTCATGCAAGCTGCCATACGAGCCGAGACATACATTATCTCTTAGACCTCTCTGCCCACACTCACATCCTCTGTATCGCTATTGCTGCCCTTGGGGTGCAAGGGAGAGGCTAACGACTGTTTTCACAGTTCACGGGAAAAGGATTAGAGCTACATTTTGGGTAGATATTACCTTTTTTTAATCTTCAGAGAAACAAAGACACCTGAACGGATCATACACCAACTTTATCTTGCTTTGCATTCTGTACCATGGTCTTCTGTAAAGTTACTCCTGAACAAGACTTTATAAGTGAAGAAAAAATTGGGACAACTGTCTTTAGGCAAAAGGAAACTGAAACCTACCAGATTATAAGCAGGGATTTATTAGAGCATCTTATGAAACAGACAACCTGTATATATGCACTGGTTTTCGCTGGGATAGAGTTAATTTTCTTCATATTAGCTCACATGGTGCTCTTCTGGATTTGTGACCAAACCAGTGTTGATAACACAGTGATGTTTTAGTTAGTGCTGAGCAGTGATTACACAGTGTCAAGGCCTTTTATTTCTGTTTCTCACACTGCCCTGTCAACGAGAGGGCTGGGTGTGCACACAAAGTTGGGAGGGGACACAGCTGGGACAGCTGACCCCAACTGACCAAAGGGATATTCCAGACCATATGGGAACATGCTCAGCAATAAAACTGGGAAGGGGAGAGGGAGAGAGGGAGCGAGGGAGAGAGGAAGGGAGGGAGGGAGGGAAGCTGGCTGTGGCTGCTGTTGATGGGGGACAACATCAGTTGGCTGGTGGTGAGCAATTTGGGGTTTTTTTGCATCACTAGTTTTCTTGGTTTTGTTTCTTTTCCTCTTTATTGTTGTTTTTTGTTTGTTTGTTCTTTTTTACTTTTTATTACATTGTCTTTATCTCAACCCATGCGTTTTCTCACTTTTACCTTTCCAATTCTCTCCTCCATCCCACTGGGTGGAGGAGTTGAGAAGCAGCTGTGTGCAGCTGAGCTGCCCACGGGGGGTTAAACCCTGACACCATTGTATTAGCCCTGTACATGGAATCAAGTCTTTTTCAAAGTATTTTTAGGATGGGGGCTTGAAAATAGGAATCAAAATGCTAGAAATTTGAGTTTTCATCAACTTCTGTATTTAAAAGTGTCAGAACTGTGCTAATTGCTCTTAACTGTAAAGGATTGTCTTACAGTCATTTTGCATGCTAATGGCAGCTATTTATCACTGTTGAAAAATTCTGTTATGTGACTTATCATTGTAAGAAAAAACCATAACTGATCATGTTGGACTTTCACTATGCTTTTTTTTCCTTTTTATATGCACTTAAATTGCTGTATCTTAGGTTAATGAAGGGATCTTTTTTTTTCCTGGATACATTATTGATGAGAAATTCAGCATTTATGCCTGCTAAAGGTCATGGTAACGTTATGGGGTTTTTCATTCTTGATCCAGTCTTTAAGCCAACAAGGGCAACAACAAATTTTGTAAGACCATTAGCAAGTCGAGAAACAAAGCAATAGCTGCACTTCCATTTAATTGGCATTGGGTTCTTTCTAGATTCAAAAGTATGCCTTGGAGCCCGAATGTATTACACATATTTCATGATTTTTATAGTACTGATTGTAAGAACAAAATAATGATTGCTGTCACCTCCCACAGTGTGTGTGTATGCACTCTGTATCATACATGTGTCCCAGGTGGAAGACAGAATAGTAAGGAAAATAAATTTGTTTAAAAACAAAGATTCCTCTTCTTTTACTCTTCAGTCTAGTGCAATGTAGCAGATAATAATGCCTGAAAAAAACCTCTCCTTTGTGATCCATTTGAAAACATACGTATTTCTGCTTTCTTTTAAGTTGCAGTTAAACATTACAAATTTTCAAAACTGAGTATCATTTGAAACAGAGGCCTTGCATTTTCTAACTGAAAATCAAAGAGACTGATGGAGGAGGACAGAAGGAAAGGATGCAGAGTGGGAAGAAAGGAGTGAGTTTTTCAATAAAGCAACGTTCTGGGCTGAGATTTTTCTGTGACTCATTTGTTTGGAGACACAACAATAAAGTAGGACAGTGGGATGCTGAGATGCTAATCAGGAATAGAGACTGTTCTTCCCCACATGCTGCAGTGTCACTGCAGTTCTCCTCTCATCTCTGGAATTCAGTCCTTAAGACATACATTCATATGGGCGATATAAAAATAAGTCTTAAATTACAGCCTTTACCATGGTAGTTGTCTGGTTTTTGTCATCCTAAGTTTTATACCTTGATGCTCTTCTTCCTTCTGTGTATCTGTTACTGTCTTTGTTCTTGCTGCGACACGGGGGGCAGCATTATCCCTTTTTTTTTCCAAGCTTCTTATTCTCAGACCTAATAATGTCTCTTCAATATCTGCTGTGCTATGATGGGATGTGACCCAGGATCGATCTTTTATCTGCTGTCTTGGAATTGATGAAGTGTTATAGAGGCACTCAATATCACACAGGCTTTATAATGCCCAAATATGCCCAGCTTATCCTATCCTATTTGTAGTGATTTTGGTACCAGCGTCTTTTCTAATTTCCCTTTATTCATTAGTTTTTAATTTATTTCAAAATATTTTGCTCCAAAAGCTGCACTGAATGTTGCTCTTTTTGACTTCCATCTTATTATTTAATGTCACAAGTCATTTTTTATTATGTGTTTTTACTTACACAGATTATAGGAACTTAAATAATAAACTCCCAAGGTACTCTTTCAATGGTTGTAACCAGAGTGGCTTGAGTGGTGACTGACGTAAACTAATATATAGTAAAGGATCAAAGGAAAATAAGCATGCAGAATGAGTTGAGCAGAATTTGTTTGTATTTCCACACAAATAATTCCTTATACCAGCTGCCTGTCTGGCAAACTTATGTGCCTGTATATGGGAGAAACAAACTGAGTAGGTGTCAGAAATCACACAATAGAAATAGCTGCTCTGATTTTAAAGTTGATCTCCTAATGATCTTTCTGTGTCATAGCTTAGCTGCAGTACTTTCTTTCCCCTATTGTATTGGCAACTGTGGAGAGGACCTGCTTTCTTTTCGCCTGCAAAAAATACAATCCCAGCAACTAGTGGAGGTCCAAGCCAAAGATTTCCACAAAACTCAGCACGTACACTACTTAACTGGAGAACAAATGTTTGTCAGATACAGCAAGGAAAAAGTTGAAGGATAAGTGAAAGGTCCAAATTGTCCTGGACATAGAAGTTCACATCTATCATTCACTGATCTTTCATTCCGGCTGTTTCCTTGCATAGCAGATTGCATGTCCTTTTTGCACAAACCCCAAAGCCGGGCAGGGGTGCAATAACTGCAGGTGAACGCTGTGCTGGGCACTGCCCCTGGAGCATGGGTAGCTGACCTGATGCTCGGTGTGAAAAGGGCTTGGGAGAAGACTGGGAAGCTGCTCTGCTCCGAGCTCCCAAATATTTTGTTAAATACTACAGCTTTGTTCTAGGAAAGAGAACTATGGATGCAAGGGAAAACAAGAAACTAGCCATGGCTCTCTGATCATAACTGTTTGGTGCCAGTCCTGTTAAATTTTCCCAGATCAGGTTTATGGTTTGGGACTAGGCTAAGGGTTTATCTGCACATTCCCAGTGTCTCAGACATCGGGTTTCTCCCTGAGGTCCATATTTCTGACTGCTTCCCATACTCTGAGGCAGCAGCTGCACCATGCTGCCATAGTCTTATCACAAGACCATCAGTAAGAATGAGGTCTCTCAGTCAAAGTCAACAGTGAAGTTATGAAGCAGGAGAAATCACTTTTCCTCTGAAACCTGTACAATTTCTGTAACTTAACTTTAACAGACCACAGCTGCCATTTGAAGGAATGGATGAAGAGTGGGGCAGGAGGGATGATGTCGGTATTAGCGTGAAGAACACCACAGCTGTTCTGTACGCAAGGAATGTTGCTGTTGTACCCTTGTCAATCATTTAAGTAGGGACAATGAGTCAGCTGGTGGTCTCCTAAAAACTTCTTTCATTGCTGTACCTTTAGTTTCCAGCATGACCAAATGTGTGCTATAGGATTCTGCAGCTGAGACTTGTTCCACAGCCACACGGTGCATCTCACTGGCAGCTGCAGGAGCAGATCCTGATGGTAGTGGCGGAGGTAATGTCTTTCATCCATAATGTGACATTTTTGGCAGACCAGTTTCAATTATGGGGTTGTCTCAGAGCAAGAACCTCAATTAAAATTTGTGGATGCAATAATATTTATACTGTCATCCCCAGGATATTTTTTCTGAGGTTGTTTTCAGAAGTTTGTTTAACATGCGTTAGGAAATCAGCTCAGTGGGAGAAGATGCTTCCTGAAGGTGCAGAAAGAGATTGAACAGCACTGATTTTCCCACTGCTAATGCAAAGCTTCTTCATTGCTCACATTACTATCTAGCAGTTAACCTAGCAACTATATAACAGGAAGGAGGCTGGAGTCAATCAATTAACATTGATTCCTATGCAGCATAAGCCTAGCAAACAGTACAATTTGTATTTGCCGTTGTATTTGTGAATATTTGTCTATTGCAGAGGAAACAATCAAGGCTGTAAATAATAATATTTTTCAATGATTTCTTTTATCCAGGAAAAAATTCATTAAAAATATTAACAAATTCTCAAAGAGTTCTAGATATCTGACATTTCACATAGTAGTCAGTTGAGAGGAAGTGCTTATGTGAAATTAAGTTAAAACAGCTACAAGTCTAGACATTGTTATTATAAATTATGTAATAAATAATGTTACTATATTGTCATGTTTCCTGTCAAAATTATTCCATCAATCCTTCTCTTTTTAATAGAAATTTTTGACAAAAAGTGAAACATTTTATGGAATACTTTATAGAAAAATATGGATGTCTCATTAGGAGACCAAACCACTCCAAATGAAAAAATTCCTGGATCAAAAAAATAAATTCTCCCAGCTTTCATTTTGTGACAAATCAACAGCAGGGAAAAGAATAAGCCTTTCTTTCTATACTAGCCAAATTAGACTTTTATTATGCCTCTTTCATTTGGGCAAGCAATCTGTCCAAATGTGGTCTGGAAATCCTATTTGCAAATGTTAAAAAAATATATTTGATTTCCAAAGCTGCAGATATCTATTATTAAATATTTGAGGTTTGTAATCAGTAGATCCCACGCAAAATCTTTTTTCCCCCTTCTTCCAACAGAATAGTGAGCGTATCTAGAAAACCCACCTCCTTTCTCAGGAAATGTCCAAACATTTTCCATTTTAAAATACTCCATTTATATTTCTAGCAAGGAAACTTTTCCTTTTGTTTTACTGTCTTCAGTAAGAAGGCAGTAGTTGTAAGTCTGAAGAAAATTCAGTGTTAAACAGGCTATCATAGACTAGCTGAAATGTAAAGAACAAGAGCTTTGGTGCTTCTAATAAAACCATTGTCTAACTAATAACTACATATGCTCCCCGTAACAACACTAATTACTTCTGCTTTCAGAAGTAAAAATGGATCCATGCAAAAAATGACTGTGCAGATGCAGCCTCAGGTGTGAAATTTTAGAATCTGTTTACTTCTTTTAAATTGTAATAATGACTTTTAGTTTTATTTTTTAAATTTCTGTGCATTTAAATGTAGTTTAGTGTATAAGTACGTGCATAATGATCCTAAGATGAAATTATTCTTTCCTTGTAACTGCTTCAAGTTATCTTGAAGAGAGTAACTATAAAATAATTCATCCCAAATGTTTTTTGGTTTGGTTTTTTTTTTTTCAAAAGTTGCTAAACTTCCCAAGTAGGATCTAGGATGAAATACATTTACTTTATCTCTTCCATAAGAGCAGCACTGCACTAGCACTGCACTAGCATTACTGGGATACTGCTACATCTGGGAGGGTCATTTATCTTTCCCTGCCATAATTTGCAGGTTTGATGTTTCTTCTGTGCAACTACAAGCGAGCTTTCCCATCTGTTCTGCAAAGCAAAAGCTTGGAAGTTGACTCTTAAATTTTATGAGCTCACTCTGCAGTTACTGAGTTACGATTCCACTAGAATCCCTATTTTATCCATGAAAAACAGGGAATGAAAAGTTTGCTTCACTTTAGTTTTGGTTTTCCCTCTTCTTTTCTCACGTGGCTCAGAGTTTTGCCTGGCACTGAGTCAGGGCTACCCCCTGGGTCTGCCTCCGTCAGGCCACCCCGCAGAGCTGGATCATGGTCCAGCCTCCCTCTCCACGCACAGCACCCAGCAGCTCTGCCTGTCTTGCTTTCCCGCTGAGCCTTTGCAGCTGCATCCAGCTTCTTGACTTTTACTTTGTTTTCTACACCAATTCCGACATTAGAATCATAGAATCATAGAATCATTTAGGTTGGAAAAGACCTTTAAGATCATCGAGTCCAACCGTCAACTCAACACCACCATGCCCACTAAACCATGAAATGGTTAAACGGTGCAAAGCTGAAACAAGTAGGTAGTTTTCATGCCGGCCTGTGCTAAACCTGAAAATTACGATGGTTGCAAGGCAAAATTAACCCAAATACAGTGCATCAGGCTTTTACAGGTTGGTAGCTGTCGAAGTCTAAAGACAAAATTAATATTGACCTGATCGCGAAGGGGATTGAATATTGACAAAAACCCCTGTGGAGTCAGTGGAATTTCAGCAGTCCTAAAGACCAAAACATAATGCAGTGTTCTGATGAAGGCAATGTCTGACCATAGGAATTCCTGAAATTAAACATTTTCATGACAAAAAGACAAAGAAATCACCATTTGGACCAGCTTAATTATGTCAAAGCTGTGAGCATAGCCAACCTATTCCTGTACAGTTTTCCCCCACATGATGTTTTCTATTGATTTTTAATTAAAGTGAAATTAATTTAAAACATGACTCAGAGCAATCACTGAAAGCCTGTAACAGCAAGGCCTAGTAGCAGGCTTTCCTCATTTTTCCTGGCTTTGAAAGTCGGCTTTCAGTTGCTTTAAACTTTTCACAAAACACAATTTTTTGAACAGACAGGTGGAAGCACCAAATAGGCAATTTTTGCACCTTGAGAGCTCCAAAAAATGTGGTCCTTAGTTAAAAAGGAACAAAGCTATTCTGGAAAATGGCTTTTAGTTGTCTGTCCTGAGTACTTCAAAATGGGCCATGAATTATTCTAAAAAATCTTGGGTTTTTATTCCCTGGAAAACAGCGAGCCCTTCCTTGGTGCACGATATGGGCTATGTTGTGATTCCTAGTGTCTGGGTTTTACTTTCCTTTTTGAATTTTTTAAGGTCTGCTTCACAAACATAAGACTAGTATGTTATGACAAAGAAAAACTAGATGTCAAAGATTAATCCATGGGCTGAAGATCTTTTGGAAATGTGTATAAGAATGAGACTGTTTTAATAACACAGTGATGTGTTTGTTAAAAGACTTCTCGGGTTTTTTTAACTGGGACTATATTGGTCAAAGGTTTGGGGGACTTTTTCAAATGTTCAGACATGACATTGATAAAGAGTTGTTTCTAGCACTGAACTCCAGCCAGCAGGAGCTGGCTCCATACCCCTGCTGCATGGTTTTACCATATCTAACATAATGGAGGAGCTGAATCATAACATCATACTTTGAGACATGTCGAAGCAAGGACATCTGGTTCAAAATATTGTAAGGCAAGAAGGGTAAGACAGACTAGTGATTTGTTCAGGGCAGTGCCACCAAAAGACAACCTGAAATATCACTGAGTCCAGCTCAGCCACAGAGATGTTGGAAAAGGACTGAATTTTAGATTTTATGTAGAAGGTAAAAGTCTCAGGATACTAGCAGTTGGATAACAGTGGACCCATAGGGGTGATGGGATGGACTAATTTTGTTATATGATGTTTTGAAGACAAAACACTACTGAAAAATTATGCAGTAAATAGGACATTCATATTTTAAATAGACTACATGGAGACAAATTGGAAGATTAAACACTAAGGTTTGTTTTAAGCGAAACATGACGCTGCTTGTACATATAAGTGCTGGAACAGCTATACAGAGAATAAATCCAATGGAGATATGCCCTCTCTTGACTACTGCTTTCTATGTGGTTGAAAGTTATTTTTTTATTTTTCAAGTATCTACCACTGGTCCATTGTGGACCTTGACCACAAACATTTTAAAAGTTTATGAATCATGCATTTAAAATAACTGTGCAAATGGATTTTTGTGCTGAAAAGTCTTTTCATTGGTGACAGATTACTAATGGAAATTTTGTACCTTCAATTGATTATCTGCTTCTTTGGTGATTGAGTGGCTGTAGTTCATAGCTTGCAATAAACATTTATTGTTTCCTACATCCATTTGACTTTTTGCTCTGTTTTTCTAATTAAAAAAGTTAATGAATATCAAATGAAAATGCAACTAAAAAAAATGAGGCAAATATCAATAATATATGCATTTATACATTTGCATTGCGCATATCCAAACCACAGAAAGGTCTCAAGTTGCTCCAATTGTTATATGACAGATTTTCTGGAATCGATACCCTCGTGAACACATCTGAATGTGCTGCATGTGCTGAGCAGGGCACTGAGGGGCTGTCTCCAGCCACCTTGGAGGGGGACTGCTACTGCAGATGGACACTCGCTGCACAGCACCTGTGTCGATGGAAAATCTTGCTCTACTCTTCTTTCACGGGCAGAAAACACAACTTGAGTGCTATGTGATTTCACCATCATGTGCCACCTTGCAATAAGCTGGTGCTCTTACTGTGTTATTTCTGAGAGATGACATGCCCTTTGACCAAGAATGGAGATAGGAGAAGTATCCCACATACTTCCTCTCTCATCTCACAGCCCTTCAGGGACTCTTAGGGATTCACTATGGCTAGTTGAGCTCATGGGGTTTAGTGCCATCTCTAATTAAATTTAAACAAGTTAAATCACAGCCTTTCATGTCCGCTAACATGAATCAATCTAATTCTGTTCCGGGATTTTCTAACAACAGGTTTGTTAATTGAATTGATTTTTACTTTTCCTATTCATCTGCATAGTTACAGCAATAAGTTTAAAGTGAGTTAGTGCTGTGAGCTGGGTTAGAAATTTATTTTCATACAATTTCTGGAACTAGACTGAAAAATGCTCAGCACCTCCAGAACCAGGGTTTCAAAACTTAAAGGAATCAAAAGAACTTGCTCTATTGTTGTGTCCAATCTCTCTGCTGTTACAAGCAGCCATAGTATGTGTGGCCTCTTTTCCTGTTTAGCCAAAACAACTGGCCAGATTTTCAAAATCAAATATTGTATTGGGAGCCATTTAGCACAGGATTGCCTCTGATAGCAGAGGAATCAATGACACCAGGTTTTTAACTCCATGAGACACAGGCCTGAATATTTAGAGAACTTGGAATGAGAACCAGGCCTTTCAGGCAAAAACAGAGACTGAAAGTGTTATGAAAAAGAATCAGGACAGTGGCTGGAGAGACCTGGATGTACTTGGAACTGGAAAGGAAAAAGGATTTTTTTTTTTTTTTTACACAGAATCATTGAAAAAAGATTTATTGTGCTTTTCCTTTTGTGTGGCTTAAAATTCCTGCAAACTTAAACCAGTACCATGTACTTTTCAGTAGTCACTGCATTCATTAAGGACCAACTGTCAAGTAAAACTGTAGCAGCTCTGGCCATGCAGTTGAGTGGGGCTCCAGGCAGCTGTTGTGCAAGTTATGATGAAGAGCCTTTACCAGGACTGAAATGAGGATGTTGTTTTTGTTATACATGTCAGATTGTCCCTTCCTGAAATCCTTCTAGAGAATGTTGTAATCCCTTAGTTTAACCCTGAGCTTAAGTTAAAATACCTAAATCAATGAAAGGATACTTTTTGGTTGTTTTGGAATCTAAATTCCCTCCTAGTTTACTTAACTGTTTGGTAGAAAAATGTTTCTTATTTATTGACTTTGCATTTGATGTAGAGGAGTAAGATGTGTAAAAGTGACTTGACTTTGAAATCCTGATAGTTCCGGGAGGGGGGTGTCCAACACTATCAGATTTTTCCCTTGTTCCAGCCTTTAGCACTCTCAGTGAAAGCAGTGGAAAATCTGACTTTACTAGGAAAGAAAGAGATCAATATTTCAAATTATTTATTTATATAATTGGCTATCTTGAAGGAAATCAAGCTGTAGTTCCAAAAAGCTTCATATTTCTTACTGACAGCTGATCAGATACTTGCAGTGAAAGCCATTAGCAAAACCCACGTGCAGTATTCACCATTTGTGTGGCGTATTTACCATTCTTTGCAAAGCAAGTGGTGGAGGGGTAAATAATTTGCCATACAGAGCAATCCGAGAGACTGTTTTTCATTAAGTGTAGAGTTACACAAGCTCTTACAGAAGGAAGACAAGTTGGAAACGGAGTTAAATCTCCAGGGAGAAAGTCACTGCTCCAACAGGAGACACATTTTGAGAACTTTTCTGAAACACGAATGTGAAAACCTCAATGCCCCAGATGCATCAACTTTCAGTTGCCATATGGATTGTTTATTAAGTTCACCACAGCCTGGATTTTATAGAGGTGTGAACAAGTGTGACACAATGGTTGGACCATAAAATACTGCTAAAGGCTCTGCTGCCGCTGATCCAAAGTCTCTAGCTTAGCTACAGCTAAAAAGTGCCCCGTGTCGGAGCAAGTGCTGTACGCAGCAAGCGGGAAACCTGTTCTGCCCAAGTTCAATGCACCTCCTCAACCAGCTGAACTCCACGTATCCCCCATCAGTACAAGATCAAGAGAGCAGTGTTATCTGAGAGAAAAGTGTCCTTCTAGGCTCTTTTCTTCCTTTTACAGCGAGCCTCTGGCTGGCTCCTAATGGAGATTAGGTGACAGCTGTCATCTAAGAGTGGCACTGTGAAAACCTAAGGTGTGGGTGAGGTGCCCAAGGTCACCAGTAGGAAATGATGTGAAGAAAGGCTGCATCTAAACCCTCTTGAAGAGCAATCTAAAGGACAGAGACCCCTTCAGACTAATTAGAGAGGAGAGTATTCAACCTGTAAGAAATACCCTGGAAGAAAGCACAAAGAGGTTTACAAAGGTGAGAGGAAGGGACTGAAGGACAGTGCCACTGGCATGGCAACATTGACTTTTCAACTCTGTCTAGGAACGCAAAGTTTGATTCTGATGTGGAGCAACCCCTGAAACATTAATGAAGAAAGCATCGCTGCTACAGCCCAAGTCATAAGCTTTGGGCTTGCACATGCAAGAAAACCCCCAAACATGAGGTTTATTTGCAGTTCTGTGTACCTGCTGGCTTTAGGGCACAGAAGCAGCACATAGTCTGTGAGCTCCGTTACCCTCCCTTACAGAGCCCCATGCAGCTCCAGCTGGGACATGGGTCCCTGCCGTCTGTGCTGGGAAGGGACATCAGCACAGATGGCACTGAACCATCGCCTGTCTGAATATTGTCTATCACCCAAGACAAAGCAGAACTGGCTGCACCAGTTTATTCTGCCAGAGGGAGGAATCTGCAAAATTATTAGGTGCAGAAAACAAAGCAATATCTTTGAGCATAACTATCCAAGCATTCAACCCTAGATAAAAAATTACCAAGTTGTCCTTGGATAAATTAACAGTGAAGTCTACCTAATTGCTAGGTCCTTGGTCAAGAGTCACATTTAAACTTACACTGAGTTCTGAAGACAACTTGATTCAGTTCATGTGATCAAGCAAATGATGGCATAGAAACATATATTTTTTAAAGAGATTATAAACAATATTGCAGCAAAAAAACCCAAGAGCCAGAATGTATTCTGGTGATGCTGGAAGACATATATATATGGAATGTGTTCATTTACATGAAAGAAAAATTGCTGCAAAAATGTTACCAATGATCTCTGTGTACAGACTGAAGTTTCAAAAAGAAAAATTTTGGTCGCTTGTGACATTTCAATACATCTGCTATCTGTGTTTTCAGATTTCTGTCTGCAACTCAAATGGTAAGGCAAAATCAAAAATGTGGCAGGAGCAGAAAGCAAAGTGCCTCTTTGCTCTTGGGACTCCTCCACAGGAATGCCTCCTCTAAAAGTAGAATCCCTGGAGGGAAAAGAGAAGGGGAAGACAGTAAGCAGCAATTGCTTCATTTATCAATTCAAAATAGTGACATTTATTCAGCACATAGCTATTAATATTTTAAAATTTATTATGACTTCCTCATCAAAACAAATTATGAAGTATTTTTGCTGTGATCATGAGCTTTTCCTGACTCTTGTCCTTTATTTGGATGAACAGTCTCATTTCCCAGGGAAGGTAGCTGGAAGAATGGGAGCAAGAAAGTGTGAGTTTTTCTCATATAAAAGACTAGGAATCTTTAAAAGAAAGGAAACAGCAAATTATTATGACACACAGGAGCTGAAACTAGGTATGCCTACAACTGAGTTTAGGAAAAAAATTCTAAAGAATTTAAAAGAAACTGGCTGGAAGAAAATTGTCATGTACATCTTGCTGAACTGCTGATACTGAGTTCTACAGCTGAACCGATCTTCAGATTTGTTAGCAGAGTTTATTTATTTTGTAGCTTAACTAGATTTAGTTGCTTAGTTGCTTTCCTGCTCAAGGTGAGAGCACTGTAATATTTGCCCCCTTTATATTATTTGCCCCCCTCTACATTTGCTTTATAGCATCTCTTTATAGGATATCTCCTCTTACTCATTTTCTCTCTAAATGAAACAATATTTCAATTTCCTTCCATAAAGTAGCCTTTCTGTAATTCTAATAACACCGCTTGTCTGTTTGTGAACCTCTTTTATTGCTGTCATATCCTTTTCTGAGATAGAATGATAACAAGTGAGCCAAATATTCCAAAGAAGAGCCTATAATTGATCCTCGTAATGACAGTATAATATTTTTTTGTTCTGTTTTCTAGCTCATTTTCACATCTCATTCTTTCCAGCAATGCTTTGAACTTGAACAATTATTAGAGCAGAAGACGTGAGTGGCTCGAATTTCTCTCCCATTGTACAGCAGCCTGATTTTTTTCAATAATTCAATTAACTGACAGCTGTATTCCCTTCCTCCAAGCATTCTGACCTCTCTGAAGGTGCTCAGAGCTTTCTCTAAGTTATTTACAGCTCAAATGTTTGTTCCTCAAATATTCATGCTGAAGTTGTCCATGCTGCATCACAAGATGCATGCGAATTTCCTCTTTCTCAGCAGCTCCCATACAGTCAGTCACTTCTCATAACTTTCCAAGAATAATTAAAAACAAGAAAAACCTGAGAACAAAAACAAGGGCTTGTGACATCTCAGGTTGACTTTCCATTATAGTTCTCTGAGGGGCTGCAAATGTGTCAGATTAACTTCTTTTTACTAACTTCTTTCACCATCTGTGAGGAGGAGACAAAATTTCCTATCAAATGTTCCGAAAGATGTGAAATATTATTTATACATAATAATAAAAGAGTATTTTTTAAAGGAATGGTCCCAAACATATCCTCCTCCGCCTGAAGCTGGAAGCCAGTACCCAGAGACTGACAATATCCACGCCAAGGGACAATCTATGTGTTTGTCTTGTGCATGTCTCCCCACCTCCCAGCCACTGACCGCTTTCCCTGGCACCCAAGCAAGTCCTCTTTTCAGGTGTCAGTGCCTGTATACCGTGGTGCTGCTCCTCTCTTTTCCCCTCTTGCTTCCCTTCTCCTTCCTGCCCTTTGCCCTTCAGCAGCCCTCGGCTCCCCGTCCCCATCTGTCCCTTCCCACCGCAGGTCCCCTGCCCTCTCCCGCAGCAAGCTGCACCGTCTCCTGTCCCCTTCGCCCCTGGGGACTGGGGGCGAAAGCGGCTGGGGAAGGGGATCACGCCTGCACCCCGTCCCCTCCGTCACTCCTGCTGACCTCGGGCCAGGCTGTGTCCTGGTCTTGGCATAAGCCCACCTGCAGATGTGCCCCAGAGAAAAGTTTAGCCTTTTCATTTTTGCAATCCTTTTAGCCTTTTGTTCCCCCAAGACTTGCTTATTCAGGGAGTGCACACAGCTAACACAAGTAGCAATGCTTTGCTGTAGACTTTTGCAATTCATTGCATCCACTGCCTTTTCAACATTCTCATGGTATAATACTTACTGTTCTTCCCTCAGGTAGGAATTTTATAATTCTCTTAAAAGCAATCAGGACAAATTTATGCTGCTTATTGCTTACAACTTTATAATTTTCTGTATATATTTAAGGGCTTTTCTCTTGCCATTTTCCTTACAGAGTGGAATTTTATAGATACATAAATATATTAAATATGTTTGTCGTAAAATATTGCCTACATTTCCTCACATGCTGGTGCACCTCTCGATTAAATGACTTATACAGATCAATGACCCAAAGGCACTTTATACGCAGATATATTCTATGTTTATCCTGCAGACCACCCACTGCCAGCAAATACAATTATAATTTTATAATTGGAGGAGAGCTGGAGGGATACCGGAGTGCGCGTGCACACGTGCGTGCATGTGTGCGCGCGTCTCGCTTGCTGTATATGTGTGTGTATGTACATGTGTATGCATGTATAAAATGCACATGTGCACACTCACCGAGGGTGGAAAAAGAAAGGAAATCAAGTGAATTAAAATGTCCTGGCTAATACGATTACAGCACATACAGAATGTAGCATACCGGCACCAAGTGCGCTGCAAATGACTATGAAGGTCCCCATTAAGTGCAAGGCTGGTGGTATTCCAAACCTCCTGCCCAGCCTGGCTTTGGTAGAGCATTTAAAACACAGCAGTCAAGGAACGCGATGGGGGAAGGGTGGTGCAATGGTTCTTCCTCACCCACAATCACACCTTTCTGTCACTTCATCTCTTTTATGCAATTAGGATGAATTAAGGAAATAATTGCAGGAGATTAAATAATAAGATTATATTCTGCCAGAATGTGTTTTATCGAGGCTTTAAAAAGAAAGGCAATACAACAGCAGCAAAACCTGGAAATAATAGTTTTGAACGAAGAAGACACCTTGCTGTGATGTGATTTGTAGCAACAGCTATGATACAGTCACAATGACTAAGTGTTTGCAGTGCTAATAGGTGTTTACTCCCATACAGAGATGGCTGGGAATTTTTCATCAAAATGGGTTTTGAAGTAATCATGCTGGTTTTGTCTTAATTCTCAAATTTAATTTTCTTGAAAAAAATTAAATATGGCATAAGTTTCCTGTCCTTTGTGAGAGGTCATCCTAACTTATTAGTCAACATACTCTTTCTATTTTGGTATCTTTTTTCTTTTTTTTTTAAATATAGAAGTATTTCTTGTTTGCTTTGCAATTAAAACTGAACACTGGATATTTAAGAGAATAAAAAGGACGTGTTTGGTCTGAAAAATAAGATAAAATGTTTCAGGGAGGTAGCAGCTCTCTTTAGCCATGTTAAGAATAAAATCAAAGTAGGACATCTCAACAGCATTAACATGCACTAGTGTTATGCTAGTGGCTGCCATTTCTGACAGTGAAAAACAATGAAATAAGAGATGCAGCTTTGAAGCTTGGAAATAATTTTGAATTTTTCCAAACAACTTAAAACCCAAATGTCGAGTTTCTTTACAAACGAATGCTTTTGTAGTGCCAGAAGGGGAAAGATACTTGAAGAGAGTGGAAATGAAAACTACAATTATTAATGTCACTATTTATTTTACATATATATTTTTAGACAGGCATTACACAATGAAGACCAATGTATTGCATAAAGTAGGTAACTACAGTTCCCATGTGAGCAGAATAGACTGGAATACTTTCCTAGGCTTCACAGCAAAGCTATCACAGGGAAGAGGAATGGATTGCATGGAGCTGGGAAGCAGAAAACAGTTTTGACAACCAAGACCTCTAGGCAAGTGCCTGGGCAGAGCAGAGGGGCAGCCCTCGGCTCTCTCCTTCGTTGGGGAAGGCGCGGGTGTGGGTGCAAAACCCCAGCCAGGCAGCACAGCACCAGGCAGGGGGCTCAGAAGGGCAGGAAGGCAGCAAATTAATGTGGGAGATGTGACAGCTCTGAAAATGTAAAACTCCACGTGTGTGCACGCGAGCGTGTGCATGAGTGCATGTGTGTGTATCTCTGCCCTGCTCTTTTATAGAAGGATTTTTCGGTGACCTTTCAAAAATTGTTAGTAAGCCAGAGGAATTTCTGATTGCTACTCATGACAAATACAGTTCCTGTGTAGCTGCTTACATGTGTACTTCAGGCCATATATTAAAGGTGTTAGGTTTAGACAGCAATATTTTTTTAATGCACCTATCCTTCAGCCATCTCACCAGACTATTCCAGTGGCAGCAGCTGGTCCCTCTCACAGTCCCAAGTGGTTTCTAGAGGCAGATGTTTAGCAAGGAAACATCTTTTGAATTTATTCTCCTATGAGCTTTAGGCAATGAGTTGTTTGAGTTTTCAGTTCATGAGATTTGGATAATTATTTTCCCTTTTTTCTAACTAGTCACCTACTTTTCAAGGTAGAGGTCTGCTCTGGACTTACATGGTGCTGTGTCTGGGAGGAGACACCATGACCTGCCCATGCCCACACCAGTGCAGAGCTTCGCTTGGGGTCTGGAGCTTTTGTTTCCTTCTCATGGGCCTTTCCATTTTCATCCAGTTGCCCATTTAAATCAGGTGCTGAGGCTACAAAATAACCCTAAGCACTTCTTTTCCTACCAAAAGTTCCCCTAACAGAGAACAGCTAATGGAGTGCGTGCAATGGATTTTATATGACGGGATTTTGTGGTCACTTTTAATTCATTTTCAGCTACTTGAAAATGCAATGTAGAGATCATGACCATGGGTTTAGACCAACATATCTGATTTTTTTAAAAGGATGAAAAAGTGAGTGCATGTCCTTTAATATTCATGAAGACTACTGCCTTAATTTCATGAAAGTCAGAATAACTATCCAAGATTGAGATTTTTGGACAAATGAGGTTAAAAGAAACTTTCCAAATTAGTTAAGATAATTTAAATTTAAATATTCAGTGAAAAAACACACAGTTTCTGCAAACAGCCTGTTAACATGGAAGTTCTAGCGCCTGCCAAACTCCAACAGCTTCTTTTTTTTCCTTTTTTAAGTAAAGATAGAACAGTGTTTGCTCACTTGAGTCATTTATGTCAGTGCCTGGAGAAGGTGAGACGCAGTGATTCCAGTGAAATCCTGTGTGTTGTGTCAAATCTGCTGCCTGCTGCTGCTCATCAACCATAGCATTCATTTCACATCTTATGCATTGTGTGATCGGAAAAGGAAAATATTTTCTCTTCTGTTTCCCCAGTTTATAGTGCCAGTGCATCACTGTATCACTCAGCATATGACACAGACTCCTCTCTGGCAAAGGTAATGAAGTGAGATCACCCATCTCATAATTTTCATGAGTTTAAATCTGTATGCCTTAGTAATAAGTCAAGAATGCCAGCTATTTGCCAGCAACATCATTTAAACATTATTTAACATGTTACAAGGGTCCTGCCAACAGGGTAGTCGAAATATAAATGAGCGTCTTGAACTGAGAGACTTCCTGGGGATGGGCAATTAAAAACCTGCAGTCTTTATAAGAGGCACAACAGAGGTGGTGGTGGCAAAACGTTCTCCCCGCTATGTTGAATTGGTGTGTTTCAGCCTTGGACTGCATGGATCACCCGCAGGGGTGCAAGGAGAAGTAATTTTTCATGCTTATCTTGCAAGTCCTGACTGTGACCATGGGTCTTAATTAATGTAGGGCACTGGAAACAGTTTATTTACAATTTATTTATTCCGATAAGCTATCTCCATCTTTTGTATCTTTGTTGCATCATATTGAGGCAAAACATTAGAAAGTCTAAACAGAATTCATTCCTGTAGAAATAGCTCTTGACAAAGACCTGCCTCGAAAATGTATTCATGTTGAAATTCCAAGCAAAGGACTAATTTGCAGCATTAATACTGATTAATTCTCCATTTTCTCTTACTTTTGGGAAGCCTGTGTCTTTAAAGCTTGCTGAAACATAGAAAAAACCCCACTGATCAATCATGGTCATGCATGATGCCTTTCAAAGAGCTTTCTTGCTCTCCTGACTAGCTTCATCTAGGCTTAAATTGGATGCTGCAAGCAAAAAATTACAGACTATATTTAATCAGTCTCCTGAAACATCTAGTCCTGTTCAAGAACTTCCTTCACATGCAGTTATTAGAACATGGTGGGGAGTAAAAATCTCCCCTTCCTACGTGACAGCCCACACCATGAGGCCACCGAGTAATTTTCTGAATGTCTTCCCTCCACGCAGAGCCACCTTTCACTTTGGCAAGAGCTACTGAAGGCTTCACCCAGAACAATCTGGCCCAAAAAAGCTGACAGCTACTTCTTGCTTTGGTGCAAGAAAAGGTCATCATTTTCCAGACTCAGAGTAAGCAATAAAGCTCATAGGGAAGGTGAACCAAGCAGCTCCTTCCCCCTCTTAAATTATTTTTACTGTCTTGAGCTTAGCTGTGTTGCAGCCCCACAGCCAGGTTCTTCCCTTCCATCAGCCTTATTTTAAACATTTTTCTCTCTTCTGTTCCTCCGATGTCCCGATCAAGAGTCCAGTGAAGAAAACAGATAAATTAGTCTAACGTGACATTGTTTTCTGTCCACCTCCTCTCTGGTTTGCACTCTTTGCCCCAGTCACTAGGTACAGGCAGCCTTGGCCTGGAAAAACAGATCAAAACAAAAATTTTTACTGATTAACCTGTTGGGGTTTTCTTACAGTGAAGTAGAGGAGGAGAAAGAAGTTTGCAATTGCATTGATTTCTCTTGACCTTCTGGGCATTTTATGTTTGCACATTCTCAACTTCCAGCTTTCCTACACCTGCAAGAGCTTCCTCCAGCACATTCCTGCATTGTACTGGAGGACTTCTCATCACTCCCCCAGCCACTATTTGATTGTACTTGCCTTCAAATTTTCAATTTGCATCCTCCAGTTAAGTTTTAGATCCACTGAAGGGTTAGATGAACTCTCTTTAATTAAAGCTTTTCTTCTGCCTTCTTTGTAGATAATTAGTGATGACAATAATTCAGGAGCATTGATAGAAATCAGATAATGGTGGCTATGATGATTCTAAGTGCTTCTTAAAGCGGCTACATTTTAATCTAAAAACACAAAACAAATCTTTATTTATGGCATTAAGCAGTCTTGAACTGTCCCCAAGATGAAATGCACTTTTCATTTTGGATGTATAGTTTCTTCCAAAGCATTAGTGCTTTTGGTTGGCTAACCACTACATTCCTCCTACCAAATTATTAATTACACAATCTATCAAAGCAAGTAGTCAGATAAATGGTTTGCCCTGCCTTCTTTGCCTTTTTGCTGTCTCAAATCATCTTCACACTCACGTGGAAGGATGAACACCACAACATACCCTCCTTCACCCTTAACCTGAAAGAATTCAGGGTTTGGTGCTTGTGACTGAAGGGTGTGAGGAAAGAGAGAGCTTTTGGGGTGGACAAGAGGAGCACTGCTCTCCCCTGCAGTCCTGGGCTGACTCTGCAGCCTTCACATGGAAAGGTAATGCAAGCTACAGTGCTGTTAACTATCCTAAACCTAAATTTTCTGATAGGAGGAAAGCCTGTAGGGAGTCTGGGAGGGAGGCATACTTGATTGTAATTGTTTCTGTACTGTCATGATACTCATTTCTCTAACATTGCCAACTCACTTGACCCCACTGAACTGGTGGAATAAGCTTTTCAGTAATTAAGGTATTAACAATTTAAAAATAAAAATTGAAACTCTGTTCTAATTCAGCAGTCAGAAAATCATCCTTCTTCTAAAACAAGGGACCTAGTGCCTGGCAATTCATATTTCATATTTCTTGAATAGCACAGCCTTGGCCCCTAAGACTCTGCAGAACTCCTTCCAGTCTCCATTACTAATAACGCTCTTCCAGAATCTGTTCTGTCTGAAATTCTTCTGTTATTTGTTCAAAATCATGCAAATCATTTACAACTCAAAGCTAAGTTTAAATCTTTGCCTGCCTCCTCATGTACAGCCACCAGCTACCCAATTTGATCCACTTGCTTAGAGGAAATAATTATTCATTTTATTTGCTATTCTTATCTTCAGTATTCTCTTTAGAAAAATAATAATTTCCCTGTAGCCTCCAAAAAACTTCAGAAAACAATTTAATTCCATGTTTTGTGCAGAAATTCAACTCTTAATAGTTCCTTCTGGGTTAAGGAATCAGTTTACTCCTGCTACACCTCTTCTTTGTTAAGTGTTTTGGAAAATGGAAAATATAGCCTGTCTTGCTTGAAATATTCTGATCCCACATCAGCTGAGGGTTTTAACTTTGATCTTCTGCATACTATAAAAAAAATACATCTGAGTAAGTGAGGAATTTTCCAAGTGCTTTCTCCTCTTGCATTGGAACAAGCCCAGGGTACCTCTTTTCCAGCCCTATGTCCCGCAGTGCTTGGAGCTCAGCCCTGAAGAGGTGACCACCTCCAGCTACCCAACATGTAGACTTCACCTAATTAATCTGGCCCCTCAGTCCCGACAATAAAGCTGATATCACTGTGTGCCTTGTCACTCCTTAATTCTTCTCTGTCAAAATTATTTGGACTCAAAAAGACCTGCTGGTGGAAGTGCCTGAGCTAGCCATGTCTCCTTGGCCAGCACCTGGATGCTAACTTCTGCTATTGAGCAGTACAGCTCTGGATTTTTGTGTTTCTTTTGTTTTGATCCCCTTCTAGCACACAAGCTGTATTAATCTAGCATTGTCACTTCAAATTTCAGAAGTGGGAAAATGAAGCACTTGCCGTGTCACCAAAAGCTGCAATGAGATGTGATAATGGTGCTTCTACATAACAGCTGCTGATTTTCCCATGCCGCAGTGAAAATTGTGACAATGTATGAAATCATCTCTGTAGCTGACAGTTCAAAACGCATCCAAAAATGCTAGTATGGACACAGATAGGTGTTCTTTGTGATCAAACATTTCTAGATGGAGAGTTTTCAATGTGATTTTTCATGAAAAAAAAATTATTAAGGGACAGGAAGAACCTGGAATGTGTTAGAATAAATCTTACAGACCATTGATTTGATATTATGCAACACTTCTTGATGACCAAAATTTTACAAAAGAATTTTTTTTAAAATGAATATGGTTGTATTGATTGCAATGAGATGATACAGGCAGCTTATATTTTACTTGTATACATTTGTTATCACTTAACCCTACATTAGGACCACATTTTTGTGTACTGATGAAATCGAAAAGAGACAGCTTCTAAGGGGAGCAAATTTAGGTTTCAAAGCCTCAAAAAGCTCTGTAAAGCTGTGTCTACAATAAAATTAAGTAGTATTTCAGTCACACTCCACTCATCAGTGTTTTCTACTGGCTAATGGAAGCTGTTCAACATGCGAACTGCTGTGAGTCTTTCTTCTGTGTAGAAGATCACTCTGCATTTTCTACAGAAGCAGTAGGTCTAACATAGGAAAGTGGGTTTCAGTTCTGGCTGCAGACACATAAATGTAGGTGTGATGACATTTGCTATACATCTCCAGATAAGCAGTACTCAGGGCTGCATAGCCTTTTCTGAGCTATTTTAAGAGGGAAGTGTTGGCTTTCAAGTGGAAGAGTTACAGTCCGTATGATATCTGCTTTCTGTCTTTGGAGAGAGTGTGTGTGTGCAGACTCAGAAAAAAAAGTATGCTCACATAATGATTTTGTCAGGTTAATTTGATCCATCCCAACATGAGATTTCTAAATTCAGTCCAGATCCTACTATTTTGACAAAGATGCTGCATATGTAGGGCAAAAATAATAACTACATTATACTCCCTGCCAGACTGAAATGGTGGAAGTGATGGATTCTGAGTTTGAAGCCACTATAACTTTAATTAACATTAGGAACTGTGATGCTCTGTCTGGCCACGTGACTAAATTAACTTTCTTACTGTTAAATGATTTTTGCTATTAAAAGATAAGGAGGTTGCCATATGCATTTGTTGCATTTCAGTATGCTTTCAAATCTGTTGGCAGCATTCAAATGTTGTCCTTAAATATGTAAGTTGTTTCAAAGTTGAGTTAATTTAAATTAAAAAAATCTGTACGCCTTATTACTCATTTTAATATTTTCTTGCTACTGCTGGAAGAGCTGATTGCTTTCTTCAGTCAAATATTGACCAGAAGAGCATCTGCAATTATAATCACCTAATATCCTTTCTCCAGAATGAATATTTATAGATTTAAAAAAAATATATCCTATTCCTGTTACACAGTTGGTCTAACTTCATGGACTCATCTACAGCCCTTTTCATTCCTTCATTGTCATGATGGGAACCTGATGGACCATGCCTAGTAATAGCTTTTTACATTGTTCCTGTACCGTGTCTTTTGGTTCAGGCAGGCAAGTAAACTCCTACTGCCACTGATAGGTCCTGCCTAAAAAGAGTGCTGGAAGGGTCTAGAGGGACACTAAAAGATTTGGTTTCTTCCAGAACAAGTTCTTTAGAAGTATTTTTATGTATTGCCCCTTGGATATGCAGCAGTGGCAGCTTTTGGTCGATTTGGAGGGGAACATAACAGGATCAGAAGCAGCTCAAGATTTTAATTCCCTGTGTTCCTTTCTGATCTTTCCTTTCACATGGTACTCCCTGGAGAGCCTGGGTTCAGGTCTTCCTTGCCGAGCCAGTGTTTGTAAGGACAAGGAGCTGAGTTTGATGCACAGCTGAAGCAAGCAAGGGACCCCCAGGTGGGGATGCGCAGAGTACCTATGTATACATAGCTGGTGTTACAGATTTCTGGCGACTCATGTCAACTTGCAGGTCACATTTAGATGTTACAATGTCCCAGTTCTCCACAATATGCCACAGCTCCTGGAATAGGCCATGGCCAATAAATCATAAAGCAAAAGCAGACAGAGGGCCACCCATCAGCTCTTTTTTCCACCCAGTCCTGTTTGGTTCAGTTCCAATACTTTACAGAGTTCAATTTCTATGAAGGTTAAAAAGAAAGCAAGCAGGTCTCTGACCTAGCAGACAGATAAACATCTGAGAGAAGTAAGGACCTGCTCACCGAGTGCCTGTTTCCCCTTACCCTGAGCTGCCAGGGTCTGGTATTCTGGGATTGGCATCTGAGACCTCAGGGTTTCCCAGCAAATCCTGAAAGGGCACAGGAGGGACCTCTCCAAAACTCCCATGCAACCACCTTTTCAATGGTTTTGTTCTCTGTGGAAACAGAACAGCATTGCTTTACCATAAAGTGGTTTTCATTCCTTTCCTTCCTGAGCTTTTAAGATCTGTTTTTCTTGTGCTCACTTCTGTGTGCTTGCTTGCTTCACAGAGAAATGTATTGGCCAACTGGGAAAAATTAAAGGATGGAGTGAAACAAAAGAAAAAGTCCTAAATGTATATGCCTTGATTAACAGATGGCTGAGGAGAGTGGGATGGCAAATCATGATGGTCTATAAATAGCTGAAGGATGGAGTTAAAAGCCAGTGTTGGGCTAACAGAAGACATCTTTTATGAAATATCAAGATTTTATCATAAAAGTATCAAGATATGTTATATAAATGTTTAAAAAGAATGGTCTATTGGAAGACTGTCTCTCCTCCCTTATCTTCCATATTTCCAAAATGCCACAGAGGGAATAAGCTATCCTTTTCTGTGGATGTGATGTAATTACATGCGAAAGCAGCATTTGAAAATATTACAGTTAATACCCCAAGAAGCTGCTCTTAAATTAAAAATGTGTCCAGATAATGAAGGTGATCAGGATCAGAACTAATGTGGCCAAAGTCATGATCAGTCATCTTGCCACTGTCGATAACAAGATCCCTCTCAAAAAAAAAAAACCCAAACCCCAAATAAAAAAGTAAAACAAAAGCAATGCATTTAAGGGCTAAAGGCTTTCTTTTTATTCATTGTGTTTGTTTCTGTTTGAGGTATGTCTGGTTAAACTTTGAGGCAAATCAGAACAAATTCCTTTTCCACAATAGAAGTTAATAAGGATTTTGATTTACCTATTTCAGGCGGAAATGTCCAAAACAACACCATGAGTTTACCAAGGATTATGCAGACCAGACTCTTCAAATGTTAAATTCCATGTGGCATGCTAATCCTAAGAGAAACAGTAGTAGCCTGTTTTGTTAAGGGAAGATAAACAAATATGCTGCAGATTTGCTGCATGCCTCTTTCCTTGGTTGTTTGGGGTTTTTTTCTTTTTTTTCTGTTTTGTGTCTTAAATCCTTCTGATGCCATGTGACTGACCACGATTTGTTGTAACCTGATGTCTCCTCAAAATTTGTCTGAAAGCTTACTGTGGCCAACTCTGTGTATTTAAACACTACTGAACCGTTACCTGAATAAAGTTGAAGGCAAGGGATAATAAAGGACAAAATTTGCATGAATTGTAAGTAAAATTCAGATGCATAAATTCAAAATTGCAATCTGAACTAATTTGCTATTAATTTTTAAAATGTCTGAATTTTATTTACGTCTCCCACATGAAGAAATTAGCTAAGGATCTTAACTTCTACTCCTCTGAATACCCGCTGCAATTTGAACATCTCGGTGTCTAGCTTCTAGCTAACACTTGGGCCAATTTGAAAGCAAGCATGTCTATACTCAAGTTATATTAACATTCACATATTAGTTCAGATCAAGAAAAGTGAATTTCTTGATTGTCTCCATCTACCAAGGTTTGTCCTGCCACGATAAAGCAGTCTCACAGCAGGCGAACTGGGGGTTTTTTTGGATGAAACAAAATTGGAAGATATGCCCACCAGTGGGCTTTCATCTCAGACTCTTATAAAATGTAGACACGACTTCTGTTAGTGGTTAGAAAATTCATGCAGGTCTCTATGTTAAATGCCCTTCTCAGCAAGGGGTGGGACACAATCACTACCTGTCCTAGAAGGGGCGGCTCAAGAGGGAACATGGATCTGTGAATTCACATCTAGGGTGCACTCCTTGGAAGAAGTTTACAGAAGTTAGGCATGAGTTTTTAAATAATTTCTAGAGAAAAAACAGTCTTGGCAGCTGTCCCTAGAACTAATTCTGATCTGCAACCAATGCAGCCAAGCCTATCAACTGGGCTTGCACAGCTGTATTCCTTCTCATGCTTTTGGGTTTTAGCATTGTGAATCTTTCGTTGCTTTCTTAATCCTTCATTGCTTTCTACACGGTGTCATAGTCCCAGCAGGAGGGACTGATAAGACCCACTACAAAGCCTGTGACTTGGCCTGAGAGCCTGTCGGTGGTTACAGCACAGTCGATAAGCTCCTTGAAGATGTTCTCTGGCTTAGTTTTGCCAAAAAGGACACTGGTTTCTGTGCTCCCAGGCTGTTCCACACTGCAAGCCAAAGCATAGAAAAGGGTGATGAGGACATTTGCTTTGAAGGTGCCCTTTTGGCCCAAATGAAGCCTTTAACACAGATGTACCCTGTAGAAATCCTCTTAAAAATGGGATACGTTCCTTGGGCACCCTGAGGATGAAAACAGTGTCAAACTTCAGTCCCTAGCATCCTGCACAAATGTTTTAGCCATTGTGCTCTGGCATAAAAAAGGATACAATAACCACTCCAGCAACCCTCTTCTAGGTCACTGCAGGTTTGGGGTCGCTGCTCTGTCCATTGAGATAGCAGCTCTCAGGGCAGCAGTCCCCGCTGAGGCTCGGTGCCTGTTGGCAGCAGTGCCTCCACAGATCCCTGAGCCAGGGGGGTTTAAAGTCCTTTCTGGATAGCTCTGGATGTTGCCTTACTTAACTGAGGAAAGTTTTTTGGATCGGAGTTTGGCATCTCCTCTGGAGGCCAATGACCTACTTTGGGGATTGGGTATCTGGAAGTTGGGCATTACAGTATTAAACAAATAGAGAAAGAAAAAAAAAAAAAGAAAAATAAACATTAGGACTGTCTCCTACAAAACAGAATTTCACGGAAGCTAAGAGTTGCAGAATCAGAATATACAGATTTCGTATTTCAGGTTCAGAATGACACCAGCAGTACATTCTTCAAGGAAACATCATTTTCATGATGTTTCTTGCTGACTTACTGGGCATCACTGAGTCCTGTCTGCTGGTGGCAGTGCTTAATTGGCTACTTCTGCCTCTTGTGCCTGCTTTCCTTCTCTCATACAAACACAGCCAATCCCTAGCAGTAGCCTTTTACAGATAATTTCAAATGCTTGTTCTTCTGCCTGAGAGCAGGTGAAACTTCCATATTCACTTCTCCACAGTTTAGCAGGCTGTCATACTAAAAAATAATAATAACAAAAAAAAAAAAACCAAAACACAGAAATGCAAGCACCAAAATTACATTCCTGAAATAAGTAAGTACAATACACCCAACTTTGCGAAAATAAATAAATTGAAAACAGCTCACCATATGGGACTCTGTCAAGCTCTGTGCCTGTGGGTGTAGGCTAATCATCACAAAACACCTCTTTGTATCTGAATGTTCTTCTTTTTAAAAGATATAAAGGCAAAACAACAACAACAGCAATAATAATAATAAAAGGAATATCCCAGTATTTTTCACACTTAGTGCTTTCCATGCAGCAGATATATATGAACCCAGAGTAATACAGGCAAGAGTGCATACACCCTCCTTCTGTCCACCCACATATACAAGGGCAATGACAGCCCAAATGACAAGATAAGTTTAAAAGATTTTTCTCCCAGCTTTTGTGATTTTTATTGCAGAATGTCATCTAGCCTGAATAATAAGGGCCAGAGAAGATCCCTGATAATTTACATATATACACCATAACTGCTGTTTAAGCTGCAGCATATCTTTTAGACAGACTGCCTTTTGGATAGAAAGCTTTAAAGGCTGGAGAATCCTGTATTTTTCTAGGTAAATTGGTACAGTGTTTTTTACTCTTGCTACTAAATTGCATATAATTTCTACTCTGAATTTGTCTAAATTCAATTTCCAGGCATTGGATTTCATTATCCTTATTTTACTAAATTAAAGAAGTCATTATAGGAAGTCTTCTCTCCACAGAGGTACTTCTGAAGGCCATGATCACATCACGTGTTAGACTAATTAACTACCCTGAGTCTCTTAATTCTCTCTAGACCTCAAATCAAGTTTGTAGCTCTTTCCTGAACTTTTCTAATCTTTCAGCATCTTTTTCTGAAGCATGGGTAGAATCAGACATGCCCCTGCCCCGTAGGAGCCTCATCGTGATGACACAGGACTGTCACGTCCCTATCCCTTCCTGGCAATCCTCAGCTCAAATGTCTGAGGACTGTGTTCACCTTTGTGGCTTCAACACTGCAATGGGAATTTGTATGCAAATTATTTGGCTCCTAGATGTCTGACTTTTTATTAGATATGCTGAAAGGCATTTCCCTCAGATAAAACTGTATAATTACTTTGTCCTCAGCAACATATAGCATTTTACCAGTTTTTGTCTAATCTAATATTTTTTCTGATAAGGACATTTTATGTTTTCTCCAGATCATGCTTACGGTTACTGAAAAGCACTAATCTAAGGAGCTCAAGAAATATATATGCATAAAAGGATTATACTATTTGAACATAATGAAGCAATTTTTAAGTCATACAATGAAGACTGTTGGCTTATTGTTTTGTGAAACAAAATAAGATACAAGACCAAATTATTTGAAGATGTTTAAAGTTGATATGATACACTGTTCTTAAACAAACTTCTAGTTTTAATTGAAAACAGAATCTAATTTGTTTGTCAAGAATAAGTTCCTTCCTCAAATCCATGTGAATTTGCATAAGCTGTACCTCCACCCTTTGGGTCACCTCAAGGAACACTCCCACGTAGCACGTATACAGCTCAGCTTGCACACCATGCCACATAGTCAAGGTTGAGTCCTAACTAGTCTTCTTTATTCCCAAATTTCTATCATTTTCCCACAAATTTTTTCTTCACCAGTGAGCCTAAACTGTTTAAAAACTTTCAGTTCCCTGCCTGTGCCTGGATTTTACTTGCAAAGTTTATTTCACTGCTGTAATTTAACTTCCTGTACCTTTAAAACGAGGTATCCTGCAAACTTTATCAGGAAACTTTACTCCTGCACAAACAGCAAATGGAAAGCTTACAGTGGACGCCACTTTGCATTGGTTTTAACTCACTTTTCCAGCCCTAAATACATTAAATGTTCACTCCAAAATGAAGACTTAAGAGGATGAAAAGCCATTATTTTAAAATTGGTTTAGTTTGAAAGTGTCCCTGTAAATTTGTTTGATTTCTGCTCAGAAGACCTAGCGCCTAAAAGCAGTCAGTCAAATATTAGACACCTAACAGGAGTGGGGTGTAGCTCTCCTTTTCGAATGGCAGTGTGCTAAAAAGTGCTAGCAAACCTATCTGGTTCTGGGCTGTATCCCAGCTGCCGCATCAGTCCTTCCTCCAGGCTCTCGTTGCAGAAATCGGGGCTGGAGATCAGGGAGCCAGAAAGAGCCCTGTCTGCTTTTTAGTGTTCATCTGGGGGTTGTCGAACAGGACATTTGGAAAGAAGATTACTTTCTCCTTGTAAATGGAATATGAATTTTATCTGCAAATCTCAGAGAGAAAATGATAGTGGAATCCGCAATGCCACTTCCACAGTCATTTCTTGGAATACAGTTGTGTTTTAAGAGCATTTAAGAGGTTACCTTGCCTGCTAATTTGAGGATTCAACATAGTTACTTCAACTATAAAGACAATGCATTTGGAAAATACATGTGGCAGATTTTCTGTAGATTAATGAATATAATCACGAAGAACAAATTAAATGAAGAAGACTTCCAGAGGGAGTAAATTCACTTAACAATCTGGAGAAAGGGTAATTTATATCTAAATAAAGCTCTGCTAAGGATGAGCATCCATGAACCCACAGCTCTTTTCGTATTCTGGGGGAGAGTTTCCTCCCATTCAGGTTTCTCTGAGCTTTTGTTTTTCCTTCACGGAATAGCAAACTGATAAAAAATATTACAAAAGGAGTTTTTAAGACTGCCAGGATGACAGGTTTCCTCCTTCACTATTGTGACCTGATTCATTCCTGGCTGAGAAATAAGCACTCTCAATCACACTTAACAGGTTTCCATGAGAGGGAAGGTATGATTGCTTTATGTAATATAATAAAAGTTAAATTGGGTCCTGGTCTCAGCTAATTAGGATTGTATACACTGAGGAAGCAGCTGAATGCTCTGTCAGGGCAAATAGATTATTTTTTTGTATTCACAGTGCATAACTGGAGGGACAGCATGCTCAGATGTTACTCTGTACACACACACAGCCCAAATTTCAGAAGCATTCTTTCTAAAAGGGAAATGCTGTCGCTTCTTGATTCCTGACAAATCAAGGGGCAGGCTGCAAGATCCCTCATGCAAAACCTTCTTTTATTTTTTTTTTTTTTAAATAATTAAAGATTTCTTCTCAGGTAGACTAGAAAAAGTCTTGAGATCATTTGAAGATTTCCCAGGCTAGGGACACTGTCTCCTGTCCTAAGCTTTATTAGAAACATAAGTCATGATTTCCTTTGACCTTAATGAAAGCAGTGTAGTTAAATCCAGAGTAATCATTTTATGAGACAGAGCTACATCTCTTGAGCATACTTGCATAATAATAAACTGAAGCAAATTTTCAGTAACATCAGGGCAGCAGAAGCAGAGCTGCAGAACATACCAAAGCCATAGTAGATAGGCTGGTACACTTATTTGTCACATGTTTATTTAAATAACTAGCTCAATTGCTTCTATTGAAGATGTCTGAAACAGAGAAAAATCACCTGAATTTTAAAAAATAGTTATTCTTACAGCTGTTACTCTAAGTACTGTTTGACTAATAATATATCAATATAATATGACAAATATGAACTTAGTCCTGCAACAGTTACCAGGAAAGCACTCCTTATTTACTCAGCTGTGAAAATAAATTCAGATATTCCCTTGATAACTGTTACAAATATATGGTTATGTTAATGACATCTATTGAGAATGAGCCACAAAAATGAAGTTTACTTGGGAATATTTCCAGCAACTTATATAATTGCAGATTTCAGAAAACATTTCCTTTGAACAATACATACTACTTCTATGATGCTATCATCAGTCTTGTGCGTAATTTGCTTTTTAATAGTCCCTTTAGAAAGCTGATAGGTCTAATCAAAGCTTGGATAATTTCTGTTTATCATTTAGGAAAGTTAGCAAGTCTTCACCAAAGGAAAACATCTCTGGCAAATAGCGCACCTCAGCTCATTACTGAAAGATGTGGGCTGGTTCTCTGATGCAATTACTAGCAATATTAGTGGTAACTAGAAAGTTATTTGTGTCCATAAACAAATATTAAAGGTCTTCAGATTTATATTTATAAAAAAATCATCTGGTTTTACAGCAATAGTAACTGCACTCTTACTAAAGTAATTGATTTATGAATTAGTAATTTTTATTCCTACTAACACAGCAGCCAGTAACTACTGAAGCATTTTTGCACTTTGGTGAGATGAGGCAACCAAAAATATGACAGTTTTCCTTTCCTGGTAAAATTCAAGTTTTGTTAAATCAAGCTAAGTTTAACTATGGGAAGTTTGGAGATGTGCAAAATTCTTAGAGAAATATAAATATTCCTAAATATGAAATACACAAGAACCGGTGTTCTTGCCAGCAGACAGATATAATCATCTGTCTAATCGGCAAGAATATTGGTTAAAAATAAACAGTCTTTGCTTAATGGCTCTATCCCTTCCGCTGGTGCAGGTCTAGAGGGAATCCTGCAGAGGGACAGCCACAGACCTGTACTCTCCTACTGCAGTGTAGCCGGGTACTCGAGCTGGTGTAGCAGCAGCCTTCTGGTTTTGTCATTGCGAGTTTTACAGAATGGAGGACTTCCTCTTTTGTTTATTGTTATGAAAATTACTACTTAGAAATGCTTTTGTTATATTCAGCTGACTTTAGCTTTATAGAGGCAAAAGTGCCTTTTTCCATTAAATGCAAAGCCTGCACCCCTCGTCCCATGTCTACTATTGCTCTCACTCTCACAACTTTTGATACTATACAGTATTCTTGCAGTCTGCACTTTGACTAGATTTCTTTCCTGAACCTTATCATGCATAAGGAGATAACATAGCCCACTAGTATATGCGAATACAGATTATTTTTATTATTTGTGCTTTCTTTAATTGTATCAAAACACTCTTAAGACTAATATGCAGATGGATATTTACTGAATTTAGTTCCAGCATCTTGAACAAACACATGTTTTCAAAGCATTTTGGTGGGTGAAGGAGTGTAACCAAACAAATGTTATGTGTGCAGTAGTGGGTGAGAGACTGTTTCATGTGCGCTCACTTTTATTTTTTTAATCAAACGTAATTTGAAATGCTATCTGTATATGAGATTTTATTGCGGACTGGATTGTTGAGGCACTGTGGAAAACAAGAATGAACAGCATTAAGAAGCAAGGTACAGGACTATTCATCTTGTGGTGTGGTGGAGGCTTTGAGCATTTTTTTCATCATACAATCTTTAAACTACAGAAGAACTTTACAGATCTCCAAGTTATAACTAAAACCACTTCTAAATGATAATGCATCTGATTTTAGCAAGAACTAGAATGCAGAAGACATTTTTTCTCATTAATAAAGAAAAAAAAGATAGGTTTGTGGTTAGGATAGAGTAGCGAAATTCACAAAACCCAGGGCACACCCTCCTTGGTACTGCATTCGGGTGCGTCATGTATGCTAATGTAAAGGCTACCATCAAAACGATCCCATTTGAAAGTTACTGTTTTCAGGGAGAAAATAACTGCACCATAAAGTAATATTTATCCCTACAATCCTGCCCATTGTGAATTCCAGTGAGTTCACAGGATATCATGCAGTATCTCTGTCTGTTCCTTGAAGTGTAAAATTAGCATAATACCTGTTGATCCACCTGAAAGGTGGATTTGAGACAAACGTACAGATACCTGGAAAGAAAATGCTTCAAAAACACAAATCCAGATAAGCTATCCATCCCCAGCCTTAAATGCTGTCTAGATGTTGTGCATGCCTCTTCCTAACTCATCAGACCAACTAGAGCCCATTCACTACACCTTTGACATTGGATATCACCTTAGCTGTGCTTTTTTTCTGGGTTTGTTTTTTTCCCCTGCTTCTCACTGCTGTTATTTTTTTTCAGGAGACAGACATGACTCCTGCATTGTATTACTATTTAAAGCTACTACCTGATTATTTTAAAAATCTGTTTTTTCAACAGATTCTTAAAATTTATTGAGGAGAAGAGGAAGGAAAGTTGAAGTTTTCTATGTTTTTTCTATGTCCTACAAACATATACAAAAGATAAGGAAAGCATTGTCTTACTGAGTGTGTCAGTTTAAAATACGATCTTCAAATATAGTGCAATCTGGAGATTGTTCACTAGTAATATTCTAGAACTTCTATTTTTTAAAAAAATATTATTTCTCAGATACTTCAGGATAATTTAAATAAAGTGTCTTTGGGAATGCCAAGTATATATTTGTATGTCAAAAACTCCTAATCAGAATAGGATTAACAAAAACTCCCTATAAGAGATAAATAGATCAGCCAAGTGAGATTTGAATCACTAAAGATGTAAAAAATAGATGTTCATCATGAGATATGTAGCTCATACTCAAAAGATACATAACCTCAAGGCTTTCAATACAATGTCCTGGATCACTAAATTTGCTTATAGGGAACTGATAGGTGTCTGCCTGAAACAAGGTGGTCAGCCCTGTGTTGATAGATTCCCTTACAACCCCCTACTTAATTTTTCTGAGTATATGGCTTAATCATCAAGTCAAGGGACTGATTCCAGGTCTCAGCCAGACAAATGACTGCCTAATTTCATGATGTGGCTACCTGGCTTGAAGTTTAGCTTTTGCAATGATAGCTTTTGAACTGTAGTTTAGCAATACGGACTAAGCAGTGTAAACTGCCATGGTCAAGTATCATCCAGAGCTTCCCAGCCAGGGTTGCAAGGCCTCACAGCTCCCAAGAAAAAATTGATTTTTGTTTCCTATTCTTTTTTTCCTCAGATCAAAAACTTAATGGTACTGAAGAAGTAAGGAGCTGGTTTCTTAATTTAGCACTGTCTTACTCAGCAATTTTTAGAAGCTTTACTGGAATAGGAAGGATACAAAATAGACATTGGTTGAAACTAATATTTTTCTTCTCTTGTGATCAAATGGTCAGATTGGGTGGTGCATAAATCCTGGACAGCGGTCTGGCTTTCCCTATGCCACCATCCCAGCTCCTGTATTTCAGAGAACTCTGCAAGACTGTGACAATTTCCCTATACGCCCTATTAAGTGCAGTGTTGGTAAAATACAATTGCAGCACTGGTATACTATAACTTCCTATATGGTCTATATATAATGTATACAAAATATATGCATACATGCGTGCTTGTGACCACGTGTGTCTGTGTGTGCACCTCTGAAGAGAAAAACTGTATATAACTGTACTGAGCTCCCAATTTGTGCAACAAACATTATCTGTTCAGTCATGTCTGCCTGTACAACAGACACTCTGTCTGAGCAAAGACACTCTCTGAGCATGAATTAAGTTACCGTCAGTATGAAAAGCAATTTATTGATCCAGCCCCTGATAGATTTCCTTTTCACTCAATTTTTACCTATTGTTAGCAAACCATAGAGCTTTAAAGGGAAAATTCAATCACTGCCGTTCCTATTGGGTACTGTGTATCTGGAAGACCTAGAGCTTTAAAAGCATCTGAACTTGTAAGAGGACTCCTATTCCACACCAGAAAAAAAACAAAGCAAAAAAGAAACAGAAAGCTGTAGCTTGCTTCTCTGGCGAGATCAGGAGAGCTAGACTTAAATCCTTACTTTTCTGAGCCAAATCAGAGAGATGAATTTAAGTATCATGAAAATTCTTCACCATCAGGCTGTAAGCCATTTATTTCCCACACTTCATAAAAAAAGGACCTGCTTCAGTCTCTGGACAAAACACAAAAAAGCTGAAATCTCAGAAATATTTCCAGCTGTAGTTCTTTGAGATGTATAACTACTATTGGCATTTTTCTTTGGAAAAAGTATTCTTCAAAAGAAGAACGTATTCTTCAAATGAACAATGCCCTGATTTATTATGACAACCTGTTTATGAAGTTTTTGTTACACCAGGAAGATTCCTGCTTTTCTGTTTGCTTTAAAAATGAAGCTAATACATTTTTGAAAGCTTTTGTATCATCCTAGTGAGGCGTATTAGTTGGGGTTTGGGAGGAGAGTCTCACTTTTTCTGTATACAACTTCCTTTTTCCTCCCCTCCCCCATGTCCACGTGTAATTTTTTTCAGCATTGCTTCGTTTTTCCTATTCTTTCTTGATTTTTATTCTAACATGGGCAAGTCAGACTTGGTTAGAACTCCTAATCTTTGCCTAATATGTGTGACAGGTTAGACTTGGGCCCTGGTTTTGCAGTTGGATCTGACATTGTGCATGCCCCTCTGCAGGGACTTGCTTTGGCATGGTGCTGTCAGTGTTGAGCCATTCACATTCCCTGCTGTATTACTTGTGAGTAACCATTTGGCCTCCCTCCGTGTAGCTTTCTTTGCTTTCATGCCAGTAAAACAAACAATAACAACTTTCTTTTCCCTCTTCTTTATCGCTTTATTGTACTATTGCTGCCTTAGTAATATCAGGTGAGTGATATTGGCAGCTGTCTTCCTACAAATGCCAAAATACTAATTGCTTGCTGCCATGGGACAGTATAGTGTTCACATTCCCAGGACTCATCACTCTCACACCAAATATGAGGACTTCAGTTAAGACCAATACAACTTATTAATAAAAAAGACCAATCATTAATGAGAAATGGCTCCAAGTGTACATCAAGCATTGTATAACCATACAGAGAGATATGCAGGGTTTTGTGACCTCAAATACTCAGATGCATTCAACTTAATATTTACAATGAATTACATTCTTCCACAATAGCAGAAATACAAAGAAGTTTATTTTGACGGGCTCAGATTTCATAAAATAACACCTTCCCATATAACTTCCCTATCCTCAGTAAAACAAGTAAGCTTTTGTGTGTTCCAGTACTAACACAGAATGCACATCTTGAAGAGCATCTTAAATATATTGAGAGGAATAAATGGTTGCATGATCTTAATATGATTTAATACAGGATACAGCAAAAGATATAAGGCAGCACTTCCCAGATTTTCTTCAGCAAAGTCAGAATCACCAGAGGAGACACTTACTATGAAAACTATACTATAGCCTTTGGCGAATGATGAAGATAAATAATGTGAGTTAACAAAAAACTGGGAACAGAGTATGTTTGACGAATTCAGAACAGGATTTGAAGTTAAAGAATGACAGGTAGACAGAAGAAAAGATTTCAGAACACCTGGAAATCAAAACCTCATATTTAAAGGAATAGACTGATAGGTAGGAATTTTATTCCCAGTTCTGTCCTTGACTTGCAACGTGACCTTGGGTTAGTCTCTTGACTTCTCTGTCAGGTTTGGCATAATGGTGTGCTGGTTTTCTTGCAGAAAATGACCATAAGAAAGATTCCTTTCATTGAATTTCTTTTTTTTTTCCGTTGGAAACAAACAAACACTGAACCACCAAACATTTTAAGTGAAAAAAATACTGAAAACTTAAAAATTTAAGTTAAAAATTGCTAATGGAATTCTTCATTTGCATTTCCCATCAAGGATTTTCAAGGAATGTTTTCAAGGAATGCAAGCATTTTCAAAAAAAATGTTTGTCAAGAAACACATTTTCCCATCAAAATTAAGTTTTAGGAGAAAGACACAGAGGTAATTTGGCCAACCAACATCATTACATGCCTACTCATCTATATATCATGAAACAAGAGTTTTCAGTGCCCAGATGGATATGGCTTTCAGTTGACCAGGTGGGCTGAATGACATGGACCTAGCAGTTTTGGAGTATGTGACATGGTCCCTGCTGAGGGTCCCCTCCATCTCCCTGCAGTCTCTTCTCAGCACCATGGCATACCCTTGGACACATCCGTGACATACCTTCTAAGAATATACAGTGCTAAAACAATTTCCTCTTAGCAACAAGTCAATCCATGATTCCTTCAATAACATTTATTTATCTTAATCTCTTCCCTTTTAATTAGTCCAAATGATTGTTCGTTGCTTTCTCACACAGCTCCTACTACCTCATGTATAAACTGGCAAGGTAGTGACAGAGTATGCCTGCTCAGCTGACAATAAGATGGAATTATTTCTGGATTCGTTCAGACTGTAGCACATACAATGACATACATCTGATAGGGATGTGTTGAATACTCCACAGTATCCATAGGGTTAATTGGCACAGCGTAGAGCAAAATGCATACAAGGTATAGACAGTAGATTGCCAGGCCTGCAATGGAGTCTTTTACCATAAAGAACATAAACTGGCTAAGATGTCATAAGTCATAGGATAAGTAAAGAGGAAGCACTGAAGGCTGGTGAACAGAATTAGCTTTGTCCAACACATAGTTCATAGGATCTCCGAAGAGTCTCTATGAAATGCCTTTCTTACTCCCTCATTTCCTGATAAAGCCAATGAAACATTACTAACTTCTCAATTTCATCACACATTTTTTTCCCTTTCAAAGCCAAGTCCTCGGTTCTTTTACTTTCCAGCTTCCTGGAAGTTCACATGGCAATGAGTTAGTTTCATTTTATTAATGCAGGACTGTTTTGTGGTGCTAGTTGTTCACACATCCCTCAAGGACACCTGTAGTTTTCAAACAGCTGGTTTGGCTTTGACTGAGCCAAAATTGCGGTTGCCTTAATATTTTCCCAGCTTCAGTGAGACTGAGGTTAGTTCTTCAGAAAGAGAAGACAGATAGGGAGTGTTCCCAGCTTTCGCTCTGCTTTTACACCCTTGCTACATAAACATGGACAGTAATTTATAATACCTCTAAAGTCATTCTGGTTGTTGTCTCATTGCACTCACTATGGCTTCTACTGGATCAAGCCTAGATAAACTCTTATTTCATGGCTACAGCTGCACAGTTACACCTGTCTCATGCAGAGAAAATCTTAAGACAATAGTGAGCTTGATTCCTGCCTGTCTTGTGTAGTCACGTACAGGTAAGTGGATATGAATTGTTGCTTTTCTGATTTAATATTTTGCACTTACTTTGGGAAGATATAAACAGAAGAAAGCACAAAGCAGGGAAGAAAGATTAAATCATTGGAGAAAAGGATAAATCTTTAATAGCTCTATGTAAACTATGTAAATTAACTAATCTAGAGCAATTATTTTTATTAGAAATAGCACAGGTTTGTGCTGATAGCTTCTTAAATATTTTTTCTTTATTTGTCATCAAATGTTACCTTTGATTACTGGATAATAAACTTTTAAAGCAATTATTGAAAGGGCACAAGCCCAATCAAGCATCTGTGACCCCACCAATTATCTCTGCTAATTGAAATAGCATGTCTCTTCCCCAAGTCACTAGTTTAAAAACACTGCATGACAAATAGATCAAAAGCTCCTATTCTGTGATATACAAACAAAATTAAGCATGTGTTCTTTCAAAAAAAATGTTTATTTTAAAGATTACTAGCCTTTCAGTTAAGTTTTTCTGAACAATCCTGACTGTTTCAGAATATTACTTGGCCATTTCTATGCACAGTAGATTAAGGCTTGGCATAGTTTAAATGAAATTTTGTATTATTATTGTTGTAGTTATGATGATGCATAGTATTTAAGTCATTATTTAGATAATAGAAAAAAGAGACTTTTTAGGCAAAGGCATTATTTAAAAGAAAAAAGAAAGATTTTTACATACATGCAATTGGATACTCAAGTTATTTGAACACATAAGAATTTTTCAACATGAGGAGTCTAGCCCTGAAATGGATGATACTGAGTTTTCAAAAGTAGCCTTTCATAATGCTTGTTAACTTGTTAGCAAAACTGAACACCTCATTTCAACACTGGATGCCTTCCTTATGAGTTGTAAACTGATGTCCAAAGAGTTGTCTGGAGGCTTTCTTAGTATCTATTTACAGGTAGTCATGTAATGGCTGTCCAAGAGTCTTAAATGCTGCCATGACATCTCTGAACTTGCTGGACTGCTTGCTAACCAACAAATGTGCTCCAGCATTGCCTCCCTGGCCCATGCCCAGCACTGACAGGACTGACTGACAACATGTGAATTCCTGGCCACATCAGCTCTTAGACTTATAACAATTCCCTGGTATACACAGATAAGAAAAATCACGGTATTTTTCAAGGCCAGACTCAAGGGTTTTTTGGGGTTGTTTGGTTTGGTTTTGGGTTTTCTATATCTGTCTGTTTTATCTATCCATCCATCCATTTTGGTATACCATAAAGTTCAGAAATTGAAGGCAAGCACTACTGATGACCTTTCTGAGCTTTTATTTCTGTTTCGAGCACAGAGATTAATCCTAAGATTCAGTATATCACTACCAATACTTCTCTTTAATTTCAGTAACAGACTGTAAAGTAGCATTTCTGAAAAAGGTGAAGAACTGCTTTACGATACGTTCTTTGTCCCATATTAGGCACTCTTTGACCCATTTTAAAATGATTAACTCATGTAATATGGCTTCTACTGGGTCCTGGGATACAAGTCAGGAGGAAAAACCAAGAATATTTTCCCAAGAAAGTCAGAGAAATCTCTGCTTTTGTAATGTGATGGGTAGTGCTGAGCATCAGCTGGGTACATGACTTAAAATTATTATATGACTTAAAAAATATAATACAGTAAATAAAGAACAGCATAACAAGGAAAAACATAATATAGGCAATTTACAAAATTTATGAGTATGCAAATCATAGAAGACAAGGAAAATATATTGAAAAAACTTTTACACTTAAAATTAGAATTATTCTCGAAAGAATATAAAAAATATGACTACCCTATGAAGGAAGAAAACCTTACCTAATTTCAGAGGCTAGACTTCAAAGGTTTGGGGTATGCACAGATGGAAAACCTCAGTTTGAACACAGCTTCAAGGCCAGAAAGACACCATATTGGAATAAACATTTAATTGCTACTAACATAAAATTAATCTTTTTAGAGTAAATAAATCCCTATCTTTAATACAATACAATGCAAATCTATATAAAGATAAGATCCTTAAACTACTTCTGTGGTTTCTATCCTGGCTCATTTCTTACTTCTGAAACATTTAATGTTTGATGTTTCCCTATCACGTAATTTCCTATTGCCATAACTACAATGAAGTCAAATGTATACTGCTTATAATGGTTTCTCACATTTGCTAAGCTTTTATTTATTTTATATTGTCCCTGAAGGATATTTTATACTATTTTTATAAAATCTTATACCATTTAACACCTATAGGCTGACTAAATGAATGAACATTAAGTAATAGGGTAGTAGCAGAAGTATAGCAGGAACAAATGCCATGAGAGCAGCTTGCTCTGAACATCTGCTCAGGAAGGTCTGCATTAAGGCCGTTGATATGAAAATGCTGCCCTTCATAGGTTTATCTTTTTGTAGTTGCTTCCTTTATGTTCTCTATGGTATTCGCACCTTGATCTCTAGCAGGCTTACAGTTTTTCAGAAGTATTTCCATAGACCTATGGAACTATACAGTGTGCACTAATATAGTGCTCTCAAATCATATTGATTTGGGGGTGTTTGTGTGGTATAACTTGTACTGACAGAAGTTCTTTGGATGTGCTACAAAGTCAGAGGTTTTCCAGTCATTTTTCACTCAAGTGAATACACAATATTCTTGCTGTGCCAAAAGATAACAGACTGTATTACACTAAACTGTAATGTTTGCATTCACAGTTAAGGCCGTAATATTGCAGTGGCACAACAGAGTTCTTGAAAAAAGTATTTCTACATACTGTAAAATTTCATTACTCCTGCTACTACCTCAGGATCCAGGATTTGCTTTCCTGAGGGCTTCCTTGAGGGCTTCCTCAAGTGCTTCTGAAAAGGTCTATGTTTCCTTTTTTATAAAAATTCTGAACACAATAGAGAAGGAAGTTAATCAGAGCAGTTAATCCAATAACTCCATGTTTTGTCTTTTTCTATTAGCATTCCATATCTAGCAGTCACTGTCTACTAATATGTTAATTTCCTACTCTTTAACTGACTGTGGTCTCTATGCACATATGCACGCTTATCAGTATAAATATGTACATTTTAGGCCTTGGCTTCACACAACAATGAAACCAAATATTTACAAAACATACACAATAGAATCCTCCCTTTGTTAGTGTGATTCATGTTTAACATTAGTGTGTAATAAATTCATGTCAGTGTCCTCATAACCATTTGCTTGCACTTTTAAAATGCTCTTCTCTTGTAGGTGTATTACCTTGCTAATAAATCGTCTCTTGAAAAAGTTGTGCACCCAACTTTGAGAATAGGTCACCATGGGCAAAAGTGAAATGTGTGGGAAGGTGGAAGTTAGGATCAGTCACAATAATAACATGCAGAGTAAACTACAAAAAAAATTGAGAGAAAATTCCAGCTTCGTTTGGTTTTTTAATATAAACCGTGCTGCATACTCTACCTCAATCTCATTCTGTGTTAGTGCAAAGTGCTTTTCAAATTTACGAGTTTCTCGATCAATTATCTTAACTGATTAAAATATCTGCTGGAATGCCCCAGAAGAATATATTATTTTATGGGCATGACTTTTGCATATGGATATGAATATGAACATAGAAAAAGTACGAAAAATCCACTACTGACTCTGAAGCAGATAATTAGCCTCATATTGAAAGCTATTTAAAAAAAAAAAACAACTTGATTTGTGAACCTTTTGACTGCATAATTCCCATAAAATTAATTATACTGCAAATTCAGAAGAGTGGAACTTCAGCACTTACAGGTTGTTCATGTTGCCTTTTTCATTCAGAGCCCTCGAAACAGATCACAAATATTAATTTATTACAACCCGGGATCTCATGCTTTCTCAAAAAAAATGGTGTCCCTGCCCCCGCCTTTTTCCATCTTACCTTTCAAGAGACTGCTGTTTCTCCTGGCAGCCCCAGCCCAGAAGCGAGCATTTTGCAGCGGCCCTTGGAAACAACTTCAGCCGTACAGATCAACCTTTCCCTATGGATAATTTCCACTTGAATGTAAGGATCTTAGGGAAGCTGTCAAATCCTTTTCCTACACTGCTGAACTGCAGGGATTTTGCTGCTGAGATGGCACCTAACTATACCTCAGGGGACTTTTATGAAAATTTGTTAAGACTCCTGATGATGAAGGCCAACAATTATTGTCTTTATTTTTTTCAGATCTCAGTAGGACTGTACTTATTGCTCTGTAGTCTGCAGCATGACGTGCTTTATTGAAGTGGTATGGCACAGAAATACACATTTTCCTGTATTGAGTGAATTGGAAAATCATGTGTTTTTAATTAGCTGTAAAAGGACACTACAGCAGCTGGTACTACAAAGCATATGAAAAGATTTGCCTTGCTTTGGCTTTGCAATTGGAGAATCAAACAGTTAAGTGCCTGCTTTTCTACAGTGAGTGATGAATGTGAATTATGTGGATTGGAGAAGGCGTGGGGTTTTAAACACAGGCTCTTCCCATTTCACTTCGGTGCTGCCGTGTGGCTGCTAATTTACTCCTGCTCTATTGCCTGTTTCTGGATCATTACTGAAACTGTGTTAGTCATAGACTCCCTGAGATGTTTTACAACATTTCTTGAATATCAGACAGCTGGTATACATCAAGAGCACACCATAGAGGCTCCAGTCCTCCTTATACTCACTTGTATGCTCCCAGGCAGGGGAGGACAAAACACAGAAGCCTGCAGAAAATCTCTGGGGGGAAAGAAGGAGGCATCCCCAGAGTGAGATTTCTGCCTCCCTCTTCTTCTGTAAGCTGCTCTGCTCCAAAAGAAAGAGAACAAGAATTGCAGGTGGCCAGGCGGCACATTTGTCTCCCCTGAATCTCTGCTTTGGCTTCTGTGATGGGGAATCATGCAATGGTTTGGGTTGGAAGGGACCTTAAAGATCATCTAGTTCCAACCCCGCCTGTCATGGGCAGGGACACTTTCCACTAGAGCAGGTTGCTCAAAGCCCCATCCAACCTGGCCTTACACACTGCCAGGGATGGGGCAGCCACAACCTCTCTGGGCAACATGTTCCAGCATCTCACCACCCTCACAGCAAAGAATTTCTTCCTAATATCTAATCTAAATCTACCCCCTTTCAGTTTAAAACCATTACCCCTCATCCCATCACTACACTCTCTGTTAAAGAGTGCCTCCCCATCTTTCCTGTAGGCCCCCTTTAAGCACTGGAAGGCTGCTATAAAATCTCCCTGGAGCCCTCTCTTCTCCAGGCTGAACAACCCCAACTCTCTCAGCCTGTCCTCATAGGGGAGGTGCTCCAACCCTCCGATCATCTTCATGGCCCTTCTCCGGACCCACTCGAGCAGGTCCATGTCTTTCTCACGCTGGGGGCCCCAGAGCTGAGCACAGTACTCCAGCTGGGCTCTCATGAGAGCAGAGTAGAGGGGAAGAATCACCTCCCTTGACCTGCTGGTCACGCCGCTTTTGATGCAGCCCAGGAGATGGTTGGCTTTCTGGGCTGTGAGCGCACATAGCTGGCTCATAGTCAGTTTTTCATCCACTAATACCCCTAAGTCCTTCTCTGCAGGGCTGCTCTCAATCCACTCCTTGCCCAGGCTGTATTTGTGCTTGGGATTGCCCTGACCTATGTGCAGGACCTTGCACGTGGCCTTGTTGAACTTCATGAGGTTCGCACAGGCCCACGTCTCCAGCCTGTCAAGGTCCCTCTGGGTGACATCCCTTCCCTCCAGCATGTCGACCGCACCACACAGCTTGGTGTCATTGGCAAACTTGCTGAGGGTGCACTCAATCCCACTGGCCATGTCGCCAACAAAGATGTTAAACAGCGCCAGTCCCAATACTGACTCATGTGGAATGCCACTCGTCATTGCTCTCCACTTGGACATTGAGCCGTTGACTGGAAATCTTTGAGTGTGACTATCCAGCCAATTCCTTTTCCACCAAGTGGTCCATCCATCAAATCCATGTTTCTCCAATTTAGAGACAAGGATATCATGTGGGACAGTGTCAAATGCTTTGCGCAAGTCCAGGTAGATGACATCCGTTGCTCTTCCCTTGTCCACCAACGCTGTAACCCTGTCATAGAAGGCCACCAAATTTGTCAGGCATGATTTGCCTTAGTGAAGCCATGTTAGAGAGTTAGAGAAGCTAAGAAGCAGTGCCAAATGTGCTCAGTTAATATTTCTTGTAGCTGTATGAATTTGTCTCACATATTCCGTGGTACTCATTTTAGGAGGGCACAAACTTCCACTCAGGCTTCAGCTTCCCAGCAATCAGCAATAGCGTCACTTAGATGAAAGGGGTACTGCACAAGAGCATTGAAGATTGGGATGGGCAAGCAATGAACATTAACAGCCAATTAATATTTTCTGTGTTTTGCTACAGTTTGGCCTCAGCCTTTGGAAGTATATACAGGCAACTTTTCCATCACCCTCTACTTAATTCATGGACACACAGACTAAAACAGATTTGAACTTTTCAATGTTTTTTTCCCTTCCTCACTACCACTCTCAGATTCTCGTCTATTCAAAACTGGTAACATTTACTAAAGCTTGTGAGACTTAAGTTCCCTTCAGCATCCAGCATCACCACTCACAGTTAGCACTATCATGCTATTGTGATACCATGGAAATGGAAGATGTATATGAGTGCTAAATAGCCAGTATTATTTATTGTTATCAAAATTATATACCCTTCAAGATCCGTGTATATCAACCTTAAGGCTCTAGAAATGAGTCACATTTTTAATCATATTTATATGGTTTCATGTACCATGTTCTGGGTACTTATGTGAAGAGTTTCCATGTTTTGATAACTAATCTGATGTTATTACAGAACACTTTGCTGAAGTGCTGAAATCCCAGCTAACATCGCAGCCAAATAACCACAGACTTGTTATGCATATACTTACTTTGGTACACCTTCCAGACTGATTAACCTCTAAACACTTTTCTCCTCCTTCCAATTTCTGCGCAAGTCACTACACTTTCAAAACACTCCTAAAGGTTTTTTCATTGTTTCTAACAAAAATAATGGAAAGTGAATTATTTAATATAAAGAGTAGCAAACACATACTCTTTCAAAAATTTCCAGGTCAATGATCAAAAAATATTACCTGCATCCTAAAGGTAGAGTTACATGAATTGGCACAGTGCTGATTTCTCTCTGCTGCAATGTGTAGAAGTACCTTTTCTACCTCATTTGATACTCCACTGAAGAATTTCCTCATTCTGTTCTCTATATGAGAACTGGCCTCAATCAATTTCTATTAGTGAGAAAGCTATCTCTGGGAAAAAAAAAAAAGTTTTAACTCACCATAGCAGAAACACCATTTCATTTTTTTAAACCTGTCAAAAATGAAATTCATGTTGGCTTAAGCAGAATAAGTAACTCAGGTGTGGAGATACTAAGGATAGGTGAATGGGTATTTGTCTCTACTGACAGTTAGACTATTCCCAAATTATCTTTTGGTCCCCCAAAACTACTGAACTTCATTCTTCCAAGTTATTTTCCAAAACAGCATCAAATAAGCCAGTAGATGTACTCGCTTTTCCCCATATAGCACCTACACAACACCATAGGTTGCTGTCCACATAGATCCCCCAGCAGCAATTGCAAATTCACATATAGAGACATGGTGGGTTGATGTTGGGCAGCTGCCAGACACCCACCCAGCTGCTCTCTCAATCCCCCTCCTCAACAGGAAAGAAGGAGAAAATAAAATTAAAAACTTGCAGGTCAGGCCAGAGAGATCACTCACCAATCACCCTCACAGGCAAAACAGACTTGACTTTGTGAAAATGAATTTAATTTATTGCCAATTAATAACACAGTTGGATGGTGAGAAATAAAGACAAAAACTAGAACAACTTCCCCACACCCCTCACCCTTTTTTCCTAGGCTCAACTTCACTCCTTCATTTCCAGCTCCTCTACCTTCCCCCCAAACCGGGTCGGCACAGGGGGACGGGGACAGGGGCTGTGATCAGTCCATGGTGGCTTCTCTCTGCCGCTCCTTCCTCCTCGCGCTGCTCCCTGCTCTAGCACGGGGCCTCCACGGGCTGCCGTCCTTCAGGATGAACCTGCTCCAGCCTGGGCTCTCCGTGGGCCATGGGCTCTTCAGGGCATGTCCGCCTGCTGCGGTGTCGTCCTCCCCAGGGTCTGCAGGGGAAACCCTGCTTTGGCACCTGCAGCACCTCCTCCCCCTCCTTCTGCTCTCACCTTGCTGTTCACAGTGTTGTTTCTCACAAGTTTTAAAAATTGTCAGGTGTTTTGCCCTTTCTAAAACATGCCTTCCCTGAGGCACCACCAGCGCGACTGCGGGGCCCGGCCGTGCCCTGCGGTGGGTGGGTCGGAGCCGGCTGGAACCGGCTGTGTCCGGCACGGGGCAGCCCCGGCCTCTCCTCACAGAGGCCGCCCTGCAGCCCCCCGCCGCCAGCACCTCACCACCGACACCCGGCACGAGAGGTGAATAGAGTCCTAAGCGCATACCTTGACACATCTTACAACTGCATGACCTAGTCTTAAAAGCGTTTGAAGTACATTAAATGGATTTTAAAGGGATGCGGCTATCTAGACACTCTGAGGTAATGGAGCTTGGCCTACACATTTCCGATGTGCATTGGATGTTCATACAATGCACTGGCATAATACTTACCTAATGTTTATTTTTATGACTTAGAATCAATTAAAATATGTGCTTCAAGACCTGAACCTTACCAACCTGAATAATCTGAAAGATATTTATCAGGTTAAAGTATTCAGTCATAAATGCTTAGAAAATTATGCCAAGCAACACAATCTGCCTCTGATTTCTGCCCAGCCGACCCTCTCCCGATTTCTCCGTTACTGTGTCACCATCCATATCTGATTGATGGCACTTCAGTACTTCAAAGTCTGAGATTAATGATCAAGTTCCCACGTCTTGGTCACCTGATTTTGAAGGAAGAACTGGGATTTGAATTGTGGAGGTTAAAAAAGGAAAATATTTTTCTTGTCTTGCGATGGCTGAAAGGTCATTCTTGAGCACAAGTGGTTTAAATAATTTATCATGAGCTACTGAGTCATAACAGAGTTACTGATCTGTCTTTTACTACAGTGACGTTCTATTTTTTCAACTCTGTATTTTTTTATTCTGCATTAGGATTAAATAGCACTCAATCTGCAGTAACCAGAAATGTTTAAGCATGCTGCAACTGCATAATGATGCATCAGGTCTGTACCTTCTACGGTCTGACTAACAGAGAAGTCCTTTGATGGTACTACATGCTAAAAAGAAGTGTTTTGCTTGGGAACAGCATGCCTCTATCAGCTTTGAGTGCATTATTTATTTTCTAAGTAGCCTGTGCATACTCACTTTGCAACAGGAGATGATTTCAGACTCCAGTGCTGATCTACTTTTTGCATTTCTGCGTTGGCACTGAGAGTCTTCCTACCTCGTTAAACTTGTCTTCTTTATTTTGTGTGCTTCATTGTTCTGTGCAGTCTAGGGGGGCTAATATATCCCTTATTATATCTTTTAGTAACTCTGCAAAGTTGCCTAGAAGTTAAGACAATTCTCATGGCTGCTAGTATTTCACAAATTTCATTTTGTCCTCAAGGCAAATACCAAATATCAAAATATTTTTGTTTTCCCCACCTAACTTAAAATATTTATATGTACCGAAGACATCCTGGATCATATTCCCTGAGAGAATATGGAAGTTTGGCCCCTTGAAAAGTCTATCTACCGAAATGTCTTTCCAGTTTCTTTCTACTTTGATTGCAAAACCTTCCTTCACCATAACTGCAAATGCTTCTCGTTGCTGTGTAAAACAGCCTGAACACCTTTCCTTAAGAAAGACTGCACAATCTTCACTCTGCTTCTTTTTCCTTGTCTCTTCTTCTCACCCTGAACAATGATTATGGACAGGAGCTAAGGCCTCTGCAGGGATATGGGTCTCATTATGAGGAAAATGTGCACTTGGCAGAATTTCTGTAGTTCAAGAAATGGGGAGCAGTGTAAAACTGTCATGGAAAATAAGAAGTAGAGGAGAAAAAAACCCACATAAAAAAGAAAACACTGGATCCTGTCATGAAGCTGTTGGGCTCCATGCAGAGTTAGCCCCTATGTTGGTTGTGTTTCGGCAACATAGCCTGGCTGAGGTCAGCAATTCTTCTGGGTCCTTCTGCATGGGCAAGGGGCCCATGGTCTGCCACAGATTTCCACCCTTCCAGCTCTGCAGCCCAACCACCCCTTCGAGCCCACTGGACTGTCTCCTCATGCAGTTTCCCCTCACCTCTCCTGTGCAACCTGTCCTGCCCAGGCTGAGCTGGGGCATCCTTAGGAGTCTGTTCCCTCAGCACGGAAAGAGATGGAAGCTAAAAACAAGCAAGAAGAATATGGGATCAAAAAGACTATGGGAAATCATAACACTAAAAATGAGCTATGGAAAATCTGGGAAGAGATTACAGGGAGTGTACACTCAGTTTATACTTCTGCTGGGCATTAACAGGTGCTGGAGGAAGAAGGTAGAGTATATATGTTTTTGCTGTATTACGTTAAAAAAGACAATTTAATTTCTACTTACTTCATTGTTAGATCTGCTATTGCTATTGCATCTGTTTCAAAATTTGGGAATAATGATATTAACCTTATAAAGGTCTTGAAAGGATTTATTAACTGTTTTGGAAGTGTTCCCCATTATGTGAAATCAAAGTGTTATAAAAATCAAATTATTATGTTACCAAATAATAGGCCTAGAACCTGAATTTCAGTCTTGACTAGACCAGTTTTATGTAGACAAGGCTCCACCTGAACACACTTTTCTGCTTGTATACGTTTTTCTCACAAACTGTCAGATGTTCTATCCAGTGATGTTTGAAATAACCTATCAATTTGGAAAATTGTGAACCACTGTCATCCGTGTTGGACATTCTCTGAAACTGTTATGCAACATGAATGAAACCATATTCTTTAGATTTATTAAACAGTAGAAAACTCCACACAAATTGTGTCTCGTCTTTTCAGATGTGCTTAGTGTTTGGTTTTAGTGTGACCTTGATAATCAGCCATTAACAGGATTTTGATTTTGCTTGCACTACAAGGATCACCTGACTTTATGGAGTGGTTTGCACTGATTTACACGATCAAAAATCAGATAAAATGCAGAGTGAGTAAATTGTGCCAGACTAACTTGATCCCTTTTTTAGACAAGATAAATAATTTTCTTGACAAGGGTAGTTCTGCAGACTTGATCTATTTGGAGCTCAGTAAAGCATTTGGCACAGTGACACATGGGGAATTGTTAGTTAAGCTGAAGAGGATGAGGATTAGTACAAGAATGTCAATACAGTAAGGCATGGGCCAAAGGGGAGACAATGAGGTGTGTTGTGCTGACAAACCACCGGGCTAGATGCATACTGCTGGTGAAATTCCTCAGGGATCAGCAGTTGCTCAGCCTTGGCCAAAGGGAGGGATCTGCCAGCTGAGGCTGTTGGTGAGACGATGTTCAGAGGCGCTGCCAATGCTGACTGATGAGTATCTGGTGATCAGATGAAAAAAAAGGAGTGACCATAACGTCACAGTATGGTCACACAGGCATAAAGTGAGAAATACAGCAGGGCGAAATAGGATAATGTATGTAGGAGCTAAATACAGGAATTCCTGATATGAGCTGGGGGTTATCACCCGGAAACAAATGAAGCAGAAGAAATACTTGTCGGTACTATTTGGCCAGAGGGTAACTATTAGCCAGCAATGTGACAGGGCGGTGAAAACAGCAAGGTGAACACCAGCTTACAGTCCAGGGCACTCTCACCACTTCTGAGCTCTTTCTAACTTGTCTAAAGTGGTATATAATTTCACCCATATTGAAGGAAACTCAACTCAGAAATAAAGATGATGCACAAATGCAGCTTGGATAAGCAGAAAAGAGGAGGACCCACGTAACGAAACAAGACTCGGAAAGCACAGGTTTAACCTAGCAAAACTATGGAGGGGGCATTATAAAGATCTTAAACCACAGGAGAATGGTGAGCTATCTCAAGGCCAGTATTGTCAGGCAAGACAAATGGCTATAAAGTATTCAGAAATAAATCGAGGCTTAAAATTAGAAGTTCCTAACTATTACAGACACGAGGTCCTGCTGTTCCAGAGGAGCAAAAAGGGAGGGAGCAAAAAGTAAAAGATGATCTTAATCATCTGAACTTCTGAATGAAACTATATGATTCCTGATTCCATGTGATGAATGACGCCATAGAGGAGGAAGTGGTGTTGCCCAAGAAAGTCCTTCAAGGATAACTTCAAGGAGTGCTCAACAGAGATAACTGAGTTGATTTCTTAATGACCTTGTTTGGATCTTACTTGCAAATACATGACTACAGAACATCCAGAGGATGACTGCACAGACTCTGGGAACAGCAGTGGCACGCATACAGGCACAAAAAGCAAAGGAGGCCAAGGATGCAGAATCAGTATCAACAAAGACAATGCTGCAAATTCAGTGGTCCTCAACAAAAAGCGTGTTGCACATCAGCTTGTCCAGTCATCCAACTGCATGGTGCTCCCTTGTACATCCCCACCCTTCCTGCAGCGCTGTTCTCTGCGAGGGCTGGCATGTTCATGGTGACTTGGTCTTGATCCTCCGGGGGTCCCAGACAGCAGTTAAGTTCTGTGTTGTTCAGTCAGGGGAGAAATAAATCAAGACGTTGAGAGATGTGCAACTTCTGACGCCAGATTTGCTTCTTACTCCCCTAGATACCTCGTGAAAGATAATCAAGGAATATTTCCTAGTCCAAAACAAAACAAAACAAAACAAAAAACCCAACAGTCTTCTAATTAATCTTCACTATGTCCCTTCTTAAGAATATATTGTAAAGACCTGTATTATACCTAGGAGCTGTACTATGCGGGTTTGAACCTCTGGTCTCTGCTCAGCCAAAGAGCTTGTTAAAGTCAATGTTTTTTTTCCGTAAAGGGTATTATTTAGCAGTGTCACTGCAAAATTTATTCCCCTACCTTAGTCTTCCCTAAACAGTTCCTTGACTGTCTTGACACTTACTTCTTTATACAAGACATTACCCAATATGTGTTTTCTAGGATCATTGATTTTAATGTGTATACGCTTGCTTTAAAGGCTCATTTTGCATGACTCAAGGTTAAATATATTTATGGTACACAATTGTGCTAGGCAACTGGGCCCTGATTTATAAAGTATTGGTATGTGTCTTAAAGCTAGGCAAATTCAAAGCCAAGCTGATCTCAGCTTGCTTTCAATCTTAAAAAAACATATTTTCTAAAATACATTCTGCATTATATACATAGATGATTTTTGCCGCAACCTCAGAAATTAATGAGGTTGTGGTAGATACAAAGCTAGCTACTTTTTGACCCTGGTCTAATCATACTGTGATTTACCATTTGGGATTTTTTTCCCCTCCCATATGAATGGTCTATGTGTTAATGAGATCATCTTAGCTGTATTTTGTGTGCTCACAACTGGGAAGCGCATAAACAAAAGTAACAGCTAATACAAGAGACAAAGGGGAAAAGACGATCAAATTACCTAGGATTTTTTTTTCAGCTACAGCTTCAATGGCATAAAAAGAAATACACTATTTCTAATATACTCTTAAAAACCAGGGGTGCATCCTGTGACCTCATCTCTGACACGCAGGGGTGCTGAGCCCTCGGCAGCCGAGGTGCAGAAACTGCAAGGACAACCATGCCTTGAAGGGTCACCTGAGACGGCTCTGTCACGGGGGCTCTCGGCTGCTCTGAAACCCCAGCCTGGTGTTACAGGGTATAGAGTTATTTCTGAGGCTATTTTTAGATGCAAGGTAAAAGGAAAAGCATAGATGGGCAGTAAAGCAAACATATGCAGAGCTCAAGAACAGAGGGATCTTTGCACACCAAAAGGTCTTGATTTTTTCACGCGTAAGAAATTTTTTTTTCTCTTTTTCATCCCACAGGTATTTTTTAGAGCGTTATGAATTTATTCATTGACTTCATTGAAAAACAGCGGATTCATAATTTTTTTTTTAAGTGTTGAAAATTTAGCACCCAAATTTTTATATATTCTTTCACAGGCTCTGGTCACGACTCCTTGTCCCTAAGGATCCTACGGCATGTTCTGTGAAAATCCTGGCGTCGGGGTGTAGGACGCAGCCCCTCGCGTGAGTGACTCGGCACCCGGCGGGCATTGGAGCAGTGCGAAGGGTGAAGAAGACCCGCCACCCAGGGCCGGCTGCATTCGAGCGGCAGAGGAAGGGACCTCTGAAAAGCAGGTAATCCCTTCTTCACTGAATGCCTAAGGTGCAAGACAGACCCCAAGTTTTAAAAATTCCTCTCTGAAGGTAGTAGATAATTGAAATAATACTATTTATAAAATCAGTAGAGAATTAGAACCCTCCAAAGTATACACTGCTGTCTTGTTTCTATTTTCCGGAGCACCAGTTTGTAAACTTTTCTCTTACATGTAACCAAGAAATACACTAGCAGGCAAACAGAACACACCCTGTGCACCCTTATGCCAGAGCAACTTTACCGCAAGCAATGTGGACCGTGAAAACAAGTTCTAAATTCTGAACTTTGTGTTGAATGATTTCAAGTTAAATTTATTAATCTTTTATGACAGAAGAAACACAGAACCGTGAGGCACCCCAGTTTGATGTAATAATATATCACGTACATTTACAGCATCTTTTTAGAATGTGAAAGATTTCCTACGTTATTCTGGTTCGATGCGTTTTAATTGTGCAGAAGCATATATTAATACATTATTCGGCTTTCTGTGAGTTCGTAGCGTACCCTGATTAGCTGAAAGGGGAGAATATTTTAAGAACGTCTTTTGAAAGATTGCTAGTAATGAATCAATAGCATATTAATATCTATTAGGGAGCTATATGATGATATGTGACTTGGTTGATGTTATATGCCCCATGAAGAGGCATATTTAATATGCAGCAGAAAATTGTTTACTTTCCACAAACAGGACCACAATCTTCAAGCAATAGCAGCTCATATGTCTCAATTAAAACTAGTAAAAATGGATTAAAAAAAAAAAAAAAAAGAGAAGAAACCACCGCAGACTACTGGAAGGAAGACTGCCCCACATTATCTCGTTTCCGTGAGTCCTTTCTACTTGGCAGGCAGTCTGCAAGGCCAGGCGACGTTTCTTGCAAACCTCTGTTTCCAGCTCCCCGCACCCCGAGGCAGGGGCCGCGGGCAGACCCCCGCCCGCCCCACCGCCACTCCCCGCAGTGTCCCACCGGCTCAGGGACGCCGCGGGACGCCGGGCCACCCGGCATCGCGCCTCGGAGGTGCCGCCCGGCGGCCGCAGCCGGCCCGCCCTGCCACCGCCGGGCTCGCCGCGGGGCGGCCCCCGGGGCGCCCGCTCGGGCCGGGCCGGGCCGGGGGCGGTGGGCGGGAGGGGCGGGGCGGGGCTGGGCCCCGTGAGGTCAGCGGCGGCGGGCCAATGAGCGGCGCGGCGCGGCGGGCGGCGGAGCCACGGTGCCCCTCGTGCGGCGGCTGCATGGGGAGGGCGGCGGCGGCGGGCGCGGGGCGAGGGGTCCCGGCGCGCCCCCGCCCACGCAGGGGGCGAGACTGAAGGGGGCGGCGCCGCTGCTGGCCGGGCACAGGTGCGGCGGCGGCGCGGGCGGGTGCGGAGCGCCCTCCTCCCGGCGGCGCCCGGCGGGGGATGTGCCGGCCGCCGGGGGCGCGCCGCCCGTGGGAAGCGCGCTCCTAACGCCACCTGGGCGGCGCGGGGAGCGCTCGGCGCGGAGCTGGGCGGCGCGGGGTCGCCGGGCACCGGGCAGGTAGGAAGAGAAACGCCGGTCCGGGAGGGTCTGAGGGGCTTTTGTTTGGTTTTCCTCTCTTGTGTGCGGGGGTGCCGGTGGCGGGGAGCGCGGCGGGGCTCCCCGCGGGAAAAGTTGCGGGGATGGTCCCTGCGGCGGGGCGGCTTGAGGAGCCGCGGGACCCCTCGCCTGCTGCTCCCCGTCCGCCCGGGGCGGGGTGGGGGGGGGGACTGCGCTTGGGGCGGTGGAAGCGGCGGCGGCGGCCGCCGGGGGGCTCCGCGGACCGCGGCGGGGCTGCCCCCCTCCCCGCGGGGCTCGGAGGAGCGGCCGCTCCCGAGGACTGCTGCGCCCCTTGAACAGCGAGGCGAGGTGCCGGCCGCCCCGCCGCGCGCGCCCGTGGGCTCGCCCCGCCGGTGAGGCCGGTGGGCTCGGGGACGCCGGCCGCACGGCACGGCCGTCCCGTCCTGCGGCGGCTCACGGCGAGAGCCCCGGAGCACGGCTCGACGTGCCGCCGGCTGCCGGGCTTGTCCCGCTGGGGCAGTGCGGGAGCGCGCAGCGGTGCGCGGCTCCACCCCCCCTCGCCCCGCGGCTAGTCGGTGTCCCCGCAGTGTCCCCGCGCACTGTGTGCGGTGTCTGCTTCTCTCTGGATCGACGAGGTTCCTCGGGGCTGCGTACCGGAGTGCGGGCTGTCGCGCAGCTGGAGTTTGGGAAGGCATCAGTAGGCAGGGTGTGCGCTGCCGACGGACCCGCAAGAGTGTCTGAAGCAGAGCCCAAGTATTATTTAAAACTAGAGCTAGCCATATTCCCTTCACTGTGTGAGTCTCAGGGCGGGGAGACCCGAACGGGCTCATGTGTGCAGCGCTATGGATCTGCTCGTGTGGGTTTTCTTGGTGATTAACAGGCTTCTGATTGTCTGGGATTGCTTTTTGGAAAAATGCAAATCTGAGCAAGTATCTGTGCTGACCATATATAGAAGTAGTCACAGACAGAAGAACTGTAACTTCAATATTGCTGACACATGTCGAGAAACTTTAAAAAAAAAAAAAAGGGCAAACAAAAGCCGGGATGTGTCCCAGGGATGTTTTTGCCCAAGCAATATATTTTTCCTGTGTTTACACCTTACATTGAGGTGTGTAGGTACGAACATTTCAGTCAAAGTCAGTGAATGATACATTGATTTTATTTCATCTGCTTCTGTATGTTTAATCCGACAGTGTTTGGTTTGCCTACTTGTGTTGGACCAGGACTGCAGTAGGTAACTCTGCTTTTTCCAGAATGGAAGCCTGGTTTGGTGGCTTTCAGGACTGTCCTTCAGCATGGAAGCAAGCTGGTCACTTGTACGGTAGCAATTCTTCGTGGTATGGCAGAAGTATTGCAGGGTTTTCTGATGTTGTGTGTCCTAAAAGTTTTCATGTTTTATGCTTTTTTTTTTAAATTTTCCTTTATTTTTGAATAGTTCTGTTATTACCAGAAGCATTTATGTGTATGTTATTGCCCTGTAGAGCAATATGAAGAATACATTTTCCAGTGCTGAATCTCATTCAAAGTAATGTGTTTTTACTTCGGTGCTGTGTGCATGTTAACAGGGTAACTTCAGCTTTAGAGAAGAAGAATCGGTTGAACTGAAACACTGGAAACCATTCTCGTGGACTATTTTGGATGTAGCAGTTTTGCTGGATTTTAGTAGCAAAGCAATGAAATACTCCAGGGATAATCCAGTATGAAATTCATCTGACTTGCTGCCAGCTGTATGAAAACAGGTTGCAAGTTTTCTTCTTTTCTTCTACCAGCTGCACTCTGCCACCAAACCCAGAAATTCAGTTTTGTATCCTTTCACATTTCATTCAAAACAAGTAGAGCCTAATTTATTATACAGAAACTGTTGTGAGGTGCAAATTCACGTCAGTTTAAAGTAGATGAATAGTAACTTTCTGGAGGGAGCCGACTGAATGCTTTATATCATATATCTGTATATTGTCAAGTGCAATCCATTTTTATTTCTGTTACTGAAAGAAATTTAAATTTCATTTTACTCATAGTAATATAGTCTGCATCTAACAACTTATCAGTATATTTTAGAGTAGCAGTCTCAGAACTAGGTTTTCATGGTGAATACCAACCATGACCATATGAAATGTCACAAACACGGTGCTCAATGGTGTCTTAAATTACAGTTTTAAGTATTAGTGTTAAGGATTAAAATGCCCTGGTTAATTTGTAAGCTGGTCTAAAAAATTGTCACACTTATGACACTTCATTCTAAAGCCATAGTTGCTGCTTTAAAACTATCCAACCTCCCTTTCTTGCATTAGTATTTGGATTTTTGTCTTAGTGCTATGAATGTTTTCAGGATCAAATCCTGAAATGCTAAAGAAAAATCTTGTGATGACTAAGGTGGAAATTTCTTCTACATAAATACTACAACATTATGGTTCTTGTGTTTGTACTTTCCCTCTTCCCTCAGCCTTGATTTTAGCAGACAGAAAGCCTGAATGCATACTTTTTGCTGGCAATTACTGAGCTTATGCAGTGTTATGTGACTGGAAGGGGAAGGGGTGCAAAAGGTGCTTGACACTAGAAGAAATTTTAAAGTGATCTGGATGACCTTAATTAATTTTGTCCATTATCATACTATGGCTTGTTTGCCATTAAGAGGTGGTGCTCTTGGGATGAGACAAAGTATCTGTGAGATATTTGAATGCAATGAAGGGCTCTTTTCAGCGTGTGTGAATGTATGGTTGCTGAGTTTAGCACATAATATGACGGAACAGTTTACTAATATTATTAGTATCTCTTACTGTAGTGGCAGCTTTTCATTTAGTGAAGACGTATAATTAGGCATATAATTAAAATAAGGAGCAGTATGGATAAGCATATATGGGGGAGGATACGCAATGCCATCTCTCTCAGTATCCTCAGCTATATTTAAGTACCTTAGTTTGTGAATGTGTAACAGATATTAAAATGGATGTGTAAGCTTGGAATGAAAAGAAAGAGTCTGGTAACACCAAAAGTTGTCTGTTTTGCACATTCATTCAACAGTGTTGCTACATCCTCCATGACTTCATTCTATGTCTTCCTTCAATAAAAGAACATCAATTCTGCTAGACTGCACGGCTTCTGTAACGTGTGAAACTCTGTCAGTTAGAGATGCTGGGAGAGTGTATATCAACTATACCTCTAGATGCACAAACTGTGCCTCTCAGTCTATCAAACAATGAGTGTTGTAGAATATACACTGGGGTATGTTCCTGATAGTGTTGGGGTGTAAAAGAGAATAAATGAATTTAGTATAAGCCTGGTGTGCCATATTTAGATTGGGACTTCAAGCTCAGGAGTTGTTTATGTCTTATTTTTGTTTTAAGAGAGGATAACAGCATGCTGCGACACTTTCTACTCCTTGTGCCTTGGTTGAGTGCCATCAAAACACAACCTTCTGCATGCACGCCTGGCTAGGAGATTCAGTGAGGGCAAGGAAAAGCCATTCTCCTGAATATAAATTGTTGAAATTACTGTGTGTAAAATAGGAGAGGATGGAAGATTAACCCTCTCACCTATTCCGAGTATGTGGTTTCATGGTGGAAGCATCAATTAGTGTAAAGGAAGGTAGGCTTAAATGAATTTCTTCATTAAATGTTTGCAAGCTGAAGGCAAGGTCCTTTCTATGGTTGAAAAATTTTTTGAAAAACAAAACCAAAAGATGTAATTTGTATTACAGATGATAAATACTCAGTTGCTGAAATGAGAGCTAGAGGCAGTTTGATACTTCTGTAAATTAATCTTGATGGAAATAGTTACAGAGAAATATTTAATAATACAGCTACAGTATGGATTATGGGAAAATGCTTTCCTGGATACTATTTGAAAATGCAGCCACTTGTCAATGCCATTACCTTTCCTCCTCTGTTTTCTGTGCTTTCATTCTAAAGTTGGAGTAAACAAAGCCGTAACTGTTTAATTTAGAAAACTTTCCTGCAAGCAAATTCAGGGTTTTGTTCACTTACCCAGATGCAATACAGCAGTGTAACCACAGTATTACAGAGCTCCATGCAGCCCAACCATCTGATAATTTGCCCAGTCTCTGTTGTCAGCATTATGCCTGGTATTGATCTCCAGGAGGTTGTGGCTGCTCTGCTAGTTTGTAGGACGTTCTTGTTGGGGTGGTGACTGTGATTGAGGGATTCAGGATTGTCCAGTTACTTTGAACAGTTGATGGAATGAGTATTTCTGATTTTTTTTTTTTTCTTCCCCCCCCTCTGAATGAGAAGGCAGTGTGATGATGTGTAAGGATAATCTCTCACCATGTGTAGATGATAATCTGTCCTTCTGCATTCCCAGTGTATCCCCATAGAAAAAGATTAATCGTGACATACAAAAGCTTATAATACAAAAAGTCAGAGGTTTCCCTCTTATTTATAAATTCATAGAGGATTGAGAAATTGGGGGGGTGGGGAGCGGGATTAAAAAAAAATGCTTGTGGTTTCTAGGATATGCCTCTGTTGATGTGCCTCATTTCTGCTAAAGAAAATGATCTACTCTCAATGCGTGTGGTTGGCTATGGTGTTTTGTGCAATGTTGTTTGCCTGCTTAGCTCTAGCTGTGTCCATGTGCACCGTTCTGTCCATTACTACCTTCCTTGACAGCATTAGGTGTACTGGAGCCAGATGCCAGGGGCTTTTCATGGGCCTTGGACCTCCCTGTGAGATGTAAAGGGACCTCTTTTTGGGTCAAGTCTATAGAGTTGTGACAACATGCATTGACCTGCAGCCTCCTTATCCCTGCCTGTACTTCTCCTAAGCAGGAGAAGGCCCCTCCAGCATCTAGGATTAATGGGTTTTGAGAAATCTTCTCAACATTCCTGCATGAAGGTCTGAGGTATCATCTGTAGCATCTAAAGGAAATAAACATGACAGTTTTGAAGGGAAAAAAATGCTATATATCACCCACAGGGATTTATAAAATAGCTCTGAGGGGGCAATCTGCCACTAGCCATCATTTCGTTATGAAATAAGTAAATTTATTGTGTTTGGTAATTATGTGGGTTTCTAGTAGCAAAAAATACATTATTAAGGCTGTCAAATCATACTTTTAAAAAAATCTTACTGAATACATACTGAAGAAGCAAAGCATTTCACTTCCGAAAGCCTTGCATTATAAGCAGTTATGTAGAGCGACACTATTCTTTACAGGATTGAAATAGCAAGTCAAGCCTAAAAAAACCCCTCTCTCTAAAACCTTAAATACCTTCTAGAAGGTACTGGACTGCAACAGAACCAAATAATTTGGTGAGATAATAGCAGTTTTAGTGTAGAATATTAATTACTTCCTTTGGTTTCGTATGACCTGGAAAACACTTACCAGCTTCATGGCTATTACTCAGGAATGAGAGCAAGCAGGTCATTATCTTGAAGCAACATACTTGCATTCACTAAAAATGCAAAAGAGAGGTCTCTGCAAAACACTGAAAGAACAGTGTCAAATCCGTAGAGAAAAGTATTCAATTCGCCTTCCTTATACTAACGTAGAGGACCTTGTCCCACAGGGTGCCATTATGTGTGAAAGGAAACACATCCCTGTGCTCTTGTAGGACTTCCTGAAACACAAGGGAGTCTTGGTCCATCTTGGGTTATTCAGGCAGCAACATTCATGCTGCACATACTGAAGCACGAAATATCCATTATGCTTGGTTTTATAGCTGCAAGCTCTATATTGGTCACCTATGCAAAATCTTACTGCTTTTTTTGGCCAGAAGCCTTTTAGCACTCTCCCATGTTTCTCTAGTAAAAATTAATAGTACTAATTGCCACTTCTTTTATTATTAATTTCTGAATCAACACGATGTATTGCTATAGCAACAAATCCTTTCAAACTTCACTGCAGACAATTAGTAGGAGCATTTAATCTCAATATGTAATAAGCACAATAGTAAGAAGTCTGCAAAAGATTAAGGAACTTTCTTTTCAAAAGAAGGGGAGTAATGCAGGCACTCAAAACTGTCATGGAAGAACAGAATTTGAAAATTTTCAGAAATATCTTTTTATTAATCATCTCCAGTTGCTGTACAAAGATGCATATGTGCTTCTAACAAAATAATTACAGCATGCTGTGTCTCCTCGGAGATAAAACATATCACCCAGTGGAATACTCTGCAGATTTTTATCTCTGATGATGATGTTTCACCATAAACTGCTTCATCTTCTCTCAAAGCGTGGCTGTTCTTTGGCCCTGACAGTGCATGTGTGGGAAAACCCAAAGTAGGTTTCAGGAGTAGCTGGACATCAAACAATACAAATTTATGAAGTCAGAATTAGATAGTGCTTTTTCTCTACTTTTTCACCAGCTGAAGCATCCTTCTCTCTTTCATTGAAATGGATTGCTATTTGCGTTTTACCTTGTCATCTCTCTTGATAACAGGCAGATGAGGGAAGTTACCCATATATACACGCACACACACACAAATCGGGAGGGCTAAGGGGTGTGGAAGTGCCAAATAGCTGGGGAACAGGGGAATAAAATGGAACTGTCTTGGACTGCGGGTCCATAATTGGTGTTATTGTCTGTGATAGATTTTGAGGTAGTGAAAGCTTATAAATTTTTAGGGGGAGCTAAGTTTCTGAGTATGTTGATTGCAGTGGACACAGGCTGTATGAGAAGGGAGCATAAGGACAGGTGAAGGGTAAGAACAAGAAAACTGTAAATTAAGGAAATGAAGAGGATAGTCAAAGGAGGAGTAGTGCTTGTAGGAGGGAAGTCTGAAGGGAGTCTCCCAGGAGCCTGTGTCTCTTGCATATATACAGGACAGAGAAAAGAAGAAGAGGGAGCATAAAAACCCCAGAAAAATGGAACAACATGACTCCAGGTGCTGAGGGAAGAACATACCTGTGGCAGAGATCCTGGGAAGGAGGTGGCAGGTTCCTGAGGAGGAAGGGTCCCTGTGTGGGTTCTTGCTTCACCTCATGCAGTGGGTGTCTTCTTCATAGTGGTGCTTCACTGGATGTCAAGGCTGGCTCTTTGGTATATGATTAAAGTATGTTTCCTTGTATGTAGTGCCCCTGCCACCCACCAGACCTTCTTTGGTTCCGCTGGCCAGGCTGTTAAGCTCGCAAGTAATAATTGGTAGAAGGCAAGTATTGAAAATGCAATTGCTTGCAAGGCCACAGCTCTGCAGCTTTCTCTTGTCAGAACACCTCTTCTTGGAGAGCCCGCCAGAGCCCTTTGCATAATGTCAAAGTTACCATTTTCAAGCAGTCAAAGCTTGAAATCTCTCTTCAAGTTGTATCTCTTGGTTGTTCCTTTTATTAGCATAGTGGTCTGGCTTCGTCAACTGGGAAATCTTAAAGGAAATTCTGTAATAAAAGCTACAAGAGCATTACAAAAGTCTATAGTGAAGAAATGCTGAGCGTGTTTTACTTCCAGGATTCTTGGAAGACAAATAATCCCTGGAATATTTATGTATGTAAATATCTTTATAAAATACCTATTGCAGAAAGCATCTCCTGATAAACAGAGAATGAGCAAAGTCATTTTATCAGTGTCTCTTAAGGAGGACTGAAGAAAAAAAATTGGAGTCCCATCTTGAGTCTGGAGCTGCTGAGGTAAATTCAGGGAGATTTAAATCTAGTAAGAAGGCTTGGTGGAGGATAGAGTTATTTCAAATTTCTTTGTTTGTATTCTTTTTCTAGTTATTGTTTTGTATAAAATTATCTTGGATTTCCTGTGGAAAGAGATGGAAAAGTTCACCCTTAAGAGAAAGGGCATAGATTTTTCTCTGCCAGACAGAAAAAGATGATCTTTAGCATCTGTACGCAGCTTAAAGCTAACAAAGAATGACTTTAGGAAAAGAAAGAAAGGAAAAGGTCTACACTGGAGCAGACAATTGAATGGGCTAACCTTCAAATGCATGTGGAAGAGAAGCTTACAGGACTACAACTCTAGGGGTAAAGGGTTGTGCTGTAGAAAATAGTTGCTAAAAAGAATGCTGTACAATGTAAAGGGAACTAATATAAATAGAAGAGCAAGGAGAATAATTTGTAGCTCCGTTTCTGGAAACTGCAGTTCAGTAGCTACTGGCTAGTGATGACGTGGTAGGCAAATGTATTGGTCCTCCTATTCCTTGGTTTTAAACTGCAGTGTGATAAGGGAATATATCAACAAAACTGAAGACAGTGTTTGACTTGCCTGTTGATAGGCAGTCATAGGTATGTGCCTCGGATTATCAGATTTTTCCTTTTCAGTCATACATGCAGTTTTCACTGAAAAAGCATAATGCCTACTAAAACTTCCAAATAAAAATGAGTGACTATTACTTTTCCTCCCGCTCCATATCTCCATTCAAAAAATTCAGTTGTTTTGTGAAAGCAAGTACATGGAAGGTGCAGATACTTGTGAAGATGAACTGTACTTTTCAGAAGAAGCAGACGGTGTTTATACTATTCGCTACTGAGTCAGTAATTTTCATTCTCACTCAACTCAATGAAAGCTGTGTTTGTTTGCCAAAGGGAATGCTAAAGAGGCAAAAATGTGCAAGCAAGATTGAAAAAAAGTTTATAAAAATAGCAGTAGGTTTGTTCATCCTTGGAAAATGGTAGGAGATGAAAAAAAATAAAAGCAAAATGGATTTAATACAGAAAAAACTTTCAGTTAGTCTTTAAAGGCTGCCTAAGATGTGATCACTTTCTGCTGCAGCCTGTCTAGAAATTTCTGATTTTCTTCTGCGATTATGTTAGCCTGAATGCTTCCAGCTTGGGTTGGATCTCATGGATAGAACTTAAACTAAGTTACAGATCTGTGTGAGTTTGGACACAAAACTGTTGTGATTATCTTTGGGAACTGGTGAGTTTTTTGTGCTGATACAAAAATTTTAGATTCATACCCAGTGATCAAAGATATCGAATATTTATTTTACTGGTAAGAATTTCATTAAAAGTATTCATTGAAATCTAATTTTCATTACTATGATTCTGAAGATCATATTTTCATATAAGCTATGTTTCTCGTAGGCACAACCCAAGCGATCCATCGTTAAAAGCACATTCTTACAAGCTGCAAAGAAGAGACTTTTAAAGCTATTTACCTTTCCATCCAGTTTGGGGAAGAAAAATGTCATTTGTCATATTCACTTCGGCATTCAGTGTGATATATTGCCATCCATGAATAAAATATTGAAGCTAAATAGATGGCATGATACTTACTAGTGTATATTAGTCTGCTTCCCTGCCTCCTCCACAAATAACAATGCTAAGTTGTAAAATGAAAATTGTGGTTCTGGAAAGACTCTCTCTTCAGGAATGCTAAGCAAGCATGGATTTAGTTTTAGAGATTTGTACTAAACACTTTCTTGAATTAGGTTGAAAAAAATGAATTAAGTTGAAAAAAAAACAAATGTAGGACTCTCGGCCACTCATTTAAGTGTACGTTCAGTCTGCCATCCAGAAGTATGGTTCAGTAAATAGATACTTGGAGTGCAGAACCTTTGTGAAGCATTACATGCTGAAGCTTTTCAGGGCACTTGTGAGCAAATCTGCTCCTAATGTAAGCTGCCAGGAGCAGCTCTTGAATTATGGGTGTGATAAAATCAAACTTTTAAATGCCTGAAAGAGAGGAATGAGGATTATGCGACTCTTGTAGGCTGACAGCAATGATCAGGAGATCCATTAAGATCCAGGATATAGCTGAAGATGTTGAGGCCTAAAAAAGCAGGTTTGATCTCAAGTGAACTTAATTTGAAAGAAAATAATACACAAAAAAGCACATCTTGCCTACTTTATTCCCACAACATTAGCACACATACACCACTAACTTGCCGTCATATTTGCAAATTAAGAAAATGGATGTTCAAAGATAAATATGATCCTATATGTTGTTTCCAAGAAGAAAATACTGAAATTGAAGCAATCTGTAACATACTGATTACTACTTAATGTAGCTAAATGTCTGATATCTAACAGCTTGCCCATATTAGCATGCAGAGGTCTTATCCTTGTTATATCAGTTTGAAACTTTCCATGGTACAATGAGTCATATGGGTGACCAGTATCTTTCTCCGTGTCAGATCTCATCAATTTATTTCACTTGATATGTTGGTTGGTTGGTTTGTTTCTAGGAATGATGCATTCATTTTATAACAGCTATACAGTTTCACTTCTGCTTGTCTTAAATTTCGTTGTCGTTACTGTTTTTATAGCTGTTATGGAGAGCAAAGGTTCCTTTAAAAAAAAAAACAAACCCCAAACCTCATCCTTTTGTTTTTATAAGGTGGGAACATTTCCTTGATATCGCTCACGTAACGGGATGGGTAAGAGTTTATTTGCACTGTGTATTGATTTATATAAAAAGAACAGTTGAATACTGAGAACGCTTGGGTTGTAGCCTTTTGTGGTTGTGTGAGTTGCATGACTTTGATTCTGCTTTCTGTATTGTAGTTGGAATCGGGCATTGCAATGGCATAAGGAGAGTGTTTCCAAACCTTAATGTTGGACATACCAAAAAACTGAATTTCAGGATTGTTCCTTTCAATTACTTCGAATGTTTTTATTGATCATGTGTTTGAAACTGTGGCCTTTTTTTTCTTTTTTTTTTTTGTTGTTTAGCAGCTATTTTCCTTCATTATGTATTTATTTTTTACTATATTAAAAATAACTTTTGATGGCCTTTCACTGGGTTTTTCAATTGGTAATGCTACTGTTCCTGATCTCAGTGTAAACAAATGCAGGGCTTTGTGGATTCATTGGCAACTGGGTTGAATCTACAATATTAAATTATTAATTTAATTTCTGCATGGATTGTGGAAGGTCTTGCATTCATGGCCAGTTCCAGGTTAGTATTGGCCGTTGAGGGAATGCAAGATAGTTACCGTACTGTTTTTGACAGAAGTCCTAGAAAGAAATGTTTCTGTAAGAAATTTGAGAAATCTAGTGGTTAAGATGGTAAATTATGCTTGGGCCTGAGCATGTATACTAGAAAACATTAGTGCCGACACCTTCCTTCCCAGCCCCCAAACTCCAGTGCCCAGTCTTGGATTATTAATAATTAAGAGCAATGAATAGATGCAGAAAAGCTTCACTCATCATGCTTGGCTAGCTCATGCAGAAGGTTAAGCCTAGAAGGTAAAACATTAAGAGGAAGCACTATAGAAGTGTTCATAAATTTGGTGGTTGTATGTATACACCATCTTGCTGCGTTTCTGTCTTAAAGATGTGGGGTGACACCTAGCACCGTTAAACTAAAGGTTGGGGTTTTTGTTTTGGATTTGGACAAATTGAGATTTCAATTTAGCCTGTATTTTGCTTTCCTTTTGTTTCCTTTTTTAAGCTTGGACAATGAAAAGTATAGTTTTTTCTGCTCAGTTTTACTTGTGTATTTTCTTTATAACATTTTTTTCTGAGTTTTCCAGTAGCAGTGGTCCAAAAATCCTCCCATTTTTTCTACCGAAGACATTACCCTCTCCTAGTTAAAATGAAACAGAAATGTGAATTCTAGAAATACGAGGCCAGTTGGTCTCGTTTTGGCTGATGATGTGTGTGGAGTGTACGTGTGCAAAATATACTTCAAGGCCTGTCCTAATCAGCTTAAGCAAAATAAATTGAAATAAATGTCCCCAAACTATTTGCAGCAGTTAAATGATATTAATTTAAATGAGATTAAAGCTATAATATGCATAGCTATTTTCATGTGAAGATAAGCTTAAGCAGTATTCTTCCTCTGATCCTAGTTCAGAGTAACAACCAGGCCAGAACCCTTCATACGAGGATTATTATTTCACTTCTGAATTTCTAGTCTCCTTGGTTTTTGGGGTTTTTTTTTGTTTGTTTTTTCCTCTGCTGGTTAGCTCTATAATTTTTCCAAATATTCTTGTTTGTGTGTTATTTACAAGTTTTGTTCTGATGCAGTGATCCGTATATATATTAAGACATTTAGTTGCGAGAATCATGGAACTGGAACAAATATTCTAAATAGCTAATTAAGCACAAAATCATAAGAATAAAGGTTGTTATCCACAGCCTCAGGTAGGAATTTTTGGTTTTGATTGTGCTTGTTGATAGATCTCAAGTGTGCAAAAAACATGAATCATTGGGGAAACTTGAGTGAAATGCCACACATGGAATAGAGTTGAAGTTCTACAGATTAAACCCCAATTGTATTGTGTGTGTGAAGGGAAGAAAGTCATATTCTGAATTAGCCTGTAAGAGTGGAAGATCCTTGATATAGTATTACTGTAATAGGAATAGGATTAATTATGGATTTATGATGTTTTGGCATTTAATCTTTTCAGCAAAATTTAGACGGAAAGAATGCTGACTGAAAGCTGAATAATATCTAGAACAAAAAGATGAGCTGTAGTGACTTTTAGCAGTCAAGCAGTTTTCAACAGCTTTAACTTGGTGTTTCAATGATATTGATTGATTGCTAGACTGCATTATTTTGTAGCAAGGCTTTACCTTGCCCAAATTTCTGATTTGGGAAAAGAAAAAGTCATTAAAATATGAAAGTTATTCATGAGCTTGTACTGTCACCAGAAGATATAAAGTTGAATGTGCACAGTATGTTTAACTGAAAGGCTAGTTTTACTTTTGTAATTGTAAATATGGTGTGCAAACAGCTGTAGAAGTGATATATTGCAGCATTTTAGCCTGAAGAGCTTAATGTAAAGAAATGTGGGCTAGCGTCTGGGTGGGTATGAATTAGCCACGTCCCATTAGCTCATATTTACTTATGTCAATTTGTAGCTCCTCTAATGTCATCTTCAGCTTTGCACAGAACACCTACTATGTGCACTCAGGTTCTGCCAGCCCTGAGAATTTTAAATACCTGTAGCTGAAGCTTTTTAGGCCTCTTGGGGGGGGGGAAGAAAAAGTAGTATGGAAAGGCACTATGTAGATGGACTGTGTACCAACTGTTTTCTTTTCCTTTTGCACACCCTTGGTGTCCTATGCTTCTGCGTTCCTTCTATATTGTTTGTTGATCTTTCTGAGATGAAAGTTACTGAAAATGTAAGCTGAGTATCGCAGTTTCCATATTGGAAAAGCAAGTGCATAAGTATTGAGTTGTGAATTCCCGTGTTGATATTTGGAAGCTTTGACTGCCAATCCTGTATTTCAAAAGTTCCTTGAAATTGTTGTAATGAGAGTTGAACTTAAATGCACAGAAATTCATATGCTACAAAGCAACTTTATTGCATAATAACTTCAGTACAGAAACCTGAGAGAAATAACTCTGGACTGAGGAATTTGTTTACTCTTCTGACAAAGCCTGTAAAAATTAGTCAACTAGCTACAGTCAAGGGAACTTATCTGATTTTTCAGGCATGATCGATGGATCTCTGCAGTTCCATAACAGCTATATTACCACCTCAGAAAACTTTTACACTCTTTAGCTTAGACAGCAGATGGACACAATACCGTCTAATTTTCACTGAGTTTAGAGCTATGGGACTTCCCCCTTCCTGTTCCTGTTAATCCTCTCTGTTTAGTTGAAATTCAAAGAAGGGAGATGAGGACAGTTACCTGACCGCAGAGACAGGCTGGCCACCCAAGAGAGTTCAAAGCTTATAATAACTCTAGTTAATGGGGAGGAATTGGGGAAGTTTAAGTTTCTGTCATTCATGGATTTGAAGCAGCAGTGCTTTAAAACTTCAGCATTACCATTATGCCATGAAGATCTAGATAGATATTTTCAGTTTCCACGAGATGGTAGAAGTTGTCTGATAGTGAGGGCCTGGGAGCCTGGAGGCAATGGCAGATGTGAGATAATGAGAAATGGTGTTGAAATAGTTCACCAGCATGTATTCCTGACTTGGACACTTGTAAGCATTCACACAGGCACCTCTCAATGAGGAAGAAATGTTCAGATTGGGCTCCTGGAAGCCTTTGTATGTAATTGTAACATGACTTCATCATGGTAGGATGCAGCTGCATCTCAATATGCTTGTGAGTTTGTAAACTGTTGGTTACTAATGAATCCTTTATGCAAAGGGTTTCTTTTTTTGCCCTCTGAAAAATGGAGCTGCTAATCTGCTTCAACAAAAAATTCTTCCCCGCCCCAAAATTTGCTTTATTCTGTGGCAATTAATTCCTTGGGATGTCGACCACAAGGTGGGTCAAGTGATGATGTTTTTTCCGGGTGCTCAGCTTGAGGAAGTAGTTTGGAAGTGGGTTTCCAGTTTTCCAGCCATCTGTTAAAGCTTTTTTCTTGAAGCTGTTTGTTATTTCTGAGACTGCAGTGTATTTCTCACTAAACTATAAGGCTGTAATAGCCAAAGATTCCCCAAGCTGGGTTGCTGAAAAATCCTTCAATGACAAATTTAAATCAGTACTGCTATGTGTAAGTATAGCAGGTGTTTTGCCATTAATGTGAACTGTAGTCAGAACCATGTCACATGAGAGAAGTGAATTGTGTATGTTGGAGAAAAATTGAGAGAGTATGGGGGACTGTGGACTAAGGCATTTGGGAGCTCTCGTACAGGGGAAGAAAGGCAGAATTAGGGTTGATACTGGAAGTTTATAGGCTTTCTTTATACAAAGACATGGTATTCTAAATCACATAACAGATCAGAAGTGAAATGTTTTCTCCCTTACAGTCAGGGGTGGTACATTAGCAGGCAATTTTCTAGCTCACATTGCTCGTAGTGACAGGGCAGTTTTGAATTAGGTAGATTTGCCAGTGCTCTTCTGCCCAATAGCTGTTGCTGTAATCAGGGTGGAAGGAATTCCTCTGTATGCTCACGCAAATAGAGTCCACGTTTTTTTGTCTGCTTACGAGTCTGCTCTGTGCAAAAGGGATTCCTGTGCTCGGCCACAGTTGCAGACCGCTTCCCCACCAGAAGCATGGTAGTCTGGCAAGCCAGCAGAAAGGGTGAGAATGTGGACAGCAATTGCCAGACCATCACAGTCTATTAATTTTCCCTTAATTATACTTTGGCCTGTGATTAATACAGGTCATTGCTGCCTGGTCACATTGTAGATCATGCTGAATATTGTACAATGACAAGTACAACTCCTCTGAGCCATTTTGACTCCATGGCTTAAACAATCATTGTTTAAACAGGGTAAGGAAACTGTTTATTTTAAAAATGTTTCCAAGAAGTCCTAATCCCCTTTGGGGGTAAATGGAAGAGTTTCTGCTATGAGGTTACTTTTAACTGTAGAAAGCAGTCAGGTTGAATACTGAAAAGGAAGCAGAAAAGATAATTTAAGAGCTGTTCTGCTTTCTCAGCAAGTAAAGTGACAAAATTTCTTTGGATTGGGTAGACTTGCTCTTTAGCCCAAGGGCTGGATAGAACATCTTTGCGGGTCAAGAGATGAGTTGATCAGGCAGAAAATATGTTCTCAAAAGAAGTCTTGGACCAGGAGTGCTTAGAAGCAGCCTAGCTCAATGCCTGCCCATCCACAAAACTCATCACAGTGGTAGGAGCATCAAGCATAAGAAGGGGGAAATCATTAGCTTAGGACAGATCATTCATTCACCATACAAGGTAGCATCACATGCTTTGTTCTGAGGAGTTTTGAACGTTGTTGTGGTCTGGAGACTGCCCCAAACATCCAGCTCTTCTGGTTTGCATTGCTTGCAGATCATGGTTACGCCTTGTGTAATCTGCTAGCATCCACCTCAGCAAGAGCTGCAGCGTTGCTGTCACATCCCTGTTTCTTCCTTAGCAAGCATGCCTCCTTCTGTCCTAATTGCAAATCAGATGTTTTCTTTCTCTGTTTGTTTCGTATCACATGATATAGCTTCAATGGGAGGGTCCAGTGCCTGTGTCTTACGAAGGGAAGAGTTGCATGTGAGTGACTTGGGAGATGGTCATCCTGTAGCTGTGCCCCCTGCTGTCACCATGCAGACCACTGAGCGGCCCTCCAAGTGTCATGCTTTGTCCTGGGGTTTTCAGGGGAACTGCAGTTACCACTGCTTTGCCTGAAAGCATTTGACTATAAAATGCAGAAATCCTGGAGCTACCTCAGGAGTAGCTGGGCTGTCTGTGCAGCAAGGGCAGGAGCACAGCTGGGACTTACAGTCTCTGTACCTTGTTCCTGTTCATTCAAAGCCTTTGAGACTATACTGTTTTCCTTGGCAGGGCTTTTTCCAAACTTAAATGTGTTCTTGGGAAGTCCAAAATGTATGCTTGAACCTACAGGTTCAGTTCCCCACTGCCTCTGAGGATAGTGTTTGGCCTGAGTGACAGTTGTAAACCCTGTGCATGGGCTTTTCTTTCAAACCTAAGTCTGTATTTACATGCCTTTTCCTAGCTGGTTGAGTATAACCTAGTTGTTTGACAGAAGATGATTCAGTTTGGTCTCTGTTTTTCCAGAAAAAAAAATCTTGAACAATAGTAATTCAGGTTGAACCCCCCCAAATTAATTAAATCTGTTGGCTTCACAGTTTTATTTAAAAGACAAAAGATTTATACTTCTGAGTTTCTTGTGTGTTTATATAAGAAACAATGTGAGAGGATTAAAAGTTGAGTCACTTCAAGACATAAAGCAAATTAAATTCTTTGCTGACAAAAACACAGCAAAAAATATTAAAAAAAAAATCAAAATCAAACCAAAACAAAAAACCCCAAGCCAAAAACCCAAACTGAAACCCTTCACATGTGATCTTAGTAGAGGTTATATTCTTGGGAGTTGTTTGTTTACTGGCACCTTCTTTCAGGAGTAATGACTAAGTACATAAATGTATGTGTATGTAAGTACAGCTCTGCAACCGCTACTTCTTGTTCCAGGATTGCAGGAGTCTGGCAGGAGCTTCCATAAATGGCGACTGCTCTTCTCTTCAGTTTTAATTACATGTGCGTAGAGGTAGTATGTCTTCAGAAGCTCAAAATTCCCTTCTTGTCATCACGTACAGTTATGTGAGAGGTTTTTTGCTCATAGGACCAGATGATAGCTTTATTGCAGTGATGAGCAAGTGGGAGTAGGAGGAAAAGAGCTCTTTTCACTGTGAGTCCTACATAATTACATTTAAAATGATGGAATGAGTCAAGGCTAAGTTGTCTGGGCATATATGCATACTTATAGGCTAATATAGGTACAGTAGTTGAATTTCTTAGATCATTTTCTTATTCTTTTTGTATAAGTGTTTGCAAGAATATGACAATTACATTCATTAATTTGTCAATAATTACTTTCTACCAATAGGCAAAAAAGTAACAACAGAAAGCTCTCCCTGCTATACCTAATTCTGTATACAAAATACTTGAATAATTTGACCACAGAAGCTGTTCCACACTCATGTACATATATTCTTCATTGCCTTGGTATCTCAGGGAATTTTGTTCTTGTGTGTAAGTAAACAAAAATGTTCCGTCTTTGCTATTTTAAGCAACAAGTGGAAACTTTCACGGGTGAAACAAAGAGTTGAAATGTAAACTGAAACAGCTTTCAAGTTGAAGTTCACTTTTGGGGTTATAAACTGCTTTTGTAAGACTTGACTGTAGCTTCATTGCTTCTTTCAGATATGGGTATGATTGCAAACGCTGTTAACGTTTCCCTGAGGTAACGGGAGGGGGTGAATGCTTGTCTGAGAAGACTGAGGAGCTGGAAACCTTCACTCTTTCATTCAAAGTCTCTGTTGGCTTCTGTGGTGGGAACTGAATAATGAGAAAAGCATTTGACTGAAAATTGTAACTGCCTACTGTGTTTTGCCTCATCTTCCCTTCACCTGCTTTTTGGTCTGTTCTAGATGCTTTGTACATCTAGGGTATAGAAAAACTGTGGTCTCAGCCAAACCTCTCTTTAGGTGCTATTATGTTATAAACATATCCTTTTGTTTATATTTTCAAATTTTTGCAGGATGTTGGCTCTTTACCCACTGTCAAAATATAAATTGTAACTACTGGTATGCCTCTTCTCAACTCCTATTTTTGATTTGCATTTAACTGAAGATAAGGTGCCTGCAATTGCATGTCAAGTTTGGTATGTTACTCTGCTACAGAGATAACAGCCAAGTAGAGATACCAATCAGTGGTAGAAGAGTCATAAAACAATCGTACAAAGCTCATAATGATCCCGATTTGTTCCTTTGGATACTGAATAGCCTTTTCTGGGGTGCCAGTGTAGATCTGTGAGAAATAAGTTGAACATCCTTTTGATCATCAGGTGCTTAACTGAGATGAACGTAGCTGGAATCGATTCAAGTGTTGGGCCCAGTACTTTCCAGGCAGCATGCTTGAGGCAAATATGTACTGAAGTCTTCCTCTACAAGAGCCAATAGAAATTAATGAATTCACCTCTACAATTAAATTTATTATGTTGGGCTGAAATTTCTTCCTGATACCTGTATAAAAAACTTAAGAGGAAAAGCTAGTGGCTCTTACTATGCAGGTATGTGAGCCTTATTAGTGCAGTTCCAACTGCTTAAATCTTTCAGGTTTGCAGCATCTGCGCAAGAACTGAGATGGAATGGTGGGGTGTTTGGTTTTTTTTTTTTTGTGGTTGGTTGTTGGTGTGTTTTTTTTTTTTTTTTAGTTCTTTCTTAGCATCGTGTTAAATTAGTCTTAGAGAAGCATTTATCTTTTCTAAAGTCATCTTTTTACTTTGCTGTTTTGAACACTGAAACCATGATGGACTACAAGGCAAGAATACCTGGATTAAAGTTCAGTTTATTTTGAGCCTAGGGCTATAGTATCAGTACAAGAGCAGCCTGAATCAAAACATTCAATTTTTGGAAGACACTCCCTCTTTAACATGGTTTGAATTTTCTGTAGCATGGACCTTTTCTCTCTAATTCTCTTATTTTTTCCAGTTCTATTTTAATTAATTACCATTTGAAAAAGTGAAAAGCTTGCTACAAATGAACAAAGAACTGTTTTTGAAAGTATAAATTAAAGTTTCCACCTGTGTAAAAGTTAGTTCTTCATTATTTGGTTTTTAAATTCATCTTGGAGGTGAATTCAACTTTAACTAGTTCAATTAGTCTACTCTGTGCCTATGCAGAGTACTTAAGGCACACTAGTGGAATGTCTGCAAGATAAGGTGCTTAGCTTTCAGCTATGGGGGGGTGCAGACCCCTACTCCACCCAATGTATTTTAATGTTACTGTTCCTTTGAAAAATTCTGCTTTATGCCACTATTTTCAGTCTCTAGTGAACGACTGTATGCAACAGAAGAAATGAGCACCTCAAGTGCAGCTCAGATGGAATTTGGGAATTTCTGTCTAGAAATTTATACATCACTTGTTAAGTGACAGAGGCCAAAAATGTCTTGATACTCTAATATTTCCACCACTATACAGGGAAAAGTGAAACAGCATGTGGAAGGCTGTGTACCCACTAGTACTAAGTGGTTTGGGAAGGGAGGAATGAAAAAACAATGTCTGCAGTGAATGAGTGTGAACTGGAGGGAAAATAAAAGCATTAGGAAGCTTTCTGATTGTTGGCCTTTCTCTCTCTGTAAATCAAAGGAGAGCATTTCTTTCTTGACTTCTTCAGACTTACCAAAGCTTTAGGTGGCCCCAGTTACCCCTGAGATTTCTGGCTGCTCTGGTAACGGCTTAAAAAGAGCTGGCTGATACTGGAGCTGGGAAGTCAGCCCAGGCTGTGCAGCCAAGAAGGGAAGGAAGGTCACACAAAGAGAAACCATGTGAGATGCCCGAGGATCACATCACCTGCTTGAGGAAGACATAAGATCAGTCCCCTGTAACAGCCTGAAATGTTGAAAACTGTTCCTTTTCTGGGAGGTACCTTACCTGTACTGACTGGAAGGCAGCAGAAGCAGCACAACTTTTGCAGTCCATTGGCCCTTGCTGGGAAGGGAGAGAGCAGCTTCTGTTCCTTGCTTCCAGGACAGGTTATGCGTCATTTTTAGTGAGTCCTAATATAAGATGTGTAAGCAGTCCCAGAAGCAAAAAATGGAAGTTGAGAATGTGCTCATCACTTTATTGCACTAACTACATTATCCATAAAGCATATGCTAAATAGATTAAGATAAGAATAGGCTGCCATCTCAAAAGTGGGTCTTCAAAATGAAGCCTGTCCATCTCTTCAGAGCTTAAAATAATTTCTGTTATTGATCTAGAAACAGGTGAAATCATTGACAATGACGCTGTCTACACATTTTATCAAAACAGTAAAAAACTATGACAGTGAAATCAAAGGAGTTATACAATTGAAGCAGGCAATTTCAGTTTCAACAGTAACCGAGTTCATGTCCCTACGTGGTGCTGTAGAAGAAAATGCGGTGATATTCGTATGTTCATTATATATATAGATATTAAATATACAAATATATATAGGATTATAGATATATACACCTCTCTGTGTGTGTATATATATACATTTATATTAAAAAACTGGTGCAGATTGATGAGACTGACCCTAGACAGCATACCCTTTTGGTATTCATATTGAAAAGAAGTGTTAGGGAAGTAGGAAGAAATGATTGAAAAGAACACATGAATAAGAAGTTAGGAGAAATGCCTCTGAAAAAAAACCTCCAGAGCTCAGTTTGCTAACCAAATCAAAGATTGGGAAGTTAACACAGTGATGGTGCAGAGGAATTTTGAGGACAGAAAGCCAAGAATTAAAGCATTTTCCACTCTGGTGCTACAGACAGATGCAGGATGACAGAGAGCGAGGTCCAGATTTTAGCATCAGCGGGGACAAGTTGCCATAATCTGTGGAGGTTCTCCAGCCCCCAGCACTCCTTCATCACACCTCCGTGCCTTGCTGGCAGGTCTGCTCTGGCAAGCTAGCACTAGCAGAATTAAATACAGTAGAATAAATGGTTGAAATGAGATTTGCAACATACAGGAGATCAGAAAAAAATCTTTGTGTAAACATATAGTGTCTTCTGACATTAAGTTTGATTAAATGTTCTTATACCTCAAAGGAAAGTTCTTGATGTTTTACAGTTAAATTGACTATTGACTACTGTTGTGATAGGACAAGGGGTAATGGTTTTAAACTAAAACAAGGTAGGTTCAGACTAGATATAAGGAAGAATTTTTTTATGATGATGGTGGTGAAACACTGGCACAGGTTGCCCAGAGAGGTGGTAGATGCCCTATCCCTGAAAACATTCAAGGTCAGGTTGGACGGGGCTCTGAGCAACCCGATCTAGTTGAAGATGTCCCTGCTCATTGCAGGGGGGTTGGACTAGAAGACCTTTAAAGATCCCTCCCAACCCAAACTGTTCTACAAGTAATTTGTCTATATAGGGATTGTATGACAGCCTTACTAACAAAGTGGTTTTGATTAAAATGTAGTTTAGTTGCATTGCATTGGTTAGTGTCACTACTGGACACATTCCTTTAGTGTGTCCAGTATCTCTGTCTGATGACAGATCACTTAATTTCTCATTATTTCATCATGACACATGATTGAATTAATCTTATAGAACAATTGCTACTATTACCACAAAATAAAAGGAAAAAAATACACCCTCTTCTGGAAAACTTTGACTTAGTTTAAGTCTATATTTCTTTTTGCCTTGGCTTTAGATCTTGAAAATGATACTAAAAATACTCCTCTTTGAGCATTTTTTAAAAACATTTTTCAGAAAGGGTAAAAATTTGCATTTTTGTCTCTGCACAGTCTGTGTATTGAGATGTTTCTGAAAAGTGGTATTACTGGTATTGAGTATTTTTTTTATAAGCCTTTGAGTACTGCTTGTTAAAGGGAATTAGATTATTTCTTCTAAAGTAATACGTTCTTGTGGAAATTAAGGTCTCAGAGTTTACTTTGTAATGCATTTTGGTTTTGTGCTGAACCTCTAACTTCAACTATTTGAAGAGAAATCTGAAAAGTGCTATTTAAAGTGGGGAAACTTATTTTTGATGAAATTTAAAACTCATAAAATCCATTTTCCTGAATCTGTGTGCCCTGTCCCTCCTGCTTTAACAAATTGTGTAGCAGAAATACCTCTCCATAACATTTGATTTCTCATTGAATGGTAACAAAAGGAAGACCTAATGAAGACCCTAGTCTGAACCCTTATTGCCACGGTTCAGAAGAATTGAAGATAATGACACATTAACCTTGGTGTGCTAGTTGTTTTGGAGAACTCTAGGGAAATCATTCTTTCACCTTGCACTAATAATCAGGAGACGTTTAATTTAAAGTTTCCTTCCAAGAAACTATGATTAATTTTATATTAATGCCTAAGTAAGGATTCAAATTGTGTAAGGCTTAAATAATTTCTGTTCACTTAAAGAAGATTCAGTCAAGCAAGATCCCCTGTGCTTTAAGACCAGAAAAATATTTTTAAAATTTAATGAGGTTTAATTAAAAATGCTGATGTTTGTTTCTTCTGGTATTACTCTAGCGGTAAACTACTTGCCTAAAGAATCCTTCAATAATGTTAGTTATTAGTGGTAGTTGTGTGGGGTTTTGGGTTGTTTTTCTTGTTTAAACTTCCCAAACCACTGCTGTTCCTTCTCCTCATCACAACAACCCTAAATGGGAGCAGCAGAGCAGAGGGAGATCTGTCTTGGTCTGTATCCACAAGTGATGCCTTTTTTCCAGTTCATGTGCACAAATGCTGCCAGGGACTTTTCATTCGACCCTGAGCAGCTGGGAATGGCCACTTCCTTACAATTTGTCTGATCAAAGAGATGGAGTTCTTCAAGAAGAAAACCTCTGTTTACTTTACCTTCATCAGTTCCCATTCAGCATCTCTGAATAGATGGGTGGCCTCTGGACAATTCAAAAGAAAACGTCACAGTGCAGCTGTCTGTCAGCTTTGTCTCCATTATATCAGTTAAGTAATTTTTTAAAAATAAGGAATAAGAAATTAATTCAGGTAACATTAATTCAGTAGCTGTTTTGAATATGTTAGTACAATAGAAATCTTGTTACATTAAAAGAAAGAAGATTGAGGCTGTTAACTTTCAGCACTGATCACACAGCAATATTGTTAGTACTCTTCTTTTTATACTCTTCCACCCTATGGAAGGGAGAAAGATAAAGGGAAGGTAAGACTTGTGTGCTGATGTGCACCTCATGGCTTGTTCTGTCTCTATGCTTATAATTTCTGTGGGTTTTTGTTTGTTTTAGTCCAGGAAACAGTGTGGTATATTTATTGAAAGCAGACTTCCATAGGATTTTGAAATTTATCATTTTTTTTTTTTCTCTTCTACCTCACATGCAGTGTTTCCTGAGGTCAGTACATGTGTGTGGACAAAGAACTTATATTTGCATTGTTTTCTGTTCAACAGTTAAATCTTTTTGTTCTGATCATTGTCTTAGGGTCTTTCACGTGCTTTTTTCTGTCTGTCTGACTTTCTGACTGTCTGCACCATGAATTTCTTTAAGTTCTTGCATGGTGAAATTCTGAGAGAAATCTTGTATCGTGGATTTGGATGGTAGTAAGGCAGAACATCAAAACCTCAAAATTTTCTCTCAAGTACTCTGCGTTGCTACTAGGAAAAACAGCTCTCAAACTAAAAGTTTCCACTTGAATTCTGTGAAGGTGCTTTGAACTGCATGATGTTCCCACCTCCCAAACATTTGCTTCTCCAATGAACTGCTTGGATCACAGTTGATCTGTACTTGACTACCTCTGTAAGTCTCCTAAGTATTTGTGGCTTCAAAATCTTTAGCTCTGTGGTGCTGCTGCAGCTGCTATCAACAATTTTTTTTCCCCTATTTTGTTGCATACCTGCAGTTGGTTATCTCTGCTGTTGCTTTCTTATGTATTCTGTAGTTGGTTAAAAAAAAAAAGATGGTTTTGGCCTGGTTGTTATGCTAAGTGTCACTTATCTATGGTGATATTCCATCATTTAAAAAAGGAAAAAGAAAAAAAAAAAAGGCAATTCCCTCCTTCCTTAGCATAAAAACTTTTAGTAAATGGAAGGTGGGATGGGCTGGGAGCCAGGAGACCGGGTGCTTTTGTGTCTTCTCTGCAAACGGAGGTTGGTTGTTCTGGGCAGTTCACAATCCCTGTTGACCCAAGCCTCTGGTCCCGTTTTTAATGTTGATGTAACTAGCATTTTGTATATATTTAACTGATGCTATATGTAATCATTTTAGTGAGTATTTGAAACAGTGTTCAAATCTCAGCTGTTTATCACACTTTGATCTCATACTTCTGGCATGAATGTGCAAAATGCATATTCAGTGGTATCTGTTAACATCTGACTTCCTTAGTAGGGCACAGTTTTGCTTCAGAGATGAGCAAGTAACTTGGGAACCACAGCATTGGACCTGCCATTGTCCTGTGGCCGTATAAACAGTGGTATGACTAGCAGCACAGAAAACCGTGAACAGAAAGGATGTCTTAAGGAAAAAAAAAAAAAAATCCAATGCTAGCTGTTAGCTGTGAGCGTCTTCAGCAGTCCGTGGTGCAGCCAGCCGTGTTGTCTATTCCTTTTGCAGCTTTTCCATTACCATGGGAGGCAGAGAGAGATCTAAAAGATCATGTGTTCATATCCTCCTGTTCCACTATATGAAAGGAATAGTGTGGGATGGGCATTTATTATGAAAACTGTAATAGCATATGCAGTACTCCTGCCCTTGTGCATTATGCATTTTCGTATTAGAACTTTCTGAGCATGTCTCCCCTCTCCTCCTCATGCTACTTGCTGTGTTAAAGATTTTGTAATAATAGAAATGCTGAAGAAATAGAAGGCTGTATCTATAAACAGATTAGTAATAGATTTTAGTAAAAAAAAAAAAATAAATTTTTTTTGGAACCTTAGTTCTACTCCTTGATCACTTAGTGCTTTCTGCCATATCCTGCTGTGTGAAGACAAGTAGAATTACTGAAAGGGAAGATCTGTAGGAAGGTGGTACCTATCTGTGTCTTGCTAAGCCAATAGCTGTTTGCTAGCATTCAATTAAGGAAAGAACAACAAATCAGACATCAGTTTATTACAGAAATACGGGTAATATAGCACTTGAAATATTTGCGCTATTAGCTTCGTATAAAAACTCAAAGATCTGCTCGATTTTATTTGCGTATTTGAGACTGATGAAAAATGGGATTAGAAAGCATGCGAGTACAACCTCTGTAGTGATGTCTGAACGTGATGGTGTCTGAGAACCAGTCTGAAAAAAGGAAATCCCAGTTTCCATGTAGGAGGGAAAAATACAGTAAGAATATTCTAGATTTCTGACAACAATAATAGATTTCTGACATAATGGCGTTATCTAACTTTCAATCCAAAGCATGCATAGCATCTAACCCAAAGAAACACACTGAAGCAAGGCAAAAGAAAAAGTCTTTGGAGGAATCTCCAAAATGCAAACAGATTGCTTGAAAGGAGCTGTGTGAAGCATGGGGCAGAGATGCACGTGTACTGGCATAAGAAGTATTTTCTCTTTGGACGGAGAGACTGGATTTGTAGGGTGGTTGTGCTTCTCACAAAACTGAGCAGAATAGAACATAATGTACCTAAAAAAAGAAATAGAAGTATACATATCCTGCAAAATGAAGTGATTTGTTTAATAAACTACTACATCCCCTAGTTGGAATAATTTCCTTGAACATGATGGAACATCGGTGTTGCTTGTATATTTGACAGTGAAACATGAATTGTTAGATAGGTGAAGTTGAAGCGGTTGAAGGTAAAATCTACTTATATGTGAGTATAAGTAAAAGTTAGGTGGTATAGTAGCTAAATTGAATTTGTAGTTGACAGGGAAAGCAGTACACTTGATGGCTGAAAGCAGGTGGAGACTACAACAGTGAGTATGTACAGCAGTTTAAGTATAATGCTGGAGGGGACATCAGGAGCCTACTTAGTCCCTCCTCTATTTTCTGGTGACATCTGATTCTATAAGTAGTGATGTTTCATATAAAAGTTAATTTAAAAACAAACAGAACCAAATGAATGAATGAATGCAAGGGCATTGCACCACAGAGAAAAATAAAACAGTAAATATACCGTGACTGAAGATCACCTCAGTTAAACTTTCATAGCTACAAATGATATGCACATAATGTTGAAAGAGGGCCATTTCAAAAGCCAGCAGTCTTAGACCTTGGGAAGGGGCTGGGGGATGAAAGGGCAGCCAAGCAGAAAAAGTATTAAATATCTTCAGCTTCACTGTAGAGGTAAATGTGAGTGCTTTGGGATGGTGCTCTGATCAAGAAGAGCTGCACATAAGGTCACGGGTTTTTTTTGTGACCAGAGGTTTTCCAGAGTTGGTCTCTGCTGCTCTGGTGAGGCTGTCTGGAGGCTGGGTCCTCAGCAGTGTACACGGAGCCTTGCCCTCCTTCCTCAGGTCAGTCTTCTTGTGTGTGTTGGTTTGACAGCTGCATTGCAGTTTCATCCCAGGGGGTCCATCTCTGCGTTGCTCTCTGTCACCACTTACTAAAAGTACTATCAAAGACTTGTGGATATAAGACACCAAGCTATGAATACAACTGCAGATTCATAAACAACGTGTACATAAACTATCTGGTAAAGGTTGATGTACAGCTCCATTGGTGTGAATCACAGAAGCACTGGTTATGCCAGACTGAGAATACTTTTTCTTCTACTGGAGAGCTGGAAACTTTGCCACATCATCAGGCTTTCACAAGTTCACATTTGTGTTATGTGGGGAAAAAGGTGAGGGGCAAACTGCAAGTTCCTTCTGTGCTCCCAAAGTAGCAAGTGAGATATTGGCTACATTGGCTATGTTTCAAAAACCACTGGCAGAAGTCAACAGAAAAATGAGGTATCGATGAATTTCATTCCTACCTATTTACTGAAATTTCACCCTGGGTTATCTGGGGTATGAGGAAAGGAGGATGCACTTACTATTTGTTTTCTAGAAGAGGCCAAACCAAAGCAGTAGTGAGAATGTGTCATAAGGACTGCAGCAGGCAAACAAGGTAGGAATCGGTGGTGCTATGTGCCCACAAGTGCTTACCGCAAGGGAACTCCGCAGTTGATCTGTGCCTCTCAGCAATAGGTAAAAATAATAATTCAATGCACCTATCACTTCGCTTCTTACTGAGTTTTGTGAAGAGGGGTTCTGATCTACACTTGCATTAAATAATAGCTGTTGTTTCAAAATTATCTCCCAATTGTAGAAACTGAAATTTACTTAAGAAATCCAGGTGTTTTGTCTTATGGCTTAATCATTATTTCTTATTGATGATAAATCAGAATTCTTAACATGGGTCTTATTTTAGCCTTGTTAAAGGAAAGGGAACTAAAATGTTTTGACCTCAGTTTGTGCATGGTAACTATTGGGTGTTGTGGGAAGGTTCCTAGCTTTTGGATGTGTGCGCATGCCCTGCTTTCCAGAGGATCACAAAACCAAGCAGTTGTTTAAGCGAAAGACTCTTGAGTGTGTGTTTCTGGGTGTCTACTGTGAGAAGCCTGATGTTCATCTGTTGGTGTTTGGTAGAAGGATCCATGCTTCTTCTCCAGGAATATGGTAGCAAGGTCTATTTGGGTGGGTGGAAAAAAATAATACCCCCCCCCCCCAAAAAAAAAAAAACCAAACCCAAAACCCCGAACCCAAAAAACCAACCCACAAACCAGTCTCTGGATTGTTGTGTTAAAAACATGACTTATGTGTTTAGTGCTGATTTTAAAAATACCTTGAGGGATATGGATGAATTAATTCGTGTTTGTGATTTCATCTCCCTAGACCTTTCCAGCCAGTCATACTTCCTGGCTAGAGTGAGGAACTTCATTTTCTTGTTGGTCTTCTGATCTAATTGAGCAGATGGCAAAATAACATTGTTGATTAAACAAACAATTCAGTGTTTATAAACTAGGTTTTACTACACTTTCTTTGTAGGACCCAAACATTTGGCCCAAGTACTGCACCTTAATGAGTTACTGTAGTTCAGCTGAGCTGTGTTTTTCCTTGAATTTGCAAGGAGCTGAAAGTGTGAACCTGGCTGATGACTGTCAGTTACTTGACGTGCAGCATCTGAGTAAGCCATGAGAAGGCAAATTTATGTCAGAGGTCTTTTGGAATCACTATCCAACCACATCTGACTGCAAATAAATTTTTTTTCAACTCTGTCATGCAGAGTGTTTCTACCCTGGAGAGCGTGTTGATCCCGAGTCACTGATCTTGAGTAATTAGAAAGTAAAGCTTTGTGTACTTGATTTAAATAGTGGGAATGCCTGTGTCTGTACGGAAACTCTTGTTTAAGGTTGAATTTTTAAATCTCTAAAATTTATTTTTGTATAGCTTAAAATGGATCTTGTTAGACTAAATATAATATTAAACTGTAGGCAGATTCGTGTATGCAGGTGATTCCACAAATTTAATTCAAACTTGTTTTAATTAATATTTTCAGTAAAAAGGATTTGACGGTCTTTTATTGACGAATCTGATGTGTTTATAGCATGCAGACAGCAGTTGGGTGGTTGTAAATAGGTGGGTGGTTCTCTGTGTTGTGTTACAAGTAAAGATTGGAGTTTTTTGCATTCTTCAAACTCTGTAGCTAAAATTAAAAACAAAAGACCCTAAAACCTTTCCATTCTGCACTGGAATGGAAGCAGCAGCAGTTGAAATGTTCAGAGTAAGACTTCTGTAATCAGGGGTAGGCAAGCATTTGCTTGAGCCCCAGAGTACTTACATGTGGGAGAAGGGGAAACCTTGGTACCCATCCTTGCCTGTGGGACCCTAATGTAGTGTCAAGCAGCTCCTCTAGCCAGGTAGCTATTGCTTGAGTGGCAGTGGATGGGGTATCACCATACCACCTCTTTTCTGTGCCCCTCACCCCCTTCCTTTTTTTATTTTTTATTTTTAAAAGAAATATGTAAGTGCTTGTAAGGTAGTGGGCAGGCTTGGTTTGGTGGGTAGTTTGAAGATCCGTGAGGAGTTAAGACGGAACACTGTTGTTGTTTTGACATTTTTGGACAACTAGGGCTTGTATGGAATTGGAGGTTGGGCATTTAAGGATGTTTGCTTGTGAAAATCTAAATCCCATAGGGATTCAGGGACTAGGCAGGATATTTGAAGGCTGCTGCTTTCAACTTGTGTACCTGAATTTCTTCTAGTCCATTGTAACTACCCCATAGGACCAAGCATAAAAATCTTTCCTAAATAATAGGAAAAAAAGATTGGTTTAAGCATGTTGCTTAAAAACAGATACTCCCTGTGGAAGAGCTCTAATGGAAACCAATGTATCATGATGCTTTTTAAGTGTGCTTCAGGGTGCGATACTCATGCTTATTTCAGTAAGAAAATATGATGGGTTGCAGAAGTCTGATGTAATAACTCTGTATAACTTGCTAAGGACTTCTTAGGCCTGCATTGTCTGTCCTCCTTAACCCCAGTTCAGTTTGTAACTGTAGATAAAATTAACTTAAGGGGGGAAAAGAAAAATCAGTAAAACTTTCTATAGTAGCTCTTTTTTGAAGGGCTGTTTTTCATGTATATTCACTGAAAAGGAAAATTAAAGCTCTACAGAAGCAGTAAAAAATACAATATTTAGTGTGAATTCAGGGTATGTAGTATTTTTAGAAAGAATGTAAAATAAAAAACCACTAACTCCCTAACCTGGGAAATAGGGCTTAATTCACCATCAAGTTGTTTGGATTCATCAGTGTGTTAAATTTAATGAATAATTACTTAAATAAAAAAAAAATTCAAAACCTATTAAGAATAGTTTTAATTAAATGTAAAGATACAGGCTGACTTTACAAGAGTCATATCAAAGTGTGGCAGCATGTAATTGAAAATTTTGTTGTTAACACTGAAACTGAAGATTAAGTTTTTCATATATACAGATTACAAAGAACTTTATTCAAAAGTCAATTTGGAAGAGGATAAAATGTTTTAAAGCAAAGTTAAAAGTTTTTGACTTAAAATTTCCAAAGTATGTAATGCATATCAGCATTTTAAAAATAAAATTATTGAAAATAAATGCCACTTTATGGAGAACTTAAAAATGTTGGTTTTTTTTCATTCCGATTACAAATGAACCCCCACACAGACTTCAAAAACTGTCAGAAAAAGAAATCTTTTGAAATTAAATGCCAGCACAGTGAATGTGATTTTTGAGAAGCATTTTGATTTCAATAAAGCAGCATTCTCTGGTGGATAATTGTTCGATTGTAGTTTTTTGCAACTAGGTCTAGTATAAAGTGGCTTATTTATGCACTTTTTATTTGTGCATGTTTTATTTTGTATGGCACATTTCCATTTCATCTTAGGAGTTTTATAAAGATTAAGCTTTATAGAGCCCTCTTCTGCAGATATTATCCCCATTACACAGGAAGGTAAGCAAATATAGGGGAAGGTTAATTGAATTGCCCTGCTACCGTATGTGAGTATTGGAGCTCGAACTACAATTTGGGAATGATCGTTCCCAAGTCAGTACTTTAATCTAATATAACACAGGAGTCTTTCCTCTGGTATTGTAACCATAGAAAAAAGAAGGGCAGAAAATGCAAAGTTAATAAGATCTTAAAATTAAGCTCTAAGGTATTGCTTTTCATCCTGTTAAGGCTGTGTTTTCCTCTTTATACGTTATTTCCAATAACAGCCTTCTTTCCTTCATGCAATAGCAGGTAAGAGAAATGGGACCAACTGTGGCCAATAGGAACCTTGCTGTTCATTTTAGGGCCCAGAGTTTTAGCTGATCGTACCTCTTGGTTATGTTTTTCTATGTATTTGAATAAGTGGTAAGGCGCAGATTTTGAAGGGCCTTTAGAAAGCCTCACAATGAAGACCATTTCAAAACTGTTTATGTGACTGATGAAGGAGATTGCCTTGTACTCATAGCAATGACTTTGTGGTATTGACTGTTTAAGCAAAATACATATGGTAACTATCCTGATAAAAGTAAATCCTTGACACTCTGAAAAGCTGTACAAATGATCTGTGACATGTATGAGTGGTTGACTTCTACCAAACTAGTGTATATATTTGTTAGAGCTCTAGCTCCGGTGTTATTGTTTCACTTAAATCAGGACTGAAAGTTGAGATCTGGTTATGAAGTATATTGCATGATTTTCTGATTTTGGAATAATTATTTAGTTAAAGCCTTTACTTTCTTACTCTAACTTGAGTTTCTGTGAATCACATAGTTTGGCAATCCTGTTGGACTTGTAGTGGAAATTTAGGTAAGCAGTGCTGGCATGGGGCTCATCTGATGCCAAACCCCTCAAATACAAGGTTGTGCAAGGAGAAAGGGGGAGCACAGCAGGGAGGGGAGCTTTGACCCTTCCCTGGAAAGGGTCCTCATGCATGCACTGTAGCAGCACCAGCCACAGGTACAGTGCTCTCTTTCATGGAGCCTGTTTAAGGGCAGCCTTTGGGCTTTCAGGGAGGGAGGGGAAAGCTTGTTAATGGTTGGGAAAGGAACGTGCTCAAGATCTGCTTTCTCGCTGTGCTCTTGGAGCTGCATGGCACTCTCTGCTGACTAGAAGCAAGGCTATGGATACGTTGCACCCTTAGCAGGAGTGATTACTTTGTAATTCTGTGTTTCAGCTGCTCATTATCCTGAGCATTTAGCACAAATGTGTTTATGGAATATTTAAGACTTTTATGTGGTAGTGGAGGGGCAGCAATCTCTCTTCCTCCAGGAGGGTGTTTTAACAGGAAGCATTTTTTTGTCAAAGCAAATGTCCAACTCCTTTATTACTTTGCTGAGACTGTTTTTAGATTAGTGTAGCTTGGTTTTTGAACTGCATGTCAAAAAAATGATTTACCACAGCATCTGTAAAATGTTCTGGGGACCCTGGCAAATAACTGATAGTTTAGGTCCATCTCCAGATACTGGGTCCTATCCCAAAAATAGTTTTGTGATAAATGGATGAAAACTGCTGGCAGGTAAGCATGCGAAGAAAAAAGAATTCGAGATGAATTGGTTTTGTTATTTTTAAGAAGTGTCTTTTCAGTAGATTTCTTTTATGAAAGATGTTGCCAGAGCTCCTGTTACAGATAAACTTGCTTACTTGGGACTACAGTTTTAATGCAGGAGCAAAATTTATGTGCTTCCTTTTTCTTGCTGAACCTTTTAGAAATATAACAAAGCTGTAATACTTTTGTCCTTTCTCTAAAAAACTGAAGAGGCAACAGAGTCCAAATGCATTTGATTACTGTATGAGTATGATAAAGTAGGCTAACTTGTCTCCATGAGAGGGAGGTATCCAGGGCTCTTTGCCTCCTAGGGAAAAATAAGGAAAACATCTTTCTATAAAAACGTGGTAACTGTAGGTACTAGGGAACAAGGGAATGTACTTTGCCATTGACAAGCTGCAAGTTCAGGATCTAATTTACCCTATGTTAGGGTGTTTGTATCTGTAATTACCCTCTAGTTCCAGTGTCTATTGAAACTTTTACTTTTCTTGCACAAAGATTTGCAGTGTCTGCAACCAGGAGCAGTTCTGTTATTCCTTGGCAATGGGAATACTCAACCTCTATAAATTTTTTCTAGTTTTGCATGCCTCTGTGGCAACGATGCACAATACCAATTGAATGTTCATTGTGAAGGATACAGAAAAACAAAAGCATATTGAGATACCATGAAACACTCTGGGAAGTATTAACTTTTAAAATCAGTTTATTGAAACTCCACAGATTATTCCTAATGAGTGCTGTTGAACTGTGTTTTGAGGGCTGTGGTAGAGCTGGTCTACCACATGAGACCACAGCTGTTAGGCCCTTCTGTTACCTTGTCATACTGGTAACTTTTTCTGCTCTGTAAAAGCCACCGCTGGTCTTAGCTGTACTTCTGGTTTTTGAGAAGCTTCAAGTAAAGGACTGCTGTGACAATTCCCTGCTCTCATGCAATATTGACCTACACTGAAGGAGGTGGGGCAAGCAACCTGGTTCCTTCTTACAAACTATTTCTGGAGTGAAGGCAAGCACTAGTGTTGGTTGTCCTGGGCACTTCAAGCTGAAGTCATAGCACAGCACCTGCTGTACATTCATCTCTTTGTAGCAGCTGCTGAACTTTTCTGGTTCAAAGTTGCAGAAAAGAATTTAGAGACTTACATAATTCTTTTTACCGTTAGGCTCAACAGGGCCTAGCCAATTTTATAAAAGTCCAAGGCCCATGTTCACGATTGAGGTAGACTTTTCCCTTGCCTCTGCTTTTCTCCCACAGTGATTCCAGTGGCTGGTGTAAATGCCTTCAAAGGAAGGGAGAGAAATGCAAAGAGAAATGTAGGGACCATTTGTGGCCTGGGTTGTTTCCCCAAGAAAACACAGACCTATCTGTCCTGTACATACCATATAATAGAGAGAAACAGGATTGGTGTCACAACCATCTTTGAGTTGCTGGTCAGCACTTCCGATAAATACTCAATATAAAATTAGGAGACGTGTATAAGTTTCCTGTTTATGAGACAGAGATCACTAACAACTTGCTATTTTTGTCTGATCATTGAATAAAATTTTGCAGTTCTCTCGGAAGAGATATATTGTGGAGAAAAAATATTAATGGAAAACTCCAAAACGAACCTGTCTGACTTTAAAGAACAAGGCACAAAGACCAGGCTACGTGCAATAGCTAGGCATGCATTCTTCCTACCCAAAAGGAGTTATCTGCTGTCAAGAAGACCATCTTTTGAGAATGAAATTGTGAAGTAGTTTAAAAGCACAAGACAAATATAAGCAAGATAATTGACTCTGTTTATGCTATTTGTGAAATAATATGTGGGAGGTATACAGCTGCGCAGTTAAAACTCTGCCCTCGTAGATCTGGAAAAGATGAAAATGCTGGAGGGGGGAAGCTTTCATTTCCTTCTGCAAGCCCCAGGACAGGGCTAAGGTACCAGTCATGCTTGTGGTTACCTGTCTGGTCCTCAGGCTCAGCCCCAGTTGCAAACTGCTGCAGGATGCCTGGGCAGCAGGGATAGGCTGGGGTATGGGGAAACCTAGCAGGTAAATGGTCCTATTCTCCATCTGCCCACCTCTGCTGCAACCATGTTCTTTACTAGCCAAACATTCCCGTGGCTTTGGTTAGTTGACTGTGTCTCCGTTAACCAAGAGGGCTGGAGTTACTCCTCACTTTCTGGGCAGCCTGCTTTTTCCCCTGCCACCCCAAGCTTCTCTCAGTGGTGCCATGATCTCCTGGAGGCACCTTCAGGCACATCCAGAGTAGGATGAGACCAACCTGGGGAGGGGGAAAGGCCTTGGAAAAGCTCTGTTGAGCCCGATGGGAAGGGTGAGAGGGAGGGAAGCACCAACACGTGAGCCCTTGCCTGGCACCGTGTTGCATGTTCTTCATCTCCAGGGCTGGAAGTCAGGAAATAATATCTCAGGTTGAAGGGTTTGGGTGTTTTCATTCACACTGGGGTCTGATGGACTGCAGCTGTCACTCTCTGGTTCCTTGGAGAAAACTCTCTTTTGGCTGAGCCTGTGCATAAATACTGACCTGTTGTCTTTGGGGGGGGGGGGGGGGGGGGGGTGGTGCCGCCTGCAGAGGCAGAGCAGAGCCATGCTGACCAGTGATCTCACCTGAGATGTGTTTGCTAAGCAGGCTGGGCATGGCAGGCGGTTAGTGATTCCTCTCCTGCTCATGACACCTGGCAGCAGATGGCAGGGCAGCCGTTTGACACCTTGGGGTGCCCAGCTCTGGAGCCTCCCCATCGGCTCAGCCTTCCCCTGCCCAGGCAGTGTGTGTCCCCCCTGTGTGGTGGCTGCCTTTCTTGGTGTGATGGCTGACATTGCTATGTGCTTCTTCACTTTTCCAGCCCACCCCAGATTAATGTAGCTGGTCTGAGCCGAGGCCTCAGGGCCCTGAACAGGGCCTGGCCCGCAGGTGGGCTTTGCTCTGAGGTGTGCAGGAGAAAGTCCTTTGACCTGCACGTGCTCCCAGGAGGAGGGAGAAGTTAAAAAAAAAAAAAAAAACCAACCAAAAACAGAAACAAACAACCCCAACAGTTCTGAATCCTCTTTGTACTGGATAGCATTCCCCCCTCATCCGCATTGTTCTGTGTCTTTAGGTCACCGTACCTCTGGCAGCTATCCCTCGGTGTCACAGCAGAGTCCATGGGGCATGACTGTCCCTTTTACAGGCAGTGGAGCCAACCCAGAACAAGTGTTGCAGCTCTTCTGTTTAAGAGCTGAAGTCTGATGTGTCTGAATAATAAATCCCAAGAAGAGTCTCATGAACTTGAATGGAAAACACCTGGATGTCTTTTTTTCCCCCCCTCACATTATAATCCCTTTGGCCATGTGCTTTTTCTTTCTCTCTCTCATCTTTTTTTCCTCTCTCTATTTTTCTCTTTCCTGCTTTTTCTTTTGCATACTGCCAACAAAACTATTTAAAAAAAAAAAAAATTCTTAAATGACTGGTTGCAGAGCCTGTGCAGGTACAGAGGCCAGCAGGGAGCCCTTCAGAGGGTTAGGGTGAGAGGAGATGCCTGCACCTAGAGTGGAGGCAGAGCCTAGTGAATAGTGGTGGGCTGTGAGCTGGCTGTCCTCTCACACTGATGCCCCCTCAGCTTTGGCCACCTTGGAGGTGTCTCCCCCAGAAAGGAGCTGGGGATGATCTAGGAAGAAGCGTGTTCAGGTCTCTGCAGCGCCTGCAAGTGAGGTGGCATGTCCAACAGCTAGGGCAGGTACAGGTGTGATGGCCTTTCCCTGCTTCCTCTGCCCTGGGAGGTGAGGAACAAGCAACAGCGTGCCCTTCTGTCTTCCTTTCTATAGCTTTTTTCTTCCTTCCCTGCCTCATCAGTTTAACCTGCACCTGCAGGGTGTTTCCAAAGACTTGTGATGATATAATTCTTGTTTTGAGGGAAGAAATAAATATTTTTTCCCTTCAGTTGTGTATAGAGAACCTAAGCACAAATATCCACTAATTTTGGAGTCCCAGACTCCAAAATTCAGGGGTTCAGGGTGCCAGGAGGGTTGCTAACTATAATTGAGGCTATGCACTCATTGTACCAGCTGCTTCAATATCCTGAATTCTTAGAGCTAGTCTAATATCAGCTAGCATGATAAACTCTCACAGTTCTTACCTGAGAATTTAGCTAGTTTTATTTTCTACTTTTTTTGAAAGGATTACAAATTGAGCTTCTGCAGGCTGGTAGGTTTCTTCAGTGGCTCCTTCCATTGTTCCAGTTTTACAAACAAGGACCTGAAGCACAAAATGATGAACATATGCATTTGAATTCTAAAAATTGTGGATGTACCTTGGTGCTTCTCCTGCTGAGTACTCTATGTGGGCTTTAAATAAAGGACTGACTTTACCTGCTGTTGAGTATGTGTCTCGAAATCCAACAACCTAAGGTTTTCAGGGATTATTTTTCCTTTTCTAACTCATAGAATACAACAATATCAGAATCAAGCTTGACTTTAGAATACCTGAAGAGACACTGAGCATTATTGTTTTCTAGGTTTCAGATATAAATATAACTATTTTTCTATTATTTTTCTATAGGTTTTACAACCTGTAGAGGTGGTCAAATTAAACTAAATTTACAGCTAATCCATGTCCAAGAGTGAGAATTAAATTGAAACTTTGGATTGCTGATTATTTGGGTTTTTTAAATAATTAAACTGGACCATTAGTATAGGTAAACTAAACTATTATTTTCAATAACCAAACTAATTTTAATTTTAGTAACTAAAATGACAAAGTGAGGAGTAAAGAGCTAAACAATATGTACGGTTTGAAAAAGATCAGTGTTGCTACTTTGTATTGGATTTTAACACAAGGGTTCTGTTTATTATAACAGTTTGTTACCATAGAAGTATAAACTGAAAGGTAGCAATGATGACTTCGTGTAATATGTTATATTAAATAAACTTGTCCTGTTAGCGCTGCATGCAAGGCTTTATTTACATTACAGTAAGCTGTTTTCTGCTGCATTTACAATTCTGCTATACAAATAAATTAAGGGATCGCATGACTGTATGATTTACTTTCTCCCCGCAAACTGCAAAACGTTAATATTTTAAAGCATATTTGCTTGAAGTGGTTACATTAAATTTTCTGTTGGGGCACCATCAAACCTACCATCTAAGAAAGGAAATAGATGAAAGTCAGTCTTATCTTCTTGTTCCTATATTTAAAGATGGGCAAATATTAGGTACTGTGTTTAGAATTCAGTGCTATTGCAAGCAATATTGAATAACCCTTTAAAATATTGCAGGACAGGAATATAACAGATGAACAGCCACAAAATGAAATAAATTTAAAAAAGCCAGTACAATCACACACAAAGCTTTGACTGTTTGATCTTCTATGTTGTACAAATGTGCTTTTTTGGAAATCGGTGAATTTATACTTCAGCTTTTGTCTTGCTGAACAAATGCAGCTGAGTGAATGATTTGGCCCGTAATATTGGTGGTGGTGGTGATAGATAAGCTGTGAAGGAAAAACTGAGTCTGAACTTCCAGTCCCAGGATAATTTGCAGGGCTGATAAATTGGGGGGTGAGGGTAGGGAAGAAGTATTTCTGTTTAGATAAAGGAGCAGATGTTGTCTGCACTCCAGGTACAAAGGCCGCGGAACATCACAGTCCAGTCTGTTTTTATATAATATTGTCATTAAGATACATACTTCCGACATGATACAGGTATAACTCCTTCTGTGAACATCTGTTCCTTTAAAAAAAAAAAGTGTCAAGTATAATTTCGTTTCATATAAGGATAGTGCTCGTAGAATTAATTTGAAATATCTTGATGTAAGTATTTGGAGTTAAGCTCTTCCTCTTTCTCCCTTCTTTCACTAAAAGCTGTTTGACAAAACACAGGGTAACCTATTCTTTTTGTAAACATTGCCTCCTTGGGTTGCTCAACCTGATGCAGTTCCTATTCATTAGGAGCTGACAGCCTGGATCCTGGAAGGAGAGAGATGCTACTCTAGCATGCAGCTGACTCCCTATGCAGGACACCGTATGGCGAAGTCCCCCCCCATGAGGGCACATGGCATCAGGTGTTCTGAGCCACCAAATTCAACATCATTTGAAGTTATAAACTACCTAGCTAAAACATTTACGGGATTTATAGTTATTTATCTGATAAATATTTGTAAGTAATGCAGCCCTTTTATCTGCAGAAGCTCGCACACTTACAGAAAATGGTACATATCTGGCTTCCATGATGGTATTAAGCATTCATAGTTTTATTTCCAGTATACATAGGAGCACAAGAGAAATGCCAGCTCTGCTATGCTCAGTTGATTGTGCTGCGAGCCACACTTAGCTGTTTGTGTTCTTCCCAGCTGGACGTGTTTCTCAGTTACAACTTTGTGTTTTGTGTATCTGTGGTGTGGTGTTGTCGGTTCCAAGGGCCTGTGTGCTGTTCAGTCTGTTTTCAAAGAATTTCCTCCAGTGTTCAGATTTGGTTCAATGCTTGTAAAAGGCAGCGAAGTTGGCGGGATTAATGCCCATGGAAACTAAGCATTGGTATCTGGAAAAACTCTAGCTATTCCTATAGTTTTAAGTAATTGGAGGAGTGGGAGTAGGAGAGAGCACTCTCTTATGCCCTGTAGTAGATCACTGTGAAAATGTTACGCTTACTTTTATTAACTATTTGCTTACATTTTTCCTTCTTTTATTTTTCATATTTTTCCTGTTCTTTTCCTGGAGCAGTGGGGTGGGGGAATAAACTTGCAATTCTGTGAACTATTTTTCTCAGCTGTATACCCTACTTAATACTTAAATGCTGATCCTATGTTTGTTTTTTTTTTTTTCCAGAATGAGCCTCCCATTATGTTTCAATGGAACAAAAAACTTGCAAAGAATACTGATAAATAAAAATAAGCAAATCTCACAGGAAAACTTAGAAATTACTGAAATGTGATTTAAATGTTACTAACCTAGTGGATCTGCTTTGTCTGAAAGCACGTTAAAAGTATGATATTGTTTTGATTACTGTAGCAAAGTTATAGTAGTGTGAAGTGTTTTTAAAAGAAATATTTTTTCTAGTTTATATAAAGGCTCTTATGTAACTAAAAATGGACTATTTGGCTACGGTAACACATTTTCTCATTTGATATATCGATTTAGTAGTCATCATTAATATTATATTGAAGATTTTTTGCATGAAACAAGTAATGCAAAATCCCTAGGGCTGAATATCAGGTAATAATCACGTAAACCAACCCACCAAAATAACCCAACCAACAAAAGAAAAAATAAGTAATGATGTGTAATAGAGGAAGAAGCTACTTTTTAGTGTTCTGAGTTGAACATAATGATGACTTATCTGGGAAATTACAAATTATCAGAGAGCGATTGCTGCTGATTTGAAGTTTCATTAGAAAATACTATTATTTTGCCATTTCTGGTGAAGGTGAGCTGAAATGAATTGTGTAATGTGTCTGCAGCTCTGTAAGCTGTCATTCAAATATAAATTGATACTACCTGACCTCTCTTCATAGTTTCTCAGTCAGTAGAAAACCTAACTGAAAGCAGAGCTTGATACTTTATTGCTATATGGCAAAATATTAATAAGCCTTGTAGGAAGGCTTTATGCATTTATCAGATAATGCTTACAAAAAGCTCTAAATCTGGCAAATGTAGAAGAGTTAGAAGACTTGGAAAGAGTAATGTGGACAAATTGGCTTTCTGGTATTGAGTCTCGGTGTCGATGGACTCCTAGGAGGGTGCAGGGCTGCCTGTGGTCTGGGCCATCTCCAAAAGCCTCAGGAGTTGTCTCACTTGCCTTAGCATGTCTTAAGTAACACGAAGTACCTATGGTTAGGCAACAGAAATGACCTTTAGATGTCTATCTTATTTAACAGACCTATAGACACTGAAATATAGGTGTGGAAATCTCAAAGCGGACCTTGCACTTGGAACTTGAAATTTTTCATTACAGCATAAAGCAAGAACATATTGCTTTTTCTTCTCCCTAAAAACCATTGCACAAGGTCAAGTTTGCTGTCAGTGTTTCTGAATGTGAATACATTTTGTAGATTTATCACTGATATTTTTTCTTGAGTTTGTTTTTTTTTTTTTCTATTGTTATGACAAAAATTTGGAGTGCAGTTTGTGTCATCAATGTGAAAACACTGAGAAAGTCTGACCCAGGTCATCTCCCACCTAGTTCAGAATTCCCCTTATGTACTTTACTTTGACATATACATGTGTAAAGTTTTTTCTTTCACTGCTTAGCTTATGGTTTTATCCTTTCAGAAGAATTAAAGGGAAAAAAACCCCATCATTTTTCATGACTTCATTTAATCTCGTTATTATCAGTGTTAAAGTGTCAGTACTTACATGAAAAGTTTGCTTCTTGCACTGAGATGACTTTAGAATATGTTTTCCTGTATCTAGAGTTGGGCATATTTCTGTGCGAATGTGTTATTTTTTTTCAAAATAAATTGTTCTATCATCTTGCTCATTTTTGTTGCTCCAACCTATCTGTAGCAGTTTACCAGCCGCATTGCTAATGGAGACAAGCTTCAGCTATCCTAGTATGGGTGGAATCGAAATACACTTATATATGAAGGGTCCCATTTTTATACTTTATGATGTTTTTATGTGGTTTAAAATTATACTGGCTGTTCTCTAGTCCTGTTGCATAACATTCAGGTTTCATTTTGAATTTGAATTAATTTCCTCCAGGGCTCTTACTACTGTTGCTTTTCAACTTCTCCCTGTATACAAAATTATTATGAGGACCCTCAGGTAAGAAGGGCCTGGTAGTGCTAGAAAACCGAAGAGCAGAGAAACAGAGGTCAGTTCTACCAGGGGAGCAAGAAAACGTTTATGTCACTAGGGAGCTGCAAAAATCTCTGAGAGACGTAGAGAGCAAGGTTTTTTGCCATTGCTGTAGTTTCTTTCATATCTAAATCACTATTAGTTTAAAGACTTTGTTGTTAAGAAATAGTCTGGTTTTGTAACATTGCCTTTTAGTGTTGCATAAGTACTGAATATGTAAGTATTCCCTTTAATTGATCCCCCCCCCCCCCCCCCCCCGGAAAAGGCCAAATACAAGTACAAGGAAATGCAATAACATATTTTTTGGTAAGTATTAGCCAATGGACTTTTTCAGTCCAAACAGTATGCATTAAAAACATCTGTTATTGATATGTAGCTTATTGACATAGTAAATATGTTGTCAGTGTCTGGACAACTACCTATAAAAGTTTTATGGTGTCTATAGATAATGTTAAGATGAAGTGAGATGGTGAGGAATTTACCAGACTTTTATTCCACTGTATAAAGGAAATGCAGGTTGTTTCTACTGTTTTGTTTTGTGGGGTTTTTTTTGTGTGGTCAGTGGTGTGTTTTGTTGGTTTTTGTTTTGTTTTGGTTTTGGTTTTTTTTAATACTTTTTAGTAAGTATAACCATTTATTTGTAATATTTCAACCTACAAAAGAGAATTTTGGTGAATTCCCTGGGGAGATGCTTACTATCTGCATTATTCTTCTAACTTTTCAGCCCTTGTCCCTAACTGTTAATTGTGGTAGAATATCAGTACCTAATGAAAAGGTAAGACAGCCAATTAATCTATGTAAAGCTATAAAACTATATTTCTGTCAAAATATCCAAGGTAATACATGTCCAGAAGTTATTTTAATTTAGAAATGTGGTTTTTTGCTTTGTTGTTTACCGTTGAACTCCATATCGTAGCTGGTGGCAAAATGCTCCATGGAGTCCTGCCTGTTTGTCTCTTTCAGTTAATGTTTTGGTTACACTTGGAAAATATCCGTGGATTTGGGTTTGGCCCTACAGGGCGCACTGATAGGCCAGGATGCTCCTTTCCTGTGCAGAGAACAGAAGCAGGGGATGTAAGGACTCAAAGAAGAGTGCATGTTCTAAACTGGGAATTAGGCAGGGAGAAAACATAAATAACAAAAAAAGTGTTAATTGATAAAATTTCTTGATGGATACTTAGAGGTTTTCATGCGACTGATTTAAAAATTGCTCCTGTGGTAGCAGCTCAGCAGAGACAGCCTTTGTGCCCCAGCCCCCTCCCAGCAGACATGCACACTTTTCCCCATCTGCTTATCACTGCTGTCAGGGAAATTTATCTTGTGGACTTCATATGAATCACGTACAGGTACTGGAGGAAGAAATTTCCTCTGTGGTTTAAGCAGCCTTTCACGTGCTGTCATTGATTCCTGCCTGGGCCAGTGATAAACTCTTGTTTCTCTTAATTCTGGCTTTGCTTGAATTATGCAGTTTATAACAGTACAGATCATTATAAAAATAAGTGAACGTTAAAAGTGAACATGCATCGAAAATCTTTAGAGGGCTCTTTATTATCCAAAATATAGTTTTTATCAATGTATGCCTGGTTTTATAAGAAACTTCCTATCTAGAGGCTTTTTATATCACCGCTGTCAACATCAGACAATTCACCTAGGTTTTTTTTTGGTTTTTTTTTTTTTACTTTTTATTGTTCTTAAAAAGTCACCTTTCCCATTTCTCCTCAACTGATCATGTGAAACAGTTTTCAGGAAGGTGCTGCGTGTGGGTGCGATCATCCACAAAGTACTAGGAGGAACTGTGGGTGGCTGCACTGCCGGCATCCTGCTTCTCACTGTACCTGAGGGCATGGGGCTGCTGTCCTCCCGGCAGTTACAGATGGGATGCTTCAGAGTTGAATGGCAAATGCCTGTAATTTTTAATGGGATTTGGCTGCCAGAATCTCTTGGGCCACTTTTAAAATTTTAAGCTGTGATTGACTGTTTCTTGGGAAGAGACTTTCCCCAAATACTGATTTCTTATCGGCTAGAGGAAAGTGGGGTTTTACTGCGCTGGTTTTTGAAGCTCAAAGAATCAGACTTGACTGGCAGTATTTGTTCTACATAAAATATGTAATCATATAATTCTGAAGGATGATGCTGTCTGTATACTATATACCAGTCTTTTCAAAATTGTTTCTGTTGACATACCTGGTCTGTTCTTTGTGCCTTTATTTTTTTAATTATATCAAGTGCCCTGGTGTATTATTTTTATACCTCATACTTCATGTAATATTAGGCTGAAGCATTTACCGTAAATTTCTGATCTGATACAACAACATATACTCCTATTATTTTCTCTATATTGTCTTTTTTCTTTACATTTACATTCTAGGAAATTTCAGGTTGCATGCAAGAAAGCTCTCCTGTTCATCGCCATGACCTGTGTAAACAGCTAGCAGATAGGCTTTGATATCTGGGTGCAAGTCTAACCTTACAACAACAGGATCAATTAGCCATAATCCAAGGTTTCAGGCAGGATGGGGAGGTGCTGCAGGGAAAGGTGTGCTTCAGACACATGGGCTAGCGGGAGGCAGGGCAGTGTTCAGGAAGGTCAGGTCCCCTCTCCTGTTCATCCTTTCTATTAAGTTCACTGGTAATTCAACATAATAAGTAAATACCAAAGCTATATAATGACACTCTCTTTAATAATAAACCAAACCTACCCAGTTCGGAAGAAGTCAAATTTCAAAATTACTAGCGGGAAAATTATGTCAAATATGACATTCATCTGAAGCAGAACAATTAGGGTTGGGTGTTTTGGTGTTTTTTAATAATTATATAAATAATATATGTTATAAAAGTGGTGAAACAGGGAAAGAACAAAGTGGCTGGGTACTGCTTTTGATAATGTGCTAAACTATTAGCCCGGTGATGAGGGTGGTTATGCTAGACAGAGTAGACTCAGATTCAACTCACCTTTTTGTCTAAGGACACTTGAATGCGCAACTCCCCTCTCTGAAGAAAGTGCTCTGTTAACCAGGCTAGAAATAACTCGGAAATAAGGTCTGTTGTGCTGCTCTGTATACAAAATTAAACATTTGAGGAGCAGGGACTGGAACCAGATGTCTCATTTCCCAGGTGACTAATCTAGCCACCAGGCTAGAGAGTTGCATTTTCTCATTACCCCTCCCTTCCTCCTTTTACATACAGTTTATACATGGGAGACAGTACCAATTGGCCTGTAACATGAGAAATTATCACACTGGCGCATAATTTTCCACAGGGTATAATTGGACCATGCCTAATTCAAGTGCAGGAGGGAGTGACTAGCCAAAAGATATTTTGGTAGGTCAAGCACCAAGACCTGCGTGGTTCATCATAGAGACAAAGCGTTATTATTTTTGCTTTATCTGAGGAATTTTTGTGCCCTTGGGGTTGCCTTAAGGAGCCAAGAGACGTTCAATTCCAGTCTGAAATGAAAAGAATATGAGGAAATTGCCTCCTGACCTGCATTAGGAGGAGTGTTGCCTGCAGGTTGAGGGAGGTGATCCTTCCCCTCTGCTCAGCACTGGTGAGACCACATCAGCAGTGCTGGGTTCGGTTCTGGGCTCCCCAGTACAGGAGAGATGTGGACATACTGGAGCAAGTCCAGCACAGGGCCACAAAGATGATTAGGGGACTGGAGCATCTCCTCTATGAGGAGAGGCTGAGACTGCTGGCACTTTTCACCCTGGAGAAGAGAAGGTTCAGGGCGATCTCATCAATGTATACAAATACCTGAAGGGAGGGAATGAAGAGGAGGGAGCCAGATTCTTTACAGCGGTGCCCCCTGAAAGGACAAGAGGCAATGGCACAAGCTAAAACCCAGGAGTGAGTTCCTGTCTGAACATCAAGAAACATCTTATTACTGTGAGGGTGACCAAGCACTGGCACAGGTTGCCCAGATAAGTTGTGGAGCCTCCATCCTTGGAGATACTAAAAACCTTACTGGACATGGTCCTGGACTACCTGCTTTAGCTGACCTTGCTTGAGCAGGGGGGTTGGACTAGCCAATCCCCAGAGGCCTCTTCTGACTCAGCTTTTCTGTGGAAAAACGTGTGGTTCTGCTATCTTCTTTTACTCACCTATACTCATTGACCATATAAACATCATGTACCTAGGTTTCTTGTTCTGTCAGATTAAGATGTGAAATCTATAAAAAACCCAAAGGCAACAACAAAAAGAACCCAAAACACAAAAAAACCCCACCAAAAAAACCCAAAAACAGAACCCTGAAAAAAGTTAAGACGAAGATGAAGTCTTCCCTTAAATTCCTAGATGACAGAAGCCAATTAGACTGATGATATTAGTGTGATTACATAAAGCACAAGTAACTTTTGGAGCTTAGATAAACTTTGAGGAGTTGTTTGAAATGAAGTTTCCTTGGCAAATGCTTATTTTAGCTTGTGTTGACTTCTACTTGCTTTTGGGATAGGGGATTAGGTGGCAGAAGAATCTGTCCTTTGAGTCTGAAAACCATATGCAGGTGACTTGAAACATTGTTTTCCTTATCTAGACAGAGTAATTCTTGGGACAAAAAAAATTTAAAAAAAAGAAAATCTTTGTGAGAAAAGGTAGAAAAAGTGTGAAAGCAGTGGGTTCATTTCAATGTTAACCTGATGGCTTTTGAGTCCCAGAATACCGCAGCAGTAAGGAGCAGCACATGTGGTCCTCATTCCCAGTGCATAATCACTGGGAATTTTGGTATGTAGTTTGAAGAGGGAAAGCTGTAGCAACATTTTTTTATATTTTTTTTTTTCCCTTACCTCCCTGATATTGGGTGCCATTAAAGCTGCAATTATAAACAAGGCTTCAACAGAGAAAAATGTAAATTAGTTTTCATTAATGTATTCAAGGAAAGAGAAGATTTTTAATAGATTCTCTTAAAAAATTTAATCGTAAAGCGCATCTTGCTAAAATTCTGAGCCTCTCTGTTCCAGTGTGATGTTGGGAACCCACTTCTGCTTTGGAGGGTCTTTGGTATGTTCGGGTCTCCATGATCTGGTCTCCCATGGCTGACTTAAAATGCAACTGGTATCAGTGGAAAGGTCTTTGTTTACTTTCAGTTGGAGCTGGATAGTGTCTCTAATGATCATAGGTTTTGCCTGGGAAAACAGTAGTACATAGGATATTTCCACGTGCTTCTCTCTGGTTGAAGTGGCTTGAGCCCTCCGACACTGCAGGTTTTGTCTCTATGTTCGAAACCAGGCTGGCTGGGGCTGTTCCTGTGTTAAAGATTTGGGCGTCATTCCTCTCGGCAGTTCCTTGATAGCTCACCTGGCACTTACCACCTACTGCTTGTCCCTGCGCGCGGTCGCCTCAGTTGTGATGCAGAACGGCTCGCGGGACTGTGTAACAGGCTATAGTAAAGCATGGCTGGAGGCTAAGAATAGGCATTTTTACAGAGCTGTTTTCCACCTTCATCACTGCCTTGCCCCAGATCACTGCCTTCCCCGCTGGGCCTGGACGCTTGAATTGGTACGAACACTGCAGTGGCTGCCTGGTGCCCACGCTGCTGCCGGCGGAAAGGGCTCTGCGGCCCACATATGGAAATGCAGACGCTAGACGTTGTATGCCATAGGGAATCAAGTGAAGAAATATTGTATTTCTGAATGCAGTTTGCAAGCTGTGTGTATATATTAACTCTGTATGATCAACAACCGTATTTCTAAGAGTTGTCATTTTGGTCATCTGTACAAAATTTAAGTGTCACGCTGTGGAGCCTTGGGTTTTCTGTGGCTCTGAATATGTTTTGACACCTTCCCATGTAACTAAGCGGTTACTTTTGTCTTTCACCATCGTATTTTCCATTCTTCCAGTGAAGATTTCTGTACTTCATCAAACTTCATAAAACATGGGATTCAGACTGACAACAGAGCAAGGTGTGAGTCCTGAACATCATCTTTCAAATTCCTTTCTTTTAAAATCTCATCCTCTTCCTCCTCCCATTTTATTAAACTGAATCCTTTGCAATTATTAGGAAATACAGCCTGGGTAAACTTGACATCATAACTTGCAGACAGAGACATCAGTCATGAAGACATACCTTGAAGGGGGTTGGTTAATATTTGATTATAGTAGACAGTGCTTCTAAGTTTATTGACTCAATTTGTTAGCCAATCTACTAGTAAATGAGGTAGCACATACTGAATATCAGAGTGGCAAGGTCTGTCACTTTAAAGTTTTTTTTATGACATTTAATATTAATCGTAAAAAGAAAAAGCCAAATCCTCACTTACACTACGTTCCGAAGGAGGAATGTCCTTATGGCTTTTCTTTTTACATCCTTTCAATGAATCTCTTCCTTCATTTATCTTAACTGAAGGAAATCAATTGTGTCATTTTAATAGCTATCAGCAAGCAGTCTGGGACAGCATAGTTGCTGCTTATTTACACTTGGTGCTTTCATTTCAGTCCTTAGTGGTGATTTTTTTTTCTTAAGTTCATTATTGATAAACCTAATGAAAAGTTGATTTTTTTTTTTAAAGATGGAACTGAGAAAGGGAAAAATTATGCATTATATGTTTTATTACAAGAAGTTTAGAAACAGGCAGATGTGCATACATATGTGGGGAAGAAAGGGAGCATAGGTGCTAAACAGAAGAAAATTACTTTTTTCACCTATTAATTTTGGACTACTGCTTAGGCTATCCAGAAGCTGGGTACTGAGGGACTCCTAAGCTTTTCAGTATCAGAGTAAGCAATTTTGATTGCCAGCAAAGATTTTTTTTTTTGTCAATCTTCTTTAATACCTGTATAAAACAAACAATTATAAAAGGGAACATTCAAGAGCTGGAATGTGTTAGATAAGTTAGCTAATTCATATTTCCTCAATACGTTTCATAATTTTACTTTGTAGTAATAAAAAATAGTGGGCAACAGCTGAACAAGCAGCATAAGTAAAGAGGAGAGCTTCTCTATGCCTGTATTATCTGTTAGTTGCAAATTATAATAGATAGAACAAAATCAGTAAAATAGCAACATTTGAATTGCTGAAGTTTCTCTTTGTAGATTAAGGGAATTGAAAGTGATGGCCCTGTTTGACATCAGATTGATGAGTCAATTTCAGCTAATTTCATTTCAGTGGTTGAAAATAGTTTAAGACATTTCCATGTTTTCCTTGAGAAGTATTTTTTTCGTTTTGTTGTTGATTTGCCTGCCTCCATGCTTTTCAGAGCTGCTTAATTATTTCCACTGAAATATTTTATGGCTAAACATTCTGATTCTTCACTTTTTTTATTGATAAGTTTCAACTTTGCTGGAAAGTGTAGATGCAAAAACGAAAATTAGTTTCAGCCTAACCTAATTCAAGATAGTTTCTTCTCTGAATATGTCCACAGAATTTTATTATAGGTCAACAAAATATTTGATGATGGTTTCCTGAGATTCATTTGAACTTCCTTGAACTGCACTTTCCGTAAGAGAATGTAGCTTGATATTTTAGTTAATTTTCAACAACAGCTACTTTTGAACTTCATTTTCAGTTAGTTTAACAAATGGGAATGAAACAATTTGTTATCTGGAATATCAAGGAATATTTATTATTTCAATCAAAGAATTCAGGTTATTTAAATATTTCTAAACTGTCTTATTGCTGTTGTACAAAATTTTTGTCAACATATAGAAATGTTACCACATCAGAAACAGGAACAGTTACTGTTTATTCTGCAACCTTGAATAATTTTACAATGGCATTCCAGCTAATTTCTTTTATAAACATCTATTTTCCTGGTAAGTTGCTTTTAACATGTTTCTTCAGTGATTTTAATCTTCCCTTAGCAATTGGTAATACATTAATTCTTCAAGTCGTTCACATGTAAGTTTTACTGTCCCTAAGGAGAAAAAGCTGTGCAAGAAGTATCCATTGTTAGTAAATCTTGGTTTTGACGTATCCTGAAAAATACAGAAAATTAGTGTCTGCAACTTGTTGGTCCTCCCAAGGGAAGGATTCTTGGAGTTGCTTAACAAGTCCTCTCTCCAGCTGTTCCTTTTCAAACCTGTGCTGCTGTTTATCCCTCAGCAAGGCTGCTGGACCGTTTGTTAGGTGATACTGGGAGTGATCATGGCAGTGATGGGGTTCATTGCTTATCTGAAAACAGGGAAGCCAGGCAGCAGCAAACTTTTTAAATCCACTTCTTTTCTGGACAGGGGGCTCATGGAGCTCTTCCTCAATGCAAGGTGCAGCCTGACCCCCTGAAATGCTTTGATTAATTTCTCTCCCTGAAATCACTTTCCGTCTCTCCTTTGGCATCGTCTATGAGCATACAGGTAATTTTTTAAGTGAGTAATTCCATTAGCTTTGGTAGGATAACTTGAATATGTAAAGCTAGACATACTTGGATACTTTATTGAATCAGGGACCAGATTTTTCATAATCTTCTCTTTATTTTTAATCTGAATGAGTGGGTCAGTCTCAGGAACCAGATGTCTTACTTTCAGAGCTCTGCACTTTGTCAGTTGTGATCAGTCTATACTTTTTTTTTTACCAACAATTATTTGATGTTTTTTTCTTCCAGTCTATGGAAGATAATGGGATTCTTACTGTGTTAACAGCTCTTTTAAAGAAGGCATAAGTAATAAACCCACCAAATGAACAATAGCTGTATCTCAGCAGTACCGCTTTGGGAAGTTGCAAAGTAATTTTTAAATTTCCTTTGAGATAAAGACAAGTAATTCTGAGGCGGCTCTTTGTAGGTGCATCTTGCATAGTGAGGTTAAATTACAGTAAGTGAGCTAGGTATTTAACATGACTTCTCTATGTTGTGCATGCCAGGGTGCCTGACATTACTAGAAAATGACATCAGGCTGAGTTAAGTGTTGTATAAAATATTGAAGAAACTCTTTTTAAGCTTGGAGAGTAGAAGATTCTTAGTGTGCATATTTCTTTGACCTAAGAGATGTCTATGTTGTAACTACAGGGGAATGTCCTCCAAATGGCATTATTTCCAACTATATGCAAATTTTGTTTCCTTTCATACTTTTCCAGAAATTTTTAGAAGCTTTTATATTAGCTTGTTAGTGTTTTGAGGAGGCCTAAGTGTATCCTGGAATAAACTACATGTTTTCATTCACTTGATGTTACATGTAGCCTATACAGTGTTAACATTCAGAATCCAACCAATCGTTTAAAATTATTCTTGATATTTACAGTTTTCTGTATCAGAAAGGCTGGTTAGAAGCTCATAAGAGTAAAGTAATTGCCTGACTTTGGAATGGACGTTAAGTTCCATTCAGGCTGCCACAGTAAGTTGGCCAATATTGCATAGCCACAGTATTTGTATTTAGAAAAGGAAACATTCACTTTTTTTTAAAGTGAGAACAAAAGTTGATTAGTCTGAAGTGGTGCAGTAGCCAGTGGTCCACTGCTAGTCTTTAATGTGTTTATTTTCACAACGTTATTGGGAGATCACAAATCCTAATAAGACTCCAGCTGTAACATGGATATAAGGTACAGAGACCATGGCAAAAATTTATAGGTGCTTAAAACCTATTTCAAGAGATAGATACTTTTGAAATCAAGAACTACCTCATCAAGAACTACCATTTTACAACACCTTATTTTTTCCCCTCAGTTGTTAAGCAAGTGGTAAAAACCTGGCTTGTTATGTCTTAAATTGACAGAGCAAGCTGGAAAAGAAAGAGCAAAGAAATGGAAACTTCTGAATACCTACTAGGGTTAATTGCAGGGTATTTTCTGAATTCAAGTTTGTAAGCAATTCAGTGAAAGTTTGATGCTTTTTATATTTTATTAGTTTCTTAATCAAGATACTGTGTTCTACCAGGTCTTAATAAAAACAAGGTTACAGTGGTAATATACTTAACCAAGTCTATAATCTTATAAGTTTCACAAAAGTAATGTTCCAAAAACTCATCTTGAGTAAACATTAATTGTATTCACTTCTGTTACTGCTTTTGATTAATTTATCACTGTTTCTGTTTTGTTTTGGCAAATTCATAATACCTGTAGGTTTTGGTTTACTTATTAACCTTGCTAAATACTTGTACCATAGCTTGCTTTCAGTCTTCTGGAAGTGTTGCTGAATTCCAAGTGGCAGTCCAAGTGGTAGAGTACTTATTGGATGGATCTTGTAAAATTTTTGAAAGGTAATAGTTTGAATTTGCTGATGAAAAGTACAAATTTGTAGCTGCTGCTTAGCACTCTTCTTATGTATTATCATACTAGCTAATACATATTAAATAAATATTGCCTGACTTTGAGCTACGTATTGGTGACTTTTGCCATTTGTCTATTACTCCTTGTTGAAGTACTAATATTTTATAAGAAAGTAGTTTTACTTTTCTTCCACATTGTAAAGAATGCTGGATCATGTGTTGTTGGTCAAAGGTTTCTCAGTATGTATGTACTGTATGTACAGTTACCTGTATGTGCTTCCTGGAGAAGTAGCCCATCACTGGAAAGATTTTTTTCAATTATAAATAAAATATTTTATTAAATTTGGTCCTTTTTAGTAGAATTAGTTTTTCTCTTAAAATCAGACATCAAATAGATCACATTCCCAAAGATAAAAATATCTGCGTGAAGGCAACTAGATGATAACTATTATTTTATCGTTTTAATGTCTTCTTTATATAGCATTTCACAGATTTTTCAGGAACAAGTTACCATGGACAGTTTTCCCAGTGTGTTTCATTAACTCATAAATACACCAGCTTATTGTTATCTCTTTCTTCCTTAACTAGTTAAAGTTCATATCTAAATTTTGTGGAAGAATGGAAAGATTATTTTTCGTGCAACTTTATTTCTTACGTTGATTCTTATATGAGATTTCTGATAAGAAAAGCCAGGGGGTTATCCATATAACGAGATAGTCACATACCTTTTTAAAAGTATATTCTAAGAAATAGGCCTGCTGTTCAATCTAATCTTTCATTTGCTATTTCTATAAAGCACCTCTGAGTGTTTCTTGAGCTTAAAATGTTCAATCCCATGTGCTGTCCTTTTGTCTCCTTTTTGTATCTTTTCAGGGTTTCTGATGTCTTTGAGTGTCAGTGTATCTTTCCATGCATTTCTTCATATTCCTTCTTCAGATCTGAATATAATTCTTTCCTATATATCTAATTCATGTCCTTCCCTCATGCTTTCCCTATTATTTTAGTATAGATTTCTCCTAGATTCTTCTTTTCATTAGATTTGTTTGAAGGCACTGTGATCAATCAATAAGTTACATTAAATCTCTTTTACAAAAATCTCTTCCCTTTCTGAATGACTGTCATTAATTCACAAAATGTTCTAAGATATTCTTGCTTATGTATAAACTATACAATTCTTATTTGTATTTGCAATTCTAATAACCTTGTCATTGTCCTTTTTGTTGCCATTTGGGAGTTTTGCTGAAAGAGTATATTCATGTACTGAATCTTCTGTCTTTAAAATCTGCATTCAAGTCCATTATGAGGCAGAATTAAAATAATTTTGGGAGTGTTAGTCTAGTCTTTTCTTGAATTTCTGTCCCATAATAAAGCATAATGCAGAATAATTGTCCTTTTCTGCTTCAGTTGGTTTGAGTGTCAGGGATACTGCAGGTCAAGGCTGAAGTACGTAAAAGCTTGCTCAGCACATCACTACTGTTTGTCTTACCACATTAAATTTGTCTTAATATATTTCTTGAGATCATTTAAAGTAAAAAGGAAACATTAAGCTAAACTCTTCATGAAGAGAAATACAGGAACGAATCATCCCATTTTTATGCCATTGTATAAATCCCCAGTACCATGAAAAATGGCATTTTTATCAACATTTCCTTGGTTTCAACTATGTATTCATCTTTTTGGTCTGGATCCTTAAACTGTAACGTTAAACTTGATAACTCATTTTGGTCATTACATGGTCTGTTAATGATTGCATTGTTTCACATTTGCTCATGTTCAGGACTTACAAGTATAAAATATAGATACATTCTTATGAAATATAATACTTAACATTAATTACTAATTCTGCTTTGCAATGCAGTAGTCTTGTTTGAATGCCATCATCTTGGGTAAATACAAAATGATTAGGCTGTATTGGCAATTCATTTAGTTTTACAGCTTTATTATGCACTCCTAGGTAACGAACCAGTTAAGTGTGGCTTGTGTTATCTGAACTCACAAAGCAAAACAGATCAACCTTTTATTTGTTGGTGACTAATCCTGATGCTTTCTCACTGTTACACTGTACTTATAACATTGTTTTCTAATGATGCAAAGTATAATTATAGATATCAGAAATTGTTGAAGCCTGCTGCAGTTGTTAATGATGGAGACAGCAAAGTCTTGATAATGTTCATATAACAGAGACATTTACGAAGGGAGAAGATAAAGAGCCAATAGGGTAGATGGCATCTTCCAGGTCCTTCCTGGAAGAGTAGCTGATTCGCACTCTCATGTATGCTGGTGAGCGGATTACTAAAGGAGGAAATGCTGTAAATGCTGTGACAGTGTAAATTGCACCAGTTGTCTTCTCAGTTAATACACAGGAAGGAAGTGACACCTGTGAAGAGGACACAATTTTAAAACCTTCTGTGTTTTATCTCAGGTGGCAGCATCTAATCAAGGGGTGTGTTCATTCTTGCAGGTATGTTCTCTTTAGCTTCTGTGCCCTGCTTTTTTTCAGCCCACCTGGTTTACCCCTCTCGCTCATATGGGCTAGAATCCTTGAATTTTCATGCTGTTCTCTCTCTTCTGTTTGAAGTGTGGATTTAGGATTTTTTTGGGGGAAAGGGATCAGATTTAGAATTTTTTTTTTTCCCCTAGTAAATTCCAGAGACTGCCCATGCAATTCAGAAATTTCAGTAGCTGAAAGGTAAAAGGCTGTTTTATTTTCTTCTGTGATACAAGCCACTAAAGATTTTTATTACCATTACATCCCAAATTATCCTTTTGTTACTCCAAGCAGGTATATTTGTATGACTAAATAGAATTAAATTCTCTGTGACTTTCTCCACAGTGAAATCTACTTGGTGACAATTATATTTCTCTTACAAAGGTCCGGTGCCGTCAAAAGAACGATCTAAATGGATGACTGTAGGTGGTTATGAATGTTATGGTCATTATTAAAGTATTACTCAAGAAGAGTAGTTGTAAATGGCTTTCTGGTCATAAACTTTATTTTCTGGATATATTTTTCTCTTATCACTAAATGAGGTGTTTAAGGTCCTACGCCATTGCTGGTAACCTTAACCTTTTATTAACAAGAATTTCAGCAGTTTATTTCCTTGCTGATTCTGCTTTTAATCAGAAAGAAAAATATTCGTATTAGTAGTCAAGTTGGCAGCTATGATTATTGTTTTAACTTACTGTGCCTAAGAACAAGTAAAGGGTAACCTCTAAGTAACTCTTCCTTTATTTATAATAAAAGGGGTTTTATGGTCATTCGTGGAAGTATGGGGAATATTTTATGATAGAGCTGATCAGAAAACAAATCACAGCTGTGGACTGTATTTTAAATGCACAGGGATTATTCTAACATTAGGCAAAGAAGGAAGGCCTAGTGTGTGCCATGGGTTTGACTCTTTTCCTCTCCCCCATCTACAACCAAGCTCTTGTCTCTTTAAGGAAGCCATTGATGTTTTAGAAAAGCTTTTATAAAGCTAATGTGAATAACTGTCTTTTTGGTTACAAAAAAAGCAACAGAAGAGGAAGGATGTGTTAAGAAAACGGCTGCAGATTAAGTAATTGTCTTCTTTTTATAAAATAATTCTGTAACTTGGGCTCAGTTCCTTCCTCTGCCTGAAAGGTATTTCCTCCCTAGGACGGTGCAGTGACTGCAAGGCTGTAGGAAATTTAGGTGTTTTTAAAGGCTGATTACAGTTGGCAGTCCTCTTAATTTCTGCAGGTCATACTGTTCCTGTTATTGCACTCTTTGCAAAGGGGGGAAAAAAACCCAAACCAAAAAGGGAGGTTTTTTGGGTATGCAAGTGGGAGGAGCTGTTCCAGGGACATTTGGGCAGGTGTCTCTTGTCTCCCATGTTGGGGAGAGGAGCCTGGATGCTCAGAGAGCCGATTCCTCATCCCTTTTCCCTGGTGTCAGCACACGTGTTACAGCAGAGGTGTGCAGGGGTTTGGCAGGCAGCCCCTCTCCAGTTCCTTCCATCGCGTGACCACACTGCATGCCCCCCCTGCCTTTTTTTTTTTTTTTTTTTTTCTTTCACTGCCCCCAGCCCTTCAACCTTTGCTTCTTATCTGCCTGAGTTTGCCACTTTTCTTTTTGGCTTCTATGAGAATTATTTTTTCCCATTCAGGGGGCTTCTTGGTTTTAATTCTAGGCTGGCTTAGGTTCAGCCAGACCCTAGTTCAGGTTTTTTGGCTGCTAGGGGTTCCTGACAGCCCCTAGTATAGATAGGGCTGACAAGGTGCCTGTTCCCTATCCCATCTGCATGGCTGCAGGTGATCTCTCTAGAGAAGGCCAGTGCTTTTCAGATCCTGGGGGTTATACATTGAGTCAGCTTTAAAGGTGCTCAAAGGCAGGACTGCATTCCAGAGTTTGTGCATTTCAAAGACGTTAGCTGGATTTGTCAATCTTAAGAAATACTGCTCAGTTTGTGGGGCTATGTTTTGGTAATAAACAAGCTCGTACATGAAACACTGCAGCTCCCTTGCACTCTGGTGAGGCAGGATAGCTGTCACTGCAGAGTGGCTAAATAATTGTGTGTTTTGGAGCACCTACGAGTCCATCGTTACTTATGGCAGGGATTTGCTGTAAACCACATAGATGAATTCATCTTGCATTCAAAGTTGGGAAAAATTATCCCTAGTTTGGCGGGTACCCTAAACCATTATTACATTTAAGATAAATCATTACACATTCTCAGTTCAAACCTGCAGTTTCAGAATTGCGGTGGCAACATCACTGCTGTAGGTAATGCCTAAGAAAAAATGGCCCAAGTGATTAAAGGCAAATGATTGTCAGAAACTTATAAAGAAGGGAGGAAGAAGAAAAAGAAAGGAAGCATACTATTTAGACTACAATAATATAAATTTGGACTGCAGTGTGTGGATACATTCCTTCAGACAGCTGGGGCGGACACAGTTTTTTATTCTGAAAGAGATACCACAGCCAAAAATGAGAACAGTTACTTTTTCTTTTCCCCAGAAAAAGAAAAAACCAAATTTTTTTTGCTGTTCTGGTTAAATTGTTTTCTTTTACTTACTCCAAATTGTATTTTTAATGTACAGATGATGCCAGAACGCATACAATACTTACGTATAATACCAGGACTGACTGCATCATTATTAAAAATTATCAACAGTAAGAGATGTGCGTGATAATCCAGCATGGATTTAAATACATGAATCTGTGCTATTCTGTAAGTGTACATACTTTGTGAAACTGGGTGCAAATATGATAAAGCATCTAACCATTTGTGGCTGTTACAGTGCTGTACAGACATATGTGAAAACGAAGTTAGGTCAGAAGTATTGCGGTATTAGTAGAAACTGTCTGTGAGCTTAAGGCTGAATGTAGACACATTAATCATTTGCAGTTTCTTATTCTGTGCACTTTGCATATGAAGAGACTGGGCTTGAAGTTATGTTTTACCTACACTGTCTGTAATAACATTATTTGCATTCTCTTTATCAAGGGACTTATTTCAGAAAATGTTAATTCTTAGTTGTTCTTCCAAAGCGAGCTGATCAGTCTTTGTTGTTCTCTGAAAATACAAATGGAACAGGAAGCCATATATGGTGCTTATTTAGGTGTTGTTGCATTTTCCCATAAAAGATACAAATTTTAGCCATAGATCATTGGTTAGGGCTTTTTCTTATATTTGAGATAAGAAGCTGAAAAAGTGTGACTCATATAAAAATGACAGTTCTTTGTGTTTTTTTCCATCCACAACAATAAACACTAAGTATTAAAAGGTACTGCAGCTCTTATTTAGAGTCGTAGCAGCTATTATAAACATCCTCTTTGCTTTCCATGTTTTTTTCTTCTCTAAAGTGTGAGGTTTCCTTTTGCAGGAAGAGGGATAATGACTATCTCATTTTACCCTAGGACCATCTGTATGCTTATCCCTTTTAACTGTTTTCCACAGCATCATGTCTTAAAAAAAAAACCAAAAAAAACCCCAAAAACCAAAAAAAACTTTTCACTTTGAATAGTTGTTGGTTTCTGTTGTGTTTTGTTTCTTTCCCCCCCTAAATACTTCCTTTCTTCTTGAGGAAATCTAGGTGATCTAGGCTAACTCTTTTCAGTGAACTAGCAATGCTCAAGAAATCTGGTGTCAATGGTACCCACACTCGGGGTACCATCCAGCCTGGCTCTGCTTTTCTAGAGTCCTTTAGCAGTGATGCTGAGGCTAGTACTTTTTGGCTTGTGTACCCATTGTTATACTTTTAGCAGGTGTTTCAGTCTCTTGTTCTGGCCACCAAAAGGACTGGAGGTTATACAGTATCTGAGAAAGTTACCTGGGAGAAAGTCTTGTCAAAATGGAAACACTCTTGCCAAGTATCTGTGCCAACAAATGGTATTTCTGACTAGAAAGACTCTGACTAGTTATGATTGAAAGCTGTCTTTTTTTCCTTACAGTTCTGTGTCTGAGCGCTGTAGAAAGGGATGGCACAATACTAAAAGGGCTTGGTTTACCTTTTGTTTCCCTTCTGTGATTACAGTCAGTATCTTCTTAGCACATAAATCTAGCTGAATTTCATTTGCAAGATGGGCATATGTATGAGGAAAGATGTGGACTAATGTGTGATACACTCTGTAAAATGTGTGATGTAATTTTCAGTTGTACTATGCATCAACTTCATCATTTCCAAAGGTTTTATCTTCCAGTTACATTTTTGAAAGAGGTTTTTCTGACTCAACTATATTTATCTCCAAACTTGACTAAGTTATGTAATTTATTCAGATTATATTCAACTCTGGTTAGATTTCTGTGACTTTCTTGTACAAGTTACCTTTACCTTCATTTTTTAAATTTAATGCCAAGGGAAAAAAGAAAAAAAAAAAAGAAAAAATCCATGGGCAAGATGGTTTCCAAACTCGGTTTTGTACTTTTGCTTCAAATTCTTAGTTAAGATTCTCTCTGGTTTTTGTTTCAGTATGTTGCCACTTCAGGGAAAAAAGGCTTGCCTCATTGCAGTTTGCTAGCATGCCCCTGTGAATAGTGAAACTGTGGGCTATTTGAAAGAAAATTTGTGAGAAGTGGTGCCATGTGCTGAACAAGGAGCTGAGTGAGCTCTGTCCCATCCCCATCTGGAGAAGCAGCATCCTACTACCCAGTTGGTGCCTGTGAACTGGCAGTCCCTCAGGGAGATGGCCTGAAATCAGCTGCCTTGTATCCTGCGGGGAGCTGGGGAAGTGGGAAGGAGCGGGTGGCCTGGCTGCGTTTCCTTCCTCAGCAGCTTCGTGCAAGAGTTCAAAACTTTCTGTTCCAGTATGTGCAAAATGTAGTTGCCAGCCCTCTCCTGTGGAGCACAAATGTGCAAATAGTAATCCTGAAAATAGTACTTCTGCTTCTGCGTAGTAGGGTTCTTTTGGTTTGTTTCGAGTTAAGAAACTTTTTTCCTCTACTTTCTTTTTGTGCTTCCTTGTATTTCTGTTCACAGTGGCATATACTTCTGCAAGTTAAAATGGGGAATGTCTCCATTCATTCTACTTCATTTGTATGTAATGTCTTATGAACGTAATTTCCTAGTGAATTTTCTTTCCAAATATGACTTGAAAACACATTTCTTCTTTGCCTTTCATCTTAATATTTCTTCCTATCTTTGATGTATTATTTAATTTGGCAATTTTATTATTTAACACCTGAGAACATGCTGGAGTACAATTTCTGAGAAGCCCACTGTATAGACATGCACACTTTAAAGCTGGTTAGAAATTATCTGAAAACAGACAAACAGCAAATATCTTTTGGATATGGAATCAATCATTGGAAATTGACTGAACCTAAACATTTCATTTTAAATACCTGGGTTGAAAGAACTTTGCCAGTTTGAAGGGAGGAGTCTGATGAGAACCCGTCAGTGACAGGAGCTGTGGCTTTCTTCAGATAGACAAAAGGAAAGTTTGGGGAAAAAAAAAAAAAGGGGGGGGGGGGGAAGGCATAATTTTATTATTGAACAGTCAGTAATGACAAAGAGAAAAAGAAATCATTTCTGGCTCCTTGCTCCTGGTTCCTCAGAAATACCATAAAAACCGATCAGAAATCAACTCACGGTTCTGATTCCACGGACCTGAGTCCTTCACAATAAATAGCTCAAGTGACTTAAAGTCTAATTTTGTATATGCAAAGCAACTCACACATGAAACAGAAGAGAGAAGTGAATATTGTTAAATAAAGATTAGTATTTGGCATTGAGCCCATACTTCTGAAAGCACCACTTGCCTATTCCTCTGGGATCAATGGTGAGTACCATCCTAAAGCAGTGGCAAAATATCAATTTAGTCCTAAGATTCCCCAAGCCACAGCAAGGTCTCCAGGAGGAGTTATGGCTTACAGCTGGCTGAATTTCATTCTTAGACTTACTCTATATCAGAACAGATCAGTGTTCATTGCAAATGGGTCCCTTGCTTCTGGAAAATGCCAGCAAATGGTAATTTTTCTGTTTATCTGTTTATGTGGGATATCTTTTGCCTTGATTGTCTACTAAACGTGAGGACTAAAGAAAAAAATAATTTACAATACCTGTTTAGAATATAGTTGCAGGAAATGACACCTGACTTTCTCAAAGGCAGGTAGTAAAAATACTATTGCTATGGTCCTCCTCCACGAGAGATGACTTTTCTGCAACACTCCTGGTACATCTATATGCACAGTGTTCTGCCATGTGAAAATAATTGAGTTAACCTTGAGTAACTAGTGTAGCCTTGTCAGATGTGTCTTCTGCTCAGGTTAAATGCTGCTTCTCAGCAGTGCTAATTGGAGTGTTGCACTAATATTAACTAAACTGCCTTCTTCACATTAGTGACCTGGCACTTTTGATTCAACTCAATTTCGGTAGTTTGGACCTTTGGATTTCTGTACAGTTCAGGATATTTTCCAGTTACCATTCTGTGAGAAATAATTGAACATTCAAAATTATGTTCTCTGTATTTTCTTATATCATTAAGACTATGCCCATATACATCAGTGGGTTTTTGAAAGATGCAACAGTATTGCATGCCTGAAAGTAAAACAAACAAACCAACCCCCCTTCGTAATCATACCTTTCCTAGTTTTGTGTTTCTTGCGATCTACTTCAAGTCCTGTTTAAAATGTATCTTTTTGACCGGTATGAGAAACAGCTGAGGGGCTGTCAGTCAAATGCGATTTCTTCATCTGATAAAAGAGATTAACAAGACAAATTCAAATATGTAGTTCTACATATTACATCTTCTAGGAAATGTGTAAGTATATATTTGACTGGATAATGCTACAACATTTTTTTACATTATATGGAATTTTTAATATATTTACATTGTGTTAATCCTGGATTTATGGTCTAGAACCTGAGCCGAGAGACCAAGGACTAAAACTATTCTCCTCAAGAAGACCCACAACACTGTGAAAACGTTAACTTATATTTTGTGTGGCTTTGGGCCAACTTCCTTAGAAAAGTAGACTAAAAAGTTGAAGTTTTTTTTTTTTCTTTTAAATTCTAGATTTGTTTTAATGTTTCAGTAACATGCTATAACCATAAATATTTCTGTACAGATGCAAAGTTAATTCTTTCAAAATTCTTATTCATGATTTAGGTTTAATCAGATTTGCCTTCTAGCCATAACTTCAGATGAGAAACTGATCTTTCATTTCTCAAAATTTACATTTCATTTTAGCCCTTAACATGTAGAAAAGTTGCTAGACAGTTCTAGCTGGCAGGATTTGATGTCATGGTGCAGCTCAGGAAAATACATCCAGGACTTACCTACCTGATAATCTGCTGCTTAGGTACTGAAAAAGTTGCCTACTTAACTAAGCCACGTGCAAATATTTATGTACTACATGACACCCCCATGATGCCATAAAGTGGCATTCTACACATGGCAATTAGCAACCTATCCCTTATAACTGGTGTGTGGTTGAGATGGTGTAGGCTGCCTAATAATCACTTGTCAGCATGCCAGTTGGGGGAACTGTGTGGCCTGATAATCTTCATGTGCTGTCAAATTGCAGGGTCAGAGAATGCTTTTTCTCAGAATTTCCTTCTCTGTCATGGTCCACAGTTGTTCAGAGACAGCCTCTCTGGAGGCACAGGGGAAATCTGCTCATATTACAGCATTGTAGTGGGCAAAGGACACCCTCTGAATGCGAAGCAAAGCATAAGTTAGGTAAACTGGAGATGTTAGGAAAAGATATTTTAGGTGGCTTTTCAATGTACTGAGGAGTGAGCGAGAGCCGAATATCTAGCTTGACAGCAACTAGAAATAAAATGGAGACTTAAAGCAAGATAATTATTTTCCTAAAATTTGTAGAGAGGATTGATATACAGCCATGCTCATACCAAAGAATCCTTCATCCTAAAGATTGTCTTGGAGAAACATTGATAACTGTCATGCTATGTGTGCAGGGGCCTAATAACAGTCTTCTGCGTTCATCCTCTGGGAAGGTATATGATGAAGACCCTAATAGCTTAAGCCAGGCCATAAAAAGGGTGGTAGATCATAAGTCTGTCTTTCCAAATGCTGTATTAAGGGCACACTAATTTATGGCACTTAGCATTATCTAATGGTTCTGCTCATAAATGCAAATCTTTATTATGGTTTCAGTAGCTTCATCATTTTAGACACTAGCTTCTGCCTCTCTTTGATGCAGCCAGATAATTTGAATTATACCATTAGCAGCAGAAAATGTTTTCATGCCAAAACCTCTTGCCAATCAGCATCTCTTATATCACCCTTCTACTTTGCTGCTGTTCTGCATGACATTTCTGTACGTATTTCTGCTGAATCTCTTTAACTTTCTATTTTCGTAATGACTTACCACTTAATTAAGCTAGCTGGCTGAGTATAAACAGAACCAGTGATGATGGATAGCATCTATACATAAGTTAAAAATATTTTTACCATAACTCATTAAAACAGCTACTTAAGTTCATGTTAAGTGTAAGGGGAATGTGGGTGGGAAGGGCTGTGGAAACTGGGTTTGGAAAAATTCTTGAAATAATTCATTTACTGAAGTTGCAGATATATATTATTAAAAGATCCAAAGCTGATGAAATAATCAGGAAAAAGTGATGTTTAAAATCAGGCTTGGCATTGCCCAGTGGATGTACTTTAGCAAGCTTCACCTTCTCGAGGACAGTTCTGGTGAAGTTAAACTTAGCTTTAGTGCTGCCTTTGTCACATAGAGCTTCCCTTGATCAGTACAGCAAGGGCTGGACCAGTGTGGGAGTGCCTCCTTTGGGTACTTGTGCTATGGAACATCTTTTTGTTTGTTGGTTTTTTGGGTTTTTTTTGTTTGACTTGACTTAAAATTTGTGATGCTTATTTCATCTAGCCTTAGGTTGTTACTGATCTGACTTAATTGCGAAACTAATGAGTTTAGGAGAGCATATAATATTTCATAGTTGATCTCTAAAGGTATTCAATGTCAAAAGTTTTGGGTTTTTTTTTGTTTTTGTTTTAATAGATGGCAATTAACATTTATCAGAAAACTGAAAGAGAAAAGTTCTCCTGTGGAAGGTTCTTCAGTTACTGTGGTATGGTGGATAGCAGGATCTGTGTTATGTGCTCACCTGAGAGAATTCAAGTCCTAAGGATCATCAGATGGTGGTAAAATTATTTTAATGAGAGGAAAAGAAAAACAGGAAAAAATATCACTTGTAGTATTTCTATCAATTTGCCTAAAGCAGCACTACTTATTCCCACATTACTTTTAAAAGGCTCTTCTGTGTTTAAAATAACATTTATTTTTAAAAGAATGTTAAGTATTAGACTTTGTTAACACATGGCATATTTTCCATCTCCTTGCTGTAGTAAACTACTGTAGTAATACTGTTTAGTGGTTAGCCTTTACTCTGCTTGAATTAATATAACTACTTTGAAGGGCTTGATAATTGAGTCCTTTCTTCCAAATTGCAGTTCAGACAAAGATGGTTCATAAATCTTAACGTGTCCTGAATGGTAGAAGGACAGCAATTGTTCATGCGCTAGGATAATTAGGAATAATGTATTTTCCAAGAACCTACCCCCATGTATTCAGTTAAACCCATTCTCCATGAAATTTAAACTGTAAAGCTTCTAGCAAACCTGTATACCAAAAGAAGACGATCCTTCTTTAATTGTCAGAAAGGAAACAGAAAGATGATTGAATCACCAGCATAAGTGTTGTGGCGATTTACAGAAGAGGGCTTTGCTCTGATTAATAAGGTGTCAAGTTGAGCACTGGTTATGTTATCAATTTCATGGAACAGCAGTTCTAGCAGGTTGACAAAGCTGAAAAGACATAATAAAATTAAAAAAGTTAAGAAAAAACAAGTTCAAAGGATGGGGCAAACTCATCTATGTGTGACTTTGATGCTTGATACTATTTCCCTGTGGGAGTGTTCAAAGTCAGTAGCCTTGGGACTGACTAGCTTGAGCCTGACTCTGTCAGCTCTGCTGCTTTTTTTGTTTGTTTGTTTGTTTGTTTTCTTTCCCCCCCTCAAGGAACAATATTTTGGCTTTGCAAAATAAGTTGGCTTAAAAGAATTGGTTATAGTTTAAAACTTGTTTAGTAACTAGTGACTTTGCTGAGAATCAAGGCAGCTTTAAAGAGCCCAGCTATCTTAGAAATCTGGCTGCTTAGGTGGATTGACAAATAGTAATTTTTAGGTGCTGTGCTTCGTTAATAATAGGCAGATTCTTTGTTTATGTAATTCTACATTGATAAAATCCAGTCACAGGTAAAAAGCTAAAACCTGCCCTTATCCAGGTTATATATTTGAATTTCTATGAATTTTGGTCTGAATAAAATAAAAATTGAATCGCTAATGACTTTTTGATATTATTTCTGTCATTAAGAGATCTGCTTTTGGTCCCATGCCTTTACCTGTTTCACAAAAACAGTCATGCAGCAGGATTTGTGGCATAGTATTTTCAGTTCTTCCTCCTCTGCGCAGAGAAGTGTTTTATAGTTAGAAGGCAGCAAACACAGTGTGAGGCATCTAGCTCCTCTTCTAATGTAACTAAAAGAAAATAAATAATAAAGCTAATTTGATTCTATGTAAATCAGTTTCTTTAAAGAACAAAAGAACATCTATTGCTGCTTGCATGGCTTGAGCGTTGGTGTTTTAATGAAAAAATCATTTTGTTCTGCTTCAATATTTCAGTCCTTTTATCCATCACTGGCTGCATATGCATTAGTGTTTGTTTCTGATCAGTGGTGTGGTTTTAATGCAAATCCCCTATTGGTCCCTACTTACTGCCTACTTAGTGCATGTTGCTTCATTACCTGGTTTTGACAAGCATGAACTGGCTGCTTCTCAGAGGAAATTAAACCAGAAGTTCCATTTCAGATCCATACCAATGGAGTTTATCCTGGTCTCTTTTCTACATAGGGTAGTTACATGATTTGGATTATAAAATTGTTTGAAATCTTAAATCTGGCTTATCATAATTTTTAAGGCAGGTAAACCAAAAAACATAGTGAATTGTGCTTCGTAATTTTCTTTTTTCCACCCTTGGTAGTTTGCTTTTAAATTAATACTTAAATTAATTCTTGGGGTTTTTTTTTCCCTGTTTGGCAATTTCATCATTTGATTCTTATAGCATTTTCCTAGTGCTGAGTTTTGAGCTATTCCGTCTATGTGGAAATAGAATAAAGTTTTCTTTAAAATTCACAATGGTATGGGCAACTATTTATAATTTTTAAAAACTATATATATAATTAGTGAGTTGTTTGAAACTATGCTAAAGGAAAATTAACTTTTTTCTGCCTACGTATTTTGAAAATTGGAAACTGAAGTTTCAATTTATACTGGTTCAGAAATGACATATATATTTGGTCTTTTTTATTAGTGTTTGATTAGTTACAAAGCAAATGTAAACTTGAAAATTAATTGGTAGGCTAATTGTAGAAGTAAAACGGTAACACAACCATTAAAAAATCCTTTAAGAAGATAGAACAAGCATCTTTCTTTCCTTTGATTCATGAAAGCAATTGAAATACACTGCAGTATTATCCTCAACACTTATTATATCTAATGGACAATTAATTTAAGCTTATTTAAGAAAGTTCAGGGAAGAAACAAAAGGGTTGGGTTACCATTAAGAGAGGATGTGAACATCAAGCATAGTGGATCAGAAATGAATCAGCAATTTGCCTTTTAAAGGCAAACATCTGATGTGATCTACAGCTTTCAAATGCTCGGAGCTGACACTGGATATCAATGTTGTAAGGGATTATTGCTAGCACTGGTTGAAAACGAAAAAGATTGCTTTGAAGAAAGCACTTTCAAATTTGTGGTTTTGTTCCAATGAGGAACCAAAAAATGAAGAGACTCCATTTTCTCTTGATAAGAGAGAAGACGGTTGCACTTTCTCCCACCTCCCCTTTGTCTGGACAGTGGGGTGTGGGGTGTGGGTTGGGACACCCAGCTTCAGTGAAGACCTTGTTCTGGGCTTTGTGCGGTGGGTCTTGCTCTTCCCTGCTTTGCAAGCCTATGTTCTTGATCTTTTGAGAAATGTTCTTCATGGAAGTATGAGTACAGGGATGCTTTCTGGTGAAGAATGTAAGAGTTGAAAAATTTCCTCTTAGCCTTAACATATTCAGTCATGTGCTTCCTGTCCCGGTCCGTGTTATGTTGGTGTACTTGGTTGTGGCTTACGTGAATTACAGACTTCAGAGTCTTCTCCAAGTTCCTAGCAGACAAATATCTACATCAGGAAAAGAAAATGTCATTGTAAAGCTGTTTCTGCTGGGGATTGCTGGGACATGGTTTTGGGGGTTTTTGTGGTGTGTTTTTGGACTTATGCCTCTTTTCATCTTCTCTTGTATCCCTGCTGCAATTTGGGTGGAAGAAACAGTTAGAAACCTTCCACAATTACTGAAGCAGGAGGGGTTATGGTTTGAACACGTTTGGTGGACTGAGCTGGTCTGGTAGTATAAAACAAGCAAACACAAATGTGTTTTGGGATGATGTGCACATCTAACATGAAATCAAGCAAAAGTAAAATAAAACTATGTTTTCCAAATAGATTGCAACAGTGTGTTTGAGAGGCTATGTTATTAATAAAAAATAAAAATTACAGTTGGTGTTGGGAGGAGATGGGGAACATCCATACCATTTCTTCAGAAAGGACATCTAATGTAAGGGTCACCTTGTCATCAGAGCAGGTGGGTAGCATCTCTGCAGCAGTGCTCTGTTACGCTTCAGTTACTATAAACTGACAGCTGAAATGTCACCATAAGGAAATTGTTCCAGTTCCAACCCGTCTGCTCTCTGTTGAGTGGTGCCATTTTCTAGCACGAGTAAGTCTCTGGGCAATGGCTAGTTCATTAGAGTGTGCTTTTAGGGCTTTTACCTGTTGTGGCTTGTGTCGGAAGGGAGACAGCAGCCTTTATTTCAGTAAGCATCACATGCTTCTCTCTCTGCTTTGCAAATATTTTTAAACTGGCTTTGCTAATCTTGCTTACGTCTTTAAGACTGATATATTCTCTGAGTTATTTTTAATTGGCTGCTTTTTGTCTGCAGCTTATTGGTACTGTTTTTTCCCATGATGGACTCAATGTATCAGTGTGCTCTACTGAATGTATTTCGTGGTCATATCCCATCTGTATGGCCAGCTGGCCTTTCCTGTGTCACAGGGGCACCATGTGGCTATTGCTAAAGCACTCCCCTACTCAGGCTTCTTCTGTGGCTTCTTCTGCTCCCCCCCATCAGGCGGCTTCTCCAGGTTTCTTTCAAATAAGGCCAACCGTGAGTATTAGTAACACAGACATAGCCTTATGCTGTAGAACCTGGGAGAAGTTGTTAGCTTCTGGGTCCACGTGTCACCCTAGTTGGATTCTCTCACTTCATGTACCTCTCCTCCTCTTCTCTCTAGGTGCTCAGGCCTAAAGATGAGGACAAAGCTTTCTGAGCAGTCCCCTGGCTAGGCAGTGAGGTGCCAGCGTGGCCAGGTATGATGCTGGGGATGCCTTGCAGAGCTGGGACGACCAAGGCTGGCAGGGCTCTGTCATGGTTTAACCCCAGCCAGCAGCTAAGCACCACGCAGCCGCTCACTCACTCCCCCCCCACCCAGTGGGATGGGGGAGAAAATCGGGAAAAAGAAGTAAAACTCGTGGGTTGAGATAAGAACGGTTTAATAGAACAGAAAAGAAGAAACTAATAATGATAATGATAACACTAATAAATGACAACAGCAATAATAAAAGGATTGGAATGTACAAATGATGCGCAGTGCAATTGCTCACCGCCCGCCGACCGACACCCACTTAGTCCCTGAGTGGCGATTCCCCGCCCCCACTTCCCAGTTCCTATACTAAATGGGACGTCCCATGGTATGGAATAGCCTGTTGGCCACTTTGGGTCAGGTGCCCTGGCTGTGTCCTGTGCCAACTTCTTGTGCCCCTCCAGCTTTCTCGCTGGCTGGGGATGAGAAGCTGAAAAATCCTTGACTTTAGTCTAAACACTACTTAGCAACAACTGAAAACATCAGTGTTATCAACATTCTTCTCATACTGAACTCAAAACATAGCACCGTACCAGCTACTAGGAAGACAGTTAACTCTATCCCAGCTGAAACCAGGACAGGCTCCCTGGGTGGCCATGGGCAGGGCATGATCCCGGGGAAGGCACTACAAAACAAAAGATCCCTCTTTGGATGTGTTTTGGTGCTGGGTGCCTTGATGTCACTGGCAGCGGGGGCTCACCCCCCGAGCTGCTGCTCCAGAACCACAGTTCATGTTCACAAAGGCCAGTGTAAACCTGGAGTGAAATGCATGTGGAAAGTCAAGATAGGCTCTTTCCTACAAAGAGAGTATGTTCCTAGTGCACTTATCTGAAGACTTGGTTTGGGAATGAGTGATATGTAGGGATTTCTTCTCCCATGAATCCTGCCACTAATAATAGTCCTGTTATGCTTTTACCACATAACACTCTACTTCTGAATTTAAAAATAAATGTACAAATTCTGAGCAGTACAGTAACAGTTAATCATAGTAATCCTGAGGGGTTCTGTGTTTTATGTGTAAGCTGCACAGTGTGTTGTGACAATGTCCTTTCTTTAGTTTCGTGGTGACTCCGTGCCTCAGTAACATGTACTATGACAAGAAAAATACAAGTATATAAGAATTTAAAACACGGTTTGGTGTAGTCCAGGTGATTGGCACCACAGTGAGAGAAAAAGCTCCCTGCATCCCTATCTCTGTCACCAATTTGTAAGGAGATTTCAAGGAAGTTATTTAATATCTGTTCTTCATTCCCTGCCTGAGATTCACTCCTGAAGATCTTCAGGAAGTGCAATGTAATTCATAGATCTTTTATAAAGGGAAACCCTGCTTTCTGACTTCAGGCTGTAACTTCTAGGGAACAGATAATTTCTGTTGTATGAGATGTTGACAGTGTCTCATCATTGAATGGTTAGATGTTCAAAGAACAAGTTTTGGTGACTGTGGTGTAGCTTGATTTATGCCTGTCCTGTCAGTAGAGTAATTGGAAAACTTCTGACAAATTTAGTTGCTTTTCCTATTACTAGTACTCTCACATTGCAGCATGGAGACAAGTCTACTGGCATAAATCTGTGCAGAAAAAAATTATAAGGTATTACACGTGTGCTGGTTTTGCCTGGGATAGAGTTAATTTTCTTCATAGTAGCTGGTATGGAGTTATGTTTTAGATCTGTGCTGAAAACAGTGTTGATAACACAGGGATGTTTTTGTTACAGCTGAGCAGCGCTCACACAGAGCCAAGGCCTTTTCTGCTCCTCACCCCACCCCACCAGCGAGGAGGCTGGGGAGGGACAACAAGAAGTTGGGAGGGGACACAGCTGGGACAGCTGACCCCAACTGACCAAGGGATATTCCAGACCATATGACATCATGGTCAGCATGTAAAGTTTGGGGAAGAAGGAGGAAGGAGAGGACATTCAGAGTGATGGCATTTGTCTTCCCAAGTCACCATTAGGTGTGCTGGATCCCTGCTTTCCTGGAGATGGCTGAACACCTGCCTGCCCATGGGAAGTGATGAATGAATTCCTTGTTTTGCTTTGCTTGTGTACACAGCTTTTACTTTACCTGTTAAACTGTCTTTATCTCAACCCAAGAGTTTTCTCACTTTTACTCTTCCAATTCTCTCCCCCATCCTGCTGCAGGGGGAGTGAGCAAGTGGCTGTGTGGGGCTTCGTTGCCAGCTGGGGTTAAACTACAACAACATTACAGAAAATGGGAGAAAAATAGTCAGGGGCAAAAGAAAAAAAGCTTTCTACAAAGACAGATGATTCAAAATAAAATAGATATGAAAAGTAGCATTAAAAAGTAAAAATACAGAAAGCTCTATCTGTTATCCTGTGGTTGTAAGGCTGAACCCCCTGTCTTGTGTACTGCCGATAACTGTACATCAGACATTATTGATGGCTCTAGATGTTTTAAAGAATGAGTGAGAACTGATTCACTATGTGTAATTGCTACTTTGCAAACAGCTGAGTCAAATGTAGTAAAAATGCTGGTCAGATAATGCAGCAATCGGTATGGTATGTGGGATTTTTTGCAAATGAGAAACACCTTTTTTTTCCTTTGAGACTCAGGAGCTGTTCTTTTCAATAAGCATTTTTAAAAAATAATTCTGGACTGTCACATCACTTACACTGGCACAAATCTGGAGGAATATACATGCCTTGGAGTACCTCTCTGCCTTAGTAGGCAGAGACACAGATTTACTGAACAAACTTTTTCCCAAACTCAAATTGGTTTTGATTGTGAAATTAGTATTTTTACCCTTAGTCTTTGAATTCCTAACTGTGACTTCAGGTCCTCCAGCATAAATCGCCATGGTTATGCAGAGGCACCTGGAGGCACCATAAATTCCTGCACTGGAATGGAGCAGAGCAGTTTTATGTTTTCTTGGCTTTCTGTCCCTGGAGCTGAGGTCTCCTCCCTGTGGCTTTCTGACAAAAACATGGAAAGTTAAAGGTGGTTCAATATGTGAAGGCTTCCTGTAGCTCTAAGAGACATCTGCATTTCTGAGATGAAAGTGTTGGGTCCCTTCACTCCCCTCCTTTGCCCATCCTTTTTGGTTCGTTTCCTTTAGTTCTTTCTGCTATCCTAAACCTAGTTTAATCCAGTTGGACATCAAAGTAATAAAGCAGAAATGAATCATCCATGCATCAGATGAGATAGACATCTTAACATGAAGTTTTATTTTAATTGCCTTTTATGGAGCACAAGGGAATTCTAAATAGCCAAATGAGCCTTCTGTAGATATCTGTGATTAGTAAAACTGGCCATTTCCAGAAAATGATAAACCAGAGAAAACTTGCATTTTGACAATTGAAAAAGGAATACGATATAAATGAAAGCTCATTTTTTCATATTATTTGGCTACATGCTAAAGCATTTTAAGTGCTTCAGAATTATCAACACATTTACAGCAGGAAGCATTAATAAACATTTAAAAATATTAATTTAAATTTCCACCTTTTTCAGAAGCCAAAATACATGTTTAAAAAATGGGAATCCCTTTTAGGGAGAATTGATGAATCTGAATCCAGGTGCAACCTGATTAAACTGGGTTCTTGATATAATTCCTTATAACCTGATAGGCTCTCACACACCTGAATCCTCTTCAAAGGTGGAGTATGAAGTAGTTAAGGAACTTTCTCAAGGCCTTGCAGGAATTGTATGTTAAAGCAAGGAATGGATCATCTTCTTGTGAAAGTCAGTCTGGTACCGTAATCACAACAGTGTCTGCTGACACTGCTGTCTTTGAAAGCAGATCTCCTCCTGACACTCGCATGGTATAAACAGGTGACTCCAAGGACATAACATGTCCAGATTTAATTTGGGTATCTCTAGCCAAGCAATGAACTGAAAAATAGGTAAGTTAGCTGTGAGATGTTAGCAGATTTCAGAGAAAATTGTACAGCTACAACTCCCTACCTGGCACAAATTGTAAGGAGAATTTTGCCTTTTAATTATTCATAGGGGAAAAAACATCCTTTAAAAGACTCACTTTCTCACATGGTATTGAAGGTGGCTTTGTACATGGACACCTGGTAGGTCCTTTTCACATCTTAAACTCAAAGTTTATAGGATTTTATAGACCTCTCTGATTCTTTGCCTTTAGGAAACACAGGTGACATTTTTTTTTAATTGTTGGTATATAGGTATGTACAACTGGAGTTGTCTGTCCAGCCATAACTTCATAAAACCCTTTATGACGTGCAGTGTCATTTAAATGCTTTTATCTGGAAACCCAGAATAGTTGGAGTAATTGAAGAAGACAGACATTTTTTCAGTGCTCACTACAGAGCTACACTTTAGAGAATACTTATCTTTTAGGGAAGAGCACTGTAAAAGCTCTACAATGGAGAAGACGGACATTACTTGTTCAGGCCTAAGAATGATAAGGAATGCTTAAGGTGAAAATTTGTCTGAGTATCAGTCTCTTAAGAGAGCATTATTCTTCCTGCCTGGAGCTGTGTCTTAGTTTTTTTTTCTTTTCTCTGTGACCCTTTCCTTTACGCTTTTGCATACATGATATCCATGCGCAACCACTGTGCTCGTACCACTCCTGCCTTCCCTCTGCCTGTATTCTCTTTGGAGCCAGCATTTCAGAGAAGAGAAATACACAAACCGTTTATTCATTCATTCATCCCTTTCCTGCCTTCTCCTTGTTTGCAAAACGAGCAGGAAGCTGTTTGTGCCTGGTGACTCACCATCAGATTTTATGAGGGGATTATGCTGAACATCTCTGATTCACACACTCTCGGCCTTGTCGGAGGTCAGTGTCTTGGCAGCATTCCCCGGTAAATACCATACAAGTACTGAGCTGTTGATCTCGAGAGCTTGAAGTCATTTCTGCCTTCCATGGTAGCGGCTGTGCGTCTTGTTCAGAACAGTTGCAAACAGGGGATGAGGTGACAAATTCTGTCTCTGTATCGAATAGAGAAATTTCCTGACGTTCAGGTGGTGCGCGGGTACCTGCTCAGCAGCAGCCTCCTCCCCTCCCCTTCACCCTGAAGCATGCACTGATTTTTACTTTCCTTAATTCAAAGAGCTGTTGAGACGAGCACATAAAATCTGATTCGATATTGTTCACAGCCTTTCACTTTGTGATTCTCCTCCCCTCTTACCACATGGTTGCTTCCTGCCCCTTTATATCTATTCTTGCATTTTCTCTTGCCTTCCTTCAGGATGCTAATCTTTTAAGGTTGCTTAGCTTAAGGAGCTATCAGGTCTTTGAAATCAGGGAGATTCCCATGAATTTTAAGAGTTAGGCTACAAAATCCCAGCCTGGGGATTTGGCATTTACTTGTTTGTGTTTCTCTAACTCTTTCTGCATATTTCTGGGCACATACACGTGATGCAGCAGTAGTAAGCTGTGTATTCAGTAGCGTATGGGGAGGTCCAAGAGGTAGTCCTGCAAGCAGTAACACAACTGCCTAACTAACTTTGTCTTCCCGACCCGTGCCAATGACATAGTACTTGATTTCTTGCAGAATGAGCCACTGTACAGGTTCTACACAAGATCTTGAAAAGGAAGAGGTCCGTTGAAGGCTTACCGATAATGGCAAACAAGAAATGTCCTATAGGGTTGATACAAGTTTGAAGATGATGTTCTTTGTGTTGTCATCTTCAGATTTTAAAAAAGTTAAGTTGCTTATTTTACTTTTAAAATGCTTTGAGCCTTGGAATGTTAAGATAGAAGAGCTGAAGGAAACTTTCCAGACATGAATACAGGTTTACGCCATCTGACACCCCCAGTCAGTCCTAGTCCTTTCTCGTTCCCATGTGTTGCTCTGCTTCTGCAGGACATTTGCTTAGAGCCCTTCTGTCTCCACTGGAAATACAGAGCTCCTCCAGATCTCACCAGGAAGGCAAAGATTATCTGCCTTAGAAAGGCTCTTGTATAGATGAGCTCTGCTACCACCAGGCATGCCACTGGGTGCTTTGTTTGACTTGCTGATGGAGACTGCCAGGATGCCCGTCATGCGATAAGATGAGGAGCATTCTCCAAGTTGTCCATTCAACGCCGGGTACATGTAATTTTGCGCAGAGCTCAGTATAGGCGCAGTTCTTCCCCTCTCTCGATATCTAATATCTAGTCAATTGCAGTCTCTGTACATAGGAGAACAGTAACAGACCATTCTTCTTCCTTTTTCACAGCAATGGGGTTTTCCCTTTGTGATGTATTTTCTTACAGAAGAATAAAAATGTGCCTTCTAAGCTCTGCTACTTACCTTTCTCACATACTTGCACAGTAAATTCATCCATTACTAAACTATTGCTATTACCTTTGGCTGCTTCATACACTAGTATATCATAGAATGGTTTGGGTTGGAAGGGACCTTGAAAGGTCATCTAGTCCAACCCTCCCTGCAGTGAGCAGGGACATCTTCAACTAGATCAGGTTGCTCAGAGCTCCGTCCAACCTGACCTTGAATGTTTCCAGGGATGGGGCATCTACCACCTCTCTGGGCAACCTGTGCCAGTGTTTCACCACTCACCATAAAAAAATTTCTTCCTTATATCTAGTCTGAATCTACCCTCTTTTAGTTTAAAACCATTACCCCTTGTCCTATCACAACAGGTCCTGCTAAAAAATTTGTCCCCATCTTTCTTATAGGCCCCCTTTAAGTATTGAAAGGCTGCAGTAAGGTCTCCCCAGAGCCTTCTCCTCTCCAGGCTGAACAACCCTAACTCTCTCAGCCTGTCCTCACAGGAGAGGGGTTCCATCCCTCTGATCATTTTTATGGCCCTCGTCTGGAACAGCTCCAACAGGTCCATGTCTTTCCTGTGCTGAGGGCTCCAGAGCTGGATGCAGTACTCCAATATAAAACAGCATCTTTTTTTTTTCCCCGATATTGGCGTGTTCAATTAGATCTGGAATTTAAAACAGTTTGTTCTATAAGCAAAGAAAATAAATAAACTTTATTTCCTGTGGATTTGTTTTCTGTCTTAGGCCATCCACATCTTCCTATCCTTTTCTCTCTGGATGGACCCAATTCAGAAAGGACGGTGCTAGAACAGAACTGCACATGTGCCTGGTGCCAGCAGGTGGAATGGCTGCAAGGCAAAACAGATTAAGGCTGAGTGTTTCTTGCCCTTTTTTTCTAGACATTCTTTCATTACTAGTGTCTGTTTCCAGTACCTATTCATCCTGAAACTTGTAGAAACCTTACAATTTGGAGACTCAGTGTGCTGGTTTTGCCTGGGATAGAGTTAATTTCTTCATAGTAGCTGGTATGGAGCTATGTTTTGGATTTGTGTTGAAAACGGTGTTGATAACACAGGGATGTTTTTGTTACAGCTGAGCAGTGCTCACACAGAGCCAAGGCCTTTTCTGCTCCTCACCCCACCCCACCAGCGAGGAGGCTGGGGGGGGGGGCACAAGAATTTGGGAGGGGACACAGCCGGGACAGCTGACCCCGACTGACCAAGGGATATTCCAGACCATATGACGTCATGGTCAGCATGTAAAGTTTGGGGAAGAAGGAGGAAGGAGGGGATGTTCGGAGTGATGGTGTTTGTCTTCCCAAGTCACCATTAAGTGTGCTGGATCCCTGCTTTCCTGGAGATGGCTGAACACCTGCCTGCCCATGGGAAGTGATGAATGAATTCCTTGTTTTGCTTTGCTTGCGCACACAGCTTTTGCTTTACCTGTTAAACTGTCTTTATCTCAAGCCACAAGTGGTTTCACTTTTACTCTTCCAATTCTCTCCCCCATCCTGCTGCAGGGGGAGTGAGCAGGCGGCTGTGTGGGGCTTAGTTGGCAGCTGGGGTGAAACCACAGCACTCACATCTGCATTCCATTTTGAAGAGTTTTCACTGAAAACTGGGGGGAAAAAAAACCCTCATTTTGTAAAGAGGATGTTTCTTCATTTTGTATTATCGTGTTTTCATGGTAGCTGATGTTACAAAAATTGATTAACCTGACATTAGAACTTTTAATTCAGGTGAACATATTTCTTACTGGAGAGCATCTGAGTGGCAAGGTTTGCTGATGATGCAAACTTATGTGGGATAGTGATGGAAAGCGTAAAGAATTGCAGAGGGATTTTAGGAGCTGGAGATAATACCATACACAGAAGCCACCACCACATGTGGCTTAGTGATTTGTTAAGTGTCTGAAGGGTGGGAAAAAGGTGGGGTGTGCTTGGGGATCACTTATATTACTGCCTGGGAATTTGCTTTTGGCCACTGTTGGAAGTGACAGTCTGAGATTGTTGGATCCCTTTCAGAGGTAGTGCAGTACTGTTATGTTCCTACAAGTTTCTGAGAAGACAGCGTGTTTAAGAAGAAAAAGTTGTTTCAGGCACGAGAAGGAACTAAGGAAAAGCACGAAAGGAAAGAAAAACAAACAAACTACTCATGCATAAATTGTAATTTGGAAGAAACAACTATGATATGGAGAAGTTATGATGTAGTTCATATTTTACATAAAATAAAATGTGTAAGCCTGTATTTCTTATTAGAAAGCCTTCAGCTGTCTCACTTCGATGGCCTATGGTCTGGTTTATAAAGGAAGATGTTCGCATCTTTGGGAGAATCAAGTGTTTTCAGGTCACTGGGCAGGAAAATCTTTAGTTTGGCTGGATGTACAAAGTGAACTTCAGCACAAATTCCACAAGGTGAGATTAAAATCATACATTTACAATTACTGTCTTTTAGAAACTTTTGGAGAAACAAAATTTGTTACAGAAATGGTTTGTTTTGTCTGGAAAGAGATGGTCATTAATGTTTGTTGACTTACTTTGGTCACCATCTAAAATATAAACATAGTTCCCTGTCACCAGACTGTCTGAGGAATTGCTGGTTAACTCTATGTGGAAGGAAAAGTCAGTGTGTTTCAGATCTCATCCTGTCAGAATTGTCATGTACTGTTGCAATTAAAGGTGTAGATAGTATTGATCTTTATTGATTTCATTGGGATGTATTGAAACTAAATGCCACATAGGTAATCAGTATTTCTTTTTTTTTTTTTTTTTCCTTTTCCTTTTCTTCCCCCCCCCCCCAAAGATATCTTAGCTGTAGAAGCCAGCCTCGGAGGTAACCCTAGGGTTGTTATGGTTTTGGCATGTACTTCCTCAGCAGCTTTGTTCAGGATTTTTTAGCATCTCATTGTTTTCATTAATTCATGGGTGATTTGCTTTAAAAGCAAATGTTTTTTTCAGAAAGGAACGTGCAGTCTTCAGCTCCTCTGTCTCTCCTTGTATGACTGGTACATCGTTCGATGAAGTTATTGGTGAAAATAAGAAACCTACTATCTCAAATTAGGGGTTTTTTTCTGGAGAAGACTCCTTGGGTTTTTTTGGTAGTTACAGCCAAATTATCCCTTCTGAGGCAGCAATCATATCACTTGGACTTGTTCTACTCTATTTACCTCTCATATGCATTCATCTGCCTGATTTTGAACTACAGATTTTAAAACTAAAAAAACTGTCCAGTGAAGTTGTGATCACTGCCAGTAAAAAGTATTAAGCCTGCTCTTAAACTTGTTTTACCATAATGTAATCTACATTTCCTCTCAGTCTCTAGTTTTGTCACATTTACATTTTATGCCAGTAGGATTTGGATAGAGAAACCAGAAGATTTGAACTCAGTCAGTGCTGTAATTTTCTTACAGCTAGGCGTTGCACATTTTGGTTAAAAGCTTGATAAGCTTAATATGATATTTCTATTATTTTGAATGTCTGAACTTGAATTTTGATACAGTAGGAGTGGATGTTCTATGAGTACCTAAAAGATTTATAGGAATTTCACATGTATCCTTCTAATTATTTGCAGGGGAGAATAGGGTTAAATTTGATGCCCTTCTTCTGTATGATTTTATTTTTGCACTGTTGATGTACTGTATGGAATGCTGTAGTATTTGAAATCTTGATTTCCTGTAGCTTACGTGACTTTTGTTTGAAGCAAATTGCAAAATGAATGGACACAATGTACAGTGGGCTTTCTGGGAAGAACATCATCTTTCTATTAAGAAAAACAACAGTGGTAGCAAAATACTAATGAAAATGAAACACTTATAAGGCATTTTTAGCTATCAGATTTTTTTTTTTAACAAGGACTCCACTCTTTCTTAAAGACAAAAATAACAAAACACAAATCTAATTAAAAAAACATGTTCCCCTCATCCTCCCTTATAACTTATTCTTTGGAAACAAACACACACATCTGTTTTGTGTGTGTTCAAAACTCAGACTAGTTTTTCAAAATTCTTTAATACTTTAAAAAAGCTTGCAACTGGTAATAAGGTTAAGCATCTTCCATGTGAAAAGGATGGCTCTTGAGCAAAAAATGCGTCTCAAACAAAATTTTGGAATTTTTTAGAAGTTGCAAGTTCCAGGATACCATGTACTCTGGAATGTGCCTGAATGAAATAGAAATCACTTTTTACATGTAATCTCATATGAAAAAAATAAAAATAAAAAAAGGAGGCAATAAATAGATTGTATTTGTTAAATGAAATAAATAAAACAATTTCTAGTATTCCACCAGGGTAAAACAATCATAGCTGCCTTTTTTTTTTTTCTTTCCCCTTACCCTTTTGATACCAGTTGTTATACAGGATCACAGTTTTGTACTCTTGTAGGATTTGTTAAGAATGCAATTATCTTGTTATTTTGTATAAAGCACAGTTATAAAGTTACATGGTTCTGTGGGTAGTATGCGATAACGATCATGAATACTAAGGATAGAGGGATAAAGCTGTGACCACAGAAGAGTATTGTGTTTTAAGGAAAGCATCTTTCTTTGTTGATGTTCTATTGAATTATTCTAATAGTTTTGTTATGGGATTTTCAAATAGAATGTAGAATAAGAATGATAACCTGTCTTTTAAGCCTTCACCAGCCGTGCAATCATTCTCCTCTCAGATGAGTTAATTGTTAAGTGACAGCAAGTGTTGGGTGTTTCTGCTCTTCTCCTTCAATAGCTGCCTGTTTCAGAGGGCAGAGGGAGAGTAGCATAGTGTCAGTGAATACTTGTGGCAGTACATGCCGGTGCTTACCATTCAAACACGGTGTTAAAACAGTTTTCTTTGCACACTGCCTGACCTCCTTAATGCAGGTAGAAACCTGTCAGCCCGTCCGTCTGTAGCAGGAGGAGCGAGGCTTTGCCGCTGTGCTCACAGGGATGTCTGTGAGCATGGGGGCCACCTGCTGAACTCTTCAAGCCTGGTTACCAGGCGAGGAAATGAAGTCAGCATTTGGGCTGGGTAGTCTGGGGTTTCCTCAAAGTATAAGTTCAAAATGACTAAAATATTCTCTCTGGGTCTTTGAAAGCAGAAAAAGTCCATTGGCATAGAAACCTATAGCCCAATTGGTTGAATCAGCAAAGTTATAATCCACTGAGAAGCGGGTGAGGAGTTGTTTTATTTTGAATGTAGAAATATTGCTGTTTCTTATGCACAAGCATTTGTATCTGTTTCATCTACAGAAAAGGTACAGTTTAAAGCGGAGTTTCAAAGGAAGGTGTGCTACTGAAGTCTATCAAGACTGAAAACTGATTTCTCTTTCTATTTATATTTCTAACACCTATTCTAATGAAACAAAACAAGAACGATATGGTTCTTCAGACATCTACCTAAAGTTTATGAAGTGATTATCCCTCTCTATATAGCATGTTCTTGCTTGCTTTTTGGAAGCTTTTTAATATCTGAAGTTTAGCCTTTAGGTCGTAGGTTTTATAGGTTTAGCATAAGCCTTTAATTTCCCTTTAATGATTTTTGTGTGTAACTTATTCTCATAATTATTACTAATAAATCTACCACATAGCAAAGTACAGTACATCCTTGTAGTATCTGAATTCTTTATTTGTTTATATCTTATTAGCAGAAAAAATACTGCCTATCTCTTCTTGTTTCGCCCAAAAAAGGACCTTCCAAGACTCTATAACAGCACAGAGCAAGAGTAATGTAGAAAAAGGATATTCAGATTGGGCTAACATCATCTTGGTCAGGGAAGCAGTGTTAATTTTGAGGGAAAACGTTGCTGATTTTTTTTGTCTTTTTTTGTTGCCTGGGGTTAAGTTACAGTAAGAATTATGCTAAAACAGTAATAAAAATAGGTTTTTAAACATTGGGTTTTATCACCCATATAAAAATCAGTAATATAACTTGTCTGGGGTTTGTACAATATGTACTTATGCCGCAATAACAGAAGACATCTGCTGAACTAATTTGCTCAGCAGTTTAAAGAGCTGCATATATTGTGAACTGATGGATATTCTCTGTTGCCTCACAGCCTTTTGAACTTCATACATCTTTTTCATTATAGCAAAATTACTTGTTCCTTAGCGATTTTGCTATATGGTATTTTCACAGAAAAATAAATGTAATGAAACTTTCTAACTCTACTTTCTTCCCATTTCTTGTGATTTTCCTCCTACTTTCAGGATGCTACTTCCAATACAATTCTTCTCTCAATGAGAATAAAATTTGCTGACTATGCCTCTGGTATCTCCCATTATTTTTTTGGTTGCTTGCTCAGAGGAAAAAGCTCTGACAAATGGGCCAGATGGCTCCCTTCCCAAGAGACAGACAGTAATTTTCCTGGTTCCTATATTCCCTGATTTGAGGTTCCACCCTTCCCTCTCCCCAAACCTGCTGCTCTAAACAGGCAGCCTGTGAATTGCTTAGAGCATCCCTAGCAAGCTTCGGGGTAAAGCAACACTTCAAACGTTCAGTAGCTGATCCATGTACAGGGTAGGTGAGGTACAGTACTGACACTTTACAACTTCTTACCAACCACTTTTTAAAACTTGTTTATCCTCCAGTGCTATCTGCTGCATCCCTTGAGAAGTGCCCATATGTTTCTAGCTTGAACCTCTAACTATAAGATCCCTGAGGGTTTTTGGCTGATGCTTGACTGTACCTTTGTAAGTGCATAAATGTTGGCCATGCTTTAGCTAGGTAGTATGGTTTAGCAAAAAGCAGTATGCAATGCGCAGAGGAGTTGAGAGCTCAGCACTTGTTTTATTGCTAGTCAGCAGAGCAGGATGTGGAGTTTTGGGAAGATATTTGACTATCCTGTGTGTTTCTGAAAGAAAAACTACCAGGAAAGTTTGTCCTGCCAATAATCCTCAAATCTATCAATTTTGCAATAACCCACTTTCTCGCACTGCCCCCACTGAGTTTTCTTCAGGTTAGATGACACAGATAAGTTATTTTCCATTCTGAAGTGCAACTTTTTTTTCCTTCTCATTGTATTTTTTGGGGGGGAGGGGTGGGTGGGAGGGAGGGAGGAATCGGCATTTCACACCTGGATCTGTAGAATTGAGCAAGATCTGGGGCCCCAGAGGAAGTCTTCAGAGCAACCAAGTACATGACCGTAAGGGAATCACAACTAATAAACTCTAGACAAACATGTAACATCAAAAGTTGCCAGATGAAGACAACTAATGCAACTAATATGAAGGCCATGAATGGAAAGACAGATGAATAGTTTTATTTATAGGGTCATGATTAACATCAATCTGTGCACTGCGTAATGGTCAATTACTGACTGCTTAAATTACCTTATGTAGTGAGACTTCATCCTGTAATCCACAGACTCTGAAATGGCTGCTTTCTTTCCCCCACATCTTAAATTTCATCTTTGCTCCCAAGAAACCAGGATTATTTTCATATTTTATAATCCCAATTAATGTGTATGGTGGGTATTTGCTGCACCAAGTTGGGTGTCCTACATACCAGTGAAGAGGAGGATGAATGACCCTTCTGAGGAGGTTAAAACCAGTCTTCATCCCCTCACCTCTGAGTCCAAGTCCACATTGCTGGTGTTGACATCCATTAAGGAGGAGGTGCCATGAAGCTGTTGCAACCTCATTTCTCCTAGGCAGGTTTTATTACAGTGTAATATAGGTGGTATTTTGAGCTTTATTTATTTTTTCCACAAGTGATGATGTGGCTGGTGTATTTAGAGGTTTATTGTTAATTAACACCAGTTCATTAAAGGATTAGTTCTGGGGGTACATGCTAAGGACAGCCAGTTGCTGCTGTGTGAGGGTGTTGACCAAGGGAACCATGTTCTGCTCTCAGGCTCCATCCAGTCAGTCTTGGATAAGGATTCTTTCCTTGATAAAGAGTCATTTTCTTTAGATCTTGTTTTTTCTAATGAACTGTTATTGCTAGATAGTAGAATAGCTGCTCAAACCATCAATTCTGACCTTATTCATTGCCCTCCTACTTTATTCATATCTCATACAGGCCAAAGGTGATGAAATAACAGTACAGAAAAAGTTGGGTTTGGTTTTAACTGTTGTGTAGCACAAGAACTTCTGTAGTTCCCCAAAATAGTATTTGGTTCATAGAATATAAAGATACAAATACTTGCTTTGCCAAGCCCTGTCAATGGCCATTCACAGAATTGAAATGTGTTGAGAAGCAGTAGTTTTGCATGTGACATCTCCTTTCTGTTGCTGATATGGTAAAAATATTCTCGTGTGTCAGCTGTTTTCTGCAAGGTGGAAAAGAGATACAAAGCCATTCCTCTAGCTTAAAAAGAAGGAATAGGTTGTTGACAGGGACAGAGCACAGTTGTTCCTGATGTCCATTGGTGAAGAATCTGTTAGAGACTGTATACTGCCATGAAAGTTAATCTTGCATCATAGAAAGGATGTGCACCGCAGCGCTGGAGAACAAATGTCACATTTTCATTACATATTTCCTCAGAACAGAGCTCTCTCACAGGAAATACATTAGCCCTATTTCTTCACCTGATGTCCTGCTAATGGAAGAGAGTGAGTGACAAGGGAAGTTCATGGACTGATTAAGGAAGAAAGTCTCTTTAAAATTACACAGCTTTTAAAAATTATGCTCAGATGACATTAAATGCACAGTTTATTACCATGCATATAAGAAGTGATTTTCAGAACCTGTTGATATAAACTGAGATGTTAACTCCACTGTTCTGTTCCCTTACAGCAGCAAAATGGGTATTTTTCCCACAAAGAGCTTAAAAAACGTGCAAATATCAACATAGCATTGCGAGGCTTCATGCAGATCTGAAGTAAATAGCCTAAACGAAGACCATGGTTTGAATGGCAAATTAAGTGCAAAATGTTCATCCAAATACTCAACAGAAATAATAGATACCACTAGTAACTATGTGAAGTCCTACCTAAATTTCAAACCAAACTGACACTGTTCATCAGGAATTCGTTACTAGAATTTTCATTTTAAAATAAATTGCAATAAAATCATAAATAATTTTATATACATCCCAGTGTTGAAGTGTTGAGGCAAATAACCTTAAATTCATTGCAAACACTGAAGGAGGATGTAGCGAGGTGGGGGATCACTATGGAGAAAAAAACGCAAAGAAAGATGCAAGAGAAGTGTAAATTATGTTTCACAGTTTCACTTGCTCTACTACAAGCAGTGTTCACTGTTCAGGGATCACAGGTAAATAGTCCTTCCTTCCTGAGAATGAAAATCTATTGTTTGAAAAGTTAGTATCAGCCAATTCTTTGTGAAAAATCAGATTTTTTTGAACAATGCATGCTGCCAGATGCACTTTTAATTAACTGTGCTCTGAATGCAGCTTCATTACATTTATTTTTTGGACATTTTTTCTTTTTGGAAAATAGCATCTTAATGGCATATCATATCCTTTGGCCTCTGAGTAGTAGATTTTTTGTTGTAAGTGTAAGCTGAATTGGTTACACTTTGAAAATAGGTCAGTGGCTAGTAGAGTTTGTATAACAACTAAAAAGCACTTTATCAGTACTCATTAGACATTGTGGTTATAAGGTCTCACTGTTAAAACAAACTTGAGAGTTTCAAGCAATAATATACTACTCCACAGTTTTTAAATATTGCATATTCGTAACATTAAACAAAGTTTGATTAAAACAACAGTTACAATAGTTGCCAGGGGCCAAAATGTTTGGTCATTTGGATATGATCCAGTTTTGTTCATTACAGGGGGACAAATGCATCCAGTTTCTCTTCCTGCTGTAAACAATTAATACATTGTTATTCTTCGGTGTCTTATAATAATCAGTTGGCATTTAGCATGTTGTTGATGCAAATCTTAGCATAACCAAACCTAATGAGAGGTTCTCATTCAAATAAAGACAACTGTATAAATAGCAATCAGTTTGAATACAGTCAATGATTTAAAACAGGCTGCACGTTGAGTGTTTTATCATGAAAGCTCTTTAACACTTGTATGCATTTACACAGTGTGTCCGTCCTGGTTTGCACAGTGTGTAGCTGGTAGCACTGCTGGCTTTTTGTGTTTTCTTTTTGCTACGTTACACCAGGCAGTAACCATGGGTTTGACTAATTTAAAAAAAAGAAAGAATGAGGGTCAAGAGTTATGCTTAGAATGAGAGGTACAGGTACACAAAATGTTCGCCTCTGTGATAGGGTTTGATGAGTGAAAATTAATGTACCCAACAACTGACTATGTATCCAATACTTGATAGGTGTTTTGGCTCAGAGGGATGCATGCAGAGTAGCAGAGGCAGACAGCGCATGAATGACCGCTCGCCACTCTGCCCTTGCAGGTGAGCAGCGCTGGGACAGGCTTGTATAACCTGACCGTCAAGGGTGTGCGAGTGACTCATGAATTTTATCTGAACAAGCCAAGCCATTTGCAGTTAGCTATTCGAGATTAGCCTTTCACTGGTTGTGAAATACATGAGAAATACCTGTGGTTTCTAATTAGTTTTCAGTGCAGGTTGCTTGCTAGGAAAAAGCCTTTGCCTTTATTGAAATGACAGCTTAGATTTTGATAGAGAACAATGCTTTCAAACTACTTCTGTCAATAATTTTCACGTCCTTCAAAGCAACTTTTCTAGTTAATGAAATGAATTGCTAATTCATGTTCCATCTGGATACTTACATAGCTGCATAGGACACTCATGAAATTGCCTTTTTTTAGAAAGGCTTTTGTGGAGATGGCAGTGAGACGTACGTACAGTCTAAAACTGTCTCCACGTTTCTGAGAAGTGAATCCAGGATAAAATTTTTACTTCATCCTTGGAGACCATCTGAGACTTTTTGTATTCTACTGAGCTTAGAACCTCTGCTCTGGGACCAGGCTGCCCTTCATGATGGAAGTGGTTACTGGTGCCAGTCCCTGTACCTGTGCTGGGGCACTGCTGACCTTGCAGGGCCTGGCTGCAGGGACGTGCGGTCCCTATATAATGCTGATGCACAGGGACCGCTTTTCTCATGCAGTTGTATGTGCGACTGTATTTCAACCAGAGGTTTTGTGTCCAGCAGTGAAGTCACAAATAAACTCTTAATTGTGCACCTGTGCCACTTAAGGGCTGGGAACAGATTGAGACTCTGGCTACAATGAGCAGATTTCTAGTTGCTTGCATTTCAGGTGTTTTGTAACTTTCACTAATATTTAGTAGCTTCCTTAAAAAGCCTTATATTCTGAATACTACCTTATTTGGGTTTGTGTGTACTGAAAAAAATATAACGACGTTAAACCTTACAAGGTTTATTTTTCTTTTATATTCTTAAAGTATTTGAAAACATCAAAGTCTTTTTATGGCTTTTAATTTTATGGGCAGTCAAAATACCACAGGAAGGCCAAAACTTGTATTGTTTTGGCTCTGCACATCTTCTTGAAGTATTAAGGCAGTCAGCAGAATGTGTAAACACCATTTCCAGCTTTTTAAGTTGGTCACTAAAGCATCCTTAAGAGCAGCTTGGGACCCTAGTCCTGCAAGACAAAGCCCTCAATCATATGATTCAATGATGGTCAGGGGCTTCTGTTAAAATGTTCTAGTAACTTTGCACTTCACAGCAGTAAGTCAATTCACTTGCATTTGAGACACAGTGGTTGATCATGTGTATGTAACTAGTCCATTGACATACAAATACGAGTGCATTTACTTTAACTGCAAGTTTACCTCAAGTTATGACAATGTAATTATTTAAACACAGGTGTAGTTATTCAGAAATTATAATGTGACTGCAGCAGTTATCTGACCGGGCCCTGTTCATTGTACACACTGATGGCTTTCTACATTCTACAGCTTCTGACACTGCAAAGAAGAATATGCAAAGTTTGTGAAAATTTTGGGGAAGATACTGCTTTAGTGGAAAGGGGAGCATGTGCTGATATAAAAAAGACTCTTGGATTTTTCACATTAACTTTATATCTTTTAAAGGAAAGAACTAGGAGAGTGGAAAATTGTCTCCTCACTGTTTTCTGAAACATAAAAAAAAACCCAAACCTTAAAGTTTTTTTCCTAGTTTTGTGATTGTTGTTGTTGGTTGGTTTTTTTGTTTGGTTGGGGTTTTTTGTTTGTTTGGTAGGTTGGGTTTTGGCCCTTTAACCACCTGCAAGGAAGTCGTTCAATGAAGTCTAAACCTGTTCAAGGAGCAATGTAGGGGAAAAACTAACTAGCTGATTACCCACCTCACTGTCTTGGCAGGGCCAGGCTGATGCCCTTTCATAAGTTCAGAGCTGGAAATGCAAGAAAGTTATTTGAATAAAATAACAAATAAATCACTTTATCTAAATAAGTTACGGGAAGAACTTGTCGTAAAGGTATTGTTTCTTACAGACTTTGAGGAAAAAAATAGAATATCCTGTAAAAGACCCTAAATAACCATATCAATTCTGTTCCACATTTTTCACATTTTATTTGAATTTAATTTTGTCTTTCGAAAGCCTTAAATTTTAGAAGTTTGTACTGCATAATACATTGACAGCAAAGCTGTGAGCTTGCAGTACTGGGTTAAAATACTAATGTATTCATAGAGATACGGTCTTCACCGATAAAATATTTCTCAAAACAAGGGCGCAGTTTGACGTGCATTTCAGTAGTAGCAGTGGCAGGTTAAGCAGTTTATATTCTCCTCTCTGTGCCTACCCCTGCGCTACCTCATCCGTTATGCCAGCGTTGTGGGTTTTGTAACCAAGTGGTGAACTGAGTGGGGAAAACAGACCTGCCTTTAAAAAAGAAAGAAAAAAAAAAGTTTTTGACAAGTTATTTTTTGTTGAACCAATTCCCCACTCCTGTTCCCTTGTGCTGAAAAGACAGCAGGGACACGAGAAGTAGTGGCAATAAGTAGCCTGGTGTAGGATCTGCTTAAAGTTGCTGGTTGTCTGAACAAAGCCTGACTATACTTGAAAATAGGTAATTTTGGCCTTTGAAAGAGCATTAGAAAATGAGTACAGAAAAGTATTTGGAAGAACATGCACATCAAAAACTATTGTAAGAGAGTAGAATGTCTTTTCCTAAGCATATTTGTTTTGACTTTCATGCAGGTCTCCTCCATGATGAAATATTCTTATATTTAGGACAATTAAGAATTTATTTCCCTTGTAAAATAAATCTGGATAAGAGTTGGTTAGAGTAAATTTGTGTGATGACATTTTCTACCCATCCAATTTTCATAAATTTACGTATCACTTGGCTGAGCCTGTAATGCAGCATTTCTAATGGGTTTTTAGAGACGAAAGGCAGACCAGAAAGGTTAAATGTTTCGAAGAGTTGTGTAGCTGCCCTTAAGCTATTAACAGAATTTAGATGTAGAATTTCAGCAGAAGGGGGCAAAAGAAAAGTGTGATTGATGCAGACAGAAATAATCTGTGGAAAATGGTCAGAAAATTATATTCATTTTACCTAACCTTTTCTCATTAAAGGTGAAAAGAAAATCAATTCCTTAGCTTTCAAGATCTCTGCAGTTCTATGGAAAATGCAAAACCCCGCTTCAGAGAGATCTTTGAAATCTCATTCTGTATCTGATGAAAAGTGTGTTTTGGGACCCCCCACTTTCAAAATGTTCCATGAAAGAACCACCACAGTGCTGGGATCACACTTTCACTTTAGTCTTGACTTTCTTTTAACCTAAGATTTAACATTAAATATAACTGAAATAAAAAGCCTCTTTTGAGAGGAAATGTTTACATCTGAAACTATTGAAATGGGATGCTTCAAGAGTGGTAGAACTCTCCCATTCCTTTTCGCTTGGAGGGGAGGAGGAAGGAAGCAAAAAAACCCTCAAATTTGTCAAATTTTCAGTTTGAGCCAGTGTTTCAGTTTAAGAGGCTGCACTTTTTGGGAAATTGGAGGAACCATGAAAGAATGGTTCTGTAAAAAAAAAAAAAAAAAAATTCAAGAAGCTCTACTGAGTATTTATTGGGAGAAAACAAGATTGCTGAAAATTACTGACAGTAAATGTTATTCAGTGGAACTCCATTGTCCTTTACCTCAGTGCTATACAGCCACTTGGCCTGGAGCCCACCTCTCCTGCCTTTCTGCCCATCGTCTGTGTTTAAAAATGCAACTTTGAGATCTGCTCCTCAAATAAGCTTTGTATCACTCTGGCCTTCACCGCGTGTGCTCCTAACCCCAGTTAAGCAGCGTACCTTGCACTAGAGGTGTTGGCGTTGTCAGCCACCGGCTGACCCCTGTACCAGGCTGCGGGTCCAACCGGGCTGCCTGCTCACAGCCGTCTTCCCCGTCCTGCACAGTTGTAATTAATTTTGGCATGTGGATTTCGTGCTTTGGTGGAAAGTGCACCGTGAAGTCCAGCATAAAAGAAACAAAAGGGAAAATAATATAGCGCTTGAAAATGTTGTTTTGAGTAAAATGCTGATGCATAAAACTGTCATCATTAAACAACAATGAATAAAAGAGCTGAGTCCTGAAAAGTCAGCTGAAAGCCAAAAAAACTGCAAAAGAACTACAAATGAAGTATCAGAGCAAAATACATTGCAGTGGTTGTAAGAAAAGCTCTTGCTGGATGGCGATGGTGTGCAACAGGCTGTTTTCTGTCTTTTTAAAAGTATGCTTTAAAGAGCAGTGAAATTGTAGTTCAAATAAGGAATGCTCAGTCTTCACTATTTCAATGTCTGATTGTCTTTTGTGTGTTTTGTTTTTTGTTTTTGTTTTTTAAGATCTTGATGGTTATGGCAAAATCTTTCATCAGCATATGGTATAATGGGCTACCGGTTGGATGATTTACAGTCATCTGAAACATGATACATACTTCTCTTCCTTGTCCACGGTAAGTTTTGTTCCTGTACATACTTATTAAATACTTGACTGCAGAGAACGAACTAAGTTTGCAGTGACCCACATTGGATGTCATTCCCATTGTTTTCGTATGGACTAGCCTAGAGTTGTTAATTTACTGAATACATAAGAAACAGTTCTTTTTCTTAAGCTGTTTGAGGATGTTTTAAAAACTTAAGTTCAAAAAATGACCATACAAAAATTTTCTCTCTTTTGGATGATCTTAGAGCTGTGCAAAGATCCTGATACACAGCTTGAAATGTTATCTTTCCCTTCAGCCTGAAAGCATCTTCACCTCCCTGTGGAGTGTCTTAGTTCAAATTAGATTCCAGCCAAATGTTCTTTTTGGTATGACACATACCACAACATATTTAAAAACAAAATAACTGTAACTATGTTACAAATATAATTCAAAACACAGGGAAAGAAAAAAATTGGAGCAAATATTTAGAAAGAGGTTTTCGGTTTTATTTTTGCATTGCTTCTATGTTTTGTGCCTACAATTAATCTAATTATAGTATCCATGAGCAATGTTAAGTATTGTATAAACAGTAATATTAAAAGCAAGGCTCCTCATAGTATAACTGAACTATCACTTCTGATTTACAGTGTCCAGACATGGAATAATGAGATCCAAAGCACTAGTTGTTCATTTGGCTATACGCATTGACAAACCAAATTTGGTTATCAAAATGTTCCACTGACTGCTCTTTAACACAGCAGAAATAGCAGCCCAGTCTCCTGTCCAAATATCAGGTTAAGCATTTGAGGTTAAAATCCCCACTGTCTTGCTTTTCTCTTTTTTAAGAGTTTTGACATGGCTCTTATGCCAAAGTTTGTTTGTGAATGGTACTGAATTTTCTGGAGTAGTTCCTTAGCCATTGTGTCGTGGTTTAACCCCAGCCAGCCACTAAGCACCACGCAGCCACTCGCTCACTCCCCCCCACCCAGTGGGATCGGGGAGAGAATCGGGGAAAAAAAGTAAAACTCGTGGGTTTCAAAAAAGACAGTTTAACACGACAGAAAAAGATGATAATAATAATAATAGAATTGGAATATACAAAACAAGTGATGCACAATGCAATTGCTCACCACTCGCCGACCAATGCCCAGTTAGTTCCCGAGCAGCAATCCACCCCCTGCCAGCTCCCCCCGGTTTATATACTGGGCGTGACATCATATAGTGTGGAATACCCCGTTGGCCAGTTTGGGTCAGGTGCCCTGGCTGTGTCCCCTCCCAACTTCTTGTGCCCCTCCAGCCTTCTTGCTGGCTGGGCATGAGAAGCTGAAAAATCCTTGACTAAGTCTAAACACTTCTTAGCAACAACTAAAAACATCAGTGTGTTATCAACATTCTTCTCATACTAAATCCAAAACACAACACTATACCAGCTACTAGAAGGAAAATTAACGCTATACTGGCAGAAACCAGGACACATTGTTAAGATCTGCCTTAAGTCTGTGTCTAGGGTTCAAGTTAGAAAAGGTGTGACATGCCAGCGTGAAAAGTATCTTTCCTTTTCTATTCCTGTTCCAGATTTCCGAGTCCTTAGAGGTATGCAGAAGTAGTGAGAAGAGCAGAGAGATGCAAGCATTGAATAGAAGAATCAAATTAATGGCATTAGTCAAAGCCATTCTTATGATATGCTTAAGTACTGTAATGGACTAAGACAGAGGCAATACAGTTTCCAGAGGTGTGTTTGCACTTGATAATGGAAAGATGTGTTTAAATACCCCATATAAATGGATAGAGATATTTACCAGCAAAACTGGTTACTATTATTTTTGGTGGAAGTAGGTATTTACACAGTGAAATGGACAGACACATAGCACATCTTTGTTGTCCTTTGGAGGGTATCTTCTGCCTGCCTCTTTGTTACCAATTTCAGTTCGCTTTGCATTTTGAATTATGTGTCTCCCAGGTACTAACCATACAACTCTGAAACCAGGGAGCCAGATAAATAACAAAGAAAACATTGCCTCATTGGCAAATTATTGGGAAAAAAAAAGATATTGTTCGATGGGTTATCTAGCACCTGTTGATTCTGCAAGGCAGTTCCCCGGGTATTCATTGAGTTCTGCATTGTTCCCTAACCAGGCTTTTTATTTGCCGAATTAGCCGATTTGCTTCAAAGACTTGACCTTTTCTTTTCTCCTCTTCCTTATCAGCAATGTGCCATACATTTCTGAGCCTGTTTTTGCATCCTGAATATGCACTGATTCATGATGAAATAAGGCCTTTGTGACAGGCCTGGTGGAAGAACTAACTTCTTTAAACAGAGAAAAGGATGTCTATCCCATATGTGTAAACACTGCAGGATTTTGTCTCCCTTTTCCAGAGGTCTGCTACACCACATTTTACTGCAATTAGTCCCTGTATCCACCAGCATGAGAACAGAATCCAGTCCACAGTGTTTCCTTTGTGGCTAAACTAAAAAAAAAAAAAAAACCAAAAAAAAACAAACAAAAAAAACAAACCCCAAAAAACTGTGATGTCTTAAATTGTTTAAGAAATGCTGTTTTACGTTGCCCTGACAATTAAAAAAAAACACTGCTTGCTTTGGCAGTCTTATTTGTCAGAATTGTTTCTCTTTGCAGTCAAACTCTTCAAGCAAAGAGGATGTGTATGTGAAAGGGCATCTTCATCCCCCTCTAACTATTGTATCTGCTCAGGACTCATGTAGGCACTCAGAAGCCCAGTGAGTTCCCCCACTGCTTCTTTCTAACCAGATTAAAGCTAAGGTGGACATCAGGAAGTAAACTGAATGTCACCACACATGATATGAAACCTAGAGGATTTTCTGCTCTTACTACAGTAGCTTGTGGAATGATATCTGGAGGCTTAATAAGCCTTACTTGTCAAATTCAAACCCTGCAAGGGAAGAAATGATGTTCAAAACAGTAATATACGTTTAGCATTTGTAAAATAATAATGATGATAGTAATAGTTCTTGTTTGTTCCCAAATCCTATACTCCATTAGCTAGTCCAGGGAAACCTACATCAGAAAGATACGTTAAGATGATGAAGTCAGGCTTTTAGAGGAGATGGTGGGATATGAGAACTTATGTGAAAGGGAAATGGAATCTCTTACAAGGAAGGAGTACTGGAAATGCAAAATTTTACATCGGCCTGTAGTTATTGTGTGTCTTCTGTGTCTTCATCCTGCTTTGGACCAGCTGATATCAATTTTGGCATTTTTTTGTGGCTGGAAAGCAGTCAACTCCACTGAGATAAAAAACAAAAAAACCTGCAAAACCCAAACAACAACAATAAAAAGTGGAAAATCTTTATTGTCTCTCATATATTGAGAAACTTGATATGGTATTTTAATATTGAAAGGATTCTTTCAAAGATACTGGATATGTAAAGTCAGCACAGAATGACAAAGAAGCTATAAAGAGCAGAAGCCAGGTGCTGTTTAGGAGACATTTATGATAGTTAAGAAGAGAATATGTGAAACATTAAAGGTCAGGACATCTACAAACAAGATAAATGGTTCAGACCATATGTTAAGTTATAAGACTAATGAAGGAATTTTTAGTACATAATCACATCAACTTAGTTGGAAGGCACACTGAAAATAAGTCTAGGAAGCTCAATAAAAAAAGCTGTAGCAGGTATCCCAAAGTTCTAATACCTGCCAGCCGTGTTTTCTGAGTGTTATATAGTATAGACAACAACTTGAAGGAACAACATCAGCAACTGCTACGTAGTGTTACAGTTCTATTAACTGACTTAAAAAAAAAAAAAAAAAAAAAAAAAAAGAAAAAAAGAAAGCAACAAGAAGAAAACATGGAGAAAGTCTAGCCCTGGATCTCAGTTTCTCAACTCAAAACAATCTGTCAAAAACCATGAACACTAAGTAATGGAAAGCTTGCATTTTGGATGTTTCTGCTTCTGAACTCTTGTTTCAGCCTCTCTGTGCCAATGGCTCGTTGCAGTTTACAGATGGTGTTGTAACTGAAGTGGACATTTTAACTGTAAATCATGATTAATAAGTATTAAACCGAATCAATTTTTGTTATTTCCATTGCTTTCTCCTTATTGTTGAAATTCAGGGTTCTCTAGACTGCTACTGATTGTGCTTAGAGCATTGCTCCATCAGAGTTCACACAGATGCATTCAGTGAATCTGGGTCTGTCCTGCTATGCCACTTGCTAGCCGGACTGTCCGAACACATCACCGGCTTCGTTTGGATGCCAGAATAAATGGCATGGCAGGTACACTGAGAGAATCAAAATGAAGCATGCATTATTTATGGAGGTAATCACAATCCTACTGAGATATAGCCTGAACTGAGATGCCTGCAGCTACTAAACGGAAACAAAGGAATTACTGTTAGTGTTTGTCTTCAAAATTTCTGGTTTGGGTGAATTTAAGCTAGGTTTTGAATGCTGCCTCAGTACATTCACATGAAGTAAGAACTCCCCTTTGCCCTTTTACTTTCATTTCCACACACTTCTGTGTACTTCATTTTCAAGCTGATATTGTGATCTAGAAGGACTGCACTGTGTCAAGACTCTTGAATAAATTCTGCCACAGGAGCTTCAAAAGCTACAGAGAAACTAGCCTCAAAGTTAGGTATTGGTTAAAAGAAGGCTCAGTAATCTAAGAGGCATTGCTGCTGATGTGCTGTCTACTAATGATTTTCTATTAGTAGGGAATCTTGACTAATGACTCTCTATCAGCGCGTCCTGATTGATGCACTAGTCAACGGATAGGTGCGTCATTTTATTTCCTCTTAAAGAACGTCCTGCTAATGTGAGTCTGATAGGATTTGGCTTTAAATGAACTGCTGCAAGCCACTTCTTTATCTGAATGGAGACAGGAAAATATTTTCGCTTTCTTTAGGTCTGAATTTGTGCATAGTTTTCTTCTGAATTCATAAATTATTTGTGCCAAGTAACTACCTCTGTGGGCTTTTTGCATTTAAAAAAAGATAGTAAATGAGTAAAGATGCTTGGAGTGAGAAGAGGCTCTGTGGTAACATTAGTGTTGTGTTTAAATTCTATACTTTTTAACTGCACCAGGCTCTTAAAGAAAGTGCTGGGTTTAAAGCTCCAGCAAACTTGCTTGAAAATATATCCAATGAATTAATATTTAATTTTTAGCCTTTCTACTGTGCTACTGTAAAAAAGCAATGGCAGCCATTTTCTACAAAAGAGTAAGGGTTTGCCAGTTTTATTAGGGTAAAAAAAAGCCACATGCAAATACCAGTAAACTGATTATTTGTTTTTCTCCTTAGAATGTTAATCTAGTTTTTTTCCCTCATTAAAAATTAGTGATATAAGAATATACTGCTTCAGATCTGTTTGGTTTTCTTATTCTCCTATGAAGGTAAAGCTTCAAAACTGCAAAACCAAGATGCAGTACAGAACTATCCAACCCATTATCAGTTTGACAGGGGAGGATCCTGGAAAGCTGGAAGGGTTTAAATAGCATGCGATCTAGGAGAACCATATCAGTGATCAACTTACTGAGCTGCTGGAAATTAGTGCTACTAAGTTGGTGAGAGATCTTTTAGAAGGAAGAGGTAGCTTTATTTTAGATAATCCATAATTGAGTTGATTTTACCCATTTGTGTTCTCACACTGGCATGGTCACAGCACTGAAATACACGTCCAGGTGATCGGCCAGCATCACTTGTGTGCAAGTCTGGAGGCCAAGAGATGCCAGCAGTTGCGTCCTCACCACTTCTCTTGGGTTCCTCTTGGTTGGTGGCAACAGTTGAGTTTTGGGGAAGCTTTTTCATGATATAGGACCCAACGGTTGCTATATTTTGATCGTTCACCTCAGAATTTTGCTTTTTCAGCCTCTGTAAGTGCTAGGCAAACCTGCTGCCAGGTGTTCTTTCATGTTTCTCAGTGGCTAGGCTGGCGGGAGGAGGCATGTGGCATCGCCACGCCATCGGTGTGGTGACACCTCTCTTGCCTGCCTACACTTCTGACCTGCACAGCAGCCTGGGTTACAGTGTAATTAATTACACGGTTTTAATTCTGGATACGTAGCTTGAGAAAATATGCTAAATGTTTACTATGAAAATTGAGGACCTTAAAGTTATCTAGGATTAATCAGCCAAAAATGTGCCTAGAAAATGGAGCTTTGTTTCTTTTTAAGAGAAACTAAATATATCTGTGTCTTGTTTGGCGGACGTTGACTGCTGGAGTCAGGTGGTGCTTCCCGTATCCCTGAGAAACTTGAGTGATAACTGCCAGAGTTTCTCACAGAAAGGATTCAATAGGGACTTCTGGAAATATAATAATAAAAGAAGTATGCTGCTTAGAGCAATCAGTAATTTTTTCTTTGTTCTTTCATAGTTAGCAGGCAAAGTTCCCTTCTGAATGCTTATTATTTCGGAGCTTTTGAGGGTTTGTGTTGGAACAAAATATATATGTTGCAACTAGATTTTTATATGAGCATAATTCTGAAATAAACAAGATAATATTGAGATATTTAAAAGCTATGTGCCCCCAGCTGTGGGAGAGGAAAGCAGGCCTTTGGTAATCAGAGTAAATAATATTTTTAAAAAAAAGCAGTTTTAAAAAGACTGAATTACATTTTTTTTTTCCCAATCATCTAAATAATTAGAATACTTATGAGTATTTCTAAAACCCAGGGACATGTTGGCTGTAAGGCCCTCGGGAGGGCTCTTCCCACTCCAGGCGGGACCATCGCCCACCCGGATGAAGGCAGCTGCGGCTCTGCCCTTGCTGGGGCTGGCTGCCCATCCCCTCCGCTCCTGGTCCCTGCTCACGCTGGGGGTTATTCTGTGCCACGAACCCACCTTGGCACCTGGGGAATGTCATGAGGTTTCTGTTGACCCAAACCTCAAGAGTATAAAGGTCTTTCCAGCTAGAGACTTCTCCATGAGCCACGTCAGCACTCCCCCTAATTTACTGTCAGTTGCGTATTTGCCAGTGGGAGCTTTTTGGCAACCAGCAGGTCACTGATGAAACCGTTAAACAATATAGGCCACTGAAATTTACCTGTACAATGAGGTTTGAATTCATTTTTTATTTTATTTTGAATTATTTTCAACATACCAATGTTATCGTATAATTTACCTAAGAGCAGAGAATTGTTATAAGGACATGTGCCCGAATTAAACATAGTAATTTTAAGACTCATTTGAAAAGTAGCTTTGCAAAGCAAAATGCAGAAAACAGGTAAGAATCACTGCAGTTCTATGACATCCAACTCATCAAATACATATGGTATCTATATCTCTGCTAACTTTGATTATTCTCTCAGCCAGCATCAGCAATAGGAGAAAAGGGGGAAAGAGGAAACTGGTAGAAAAGACACAGCTTCTGAAAAGCAATTTACATTTCTCTGCTCAGGGAAACAAAATCTAGGCTTTTGAAAGTACTAATGAAGTGCTTGAGAAGGGGAGGAATGAGATTCATAAGTTTAATTCATGCTGTTACAGCAGGCATCCACAGTTCAATTCTGCATTCATTGCTTTTAGATGAGCTCTATATTAAATCTGAGTAAATTTATTCAGAAATTCAGATAAGACTTTTTTTTTTTACTTTTACTTTTGTCAATAAAAGCATCTAGTTATTGGCAATTTGTTAGCTCGGATAGAACTATCTCATTGAGATCAGAACTGTTCGTAGAAAACTAGATCAGTGCAGATTTTTATAAGTAGATCAGTCATACTTTCTGATAGAATAACTACTGTTTGCAGATAATGTTCACCTTTTCAGACTCTCTGGTTACACTGAAATGCTATTGGATAACCTTCTTTACCAGAAAATTAACAAAGTTGGAGTAAAACGGCATAAAATCCTTGGAACTTTAAGGAGCATCTTTCGTGGAGTTGCTGTTGACAAAAGCAACTTAATCTTTAATATCCTTCTGTGTTAACGTCTGCTTTTCGTAAAACCATGTAACACTTCCTTATCAGCTTTCCTCTCATTTTATTTCCCTTTGTATTATACTGCTTTCTACATCTTTACATAAACATGTCTTCTGACTGCATTTTATGTGAATTGAGTGCATTTTACAGTGGTTTGGAGCCACTAATTTGGGCTATGAATTTCTGTGGGTAAGCATTTCTCTTGGCAAATTTTAATTTTTCTGCTAAATTATTTGCTTAAATGCTGCAGTGAATAGATTTGGTATCAAAAGTAGTTCTTTGCCATGCTGATATTAGGGAAGTAATAATTTAGATACATCAGACTACCGATTTTGAATAATTGGTACCACTGGCTTAGTGAGACATGATATTCATTATTCTAAGAATTAATATATGCTGTTATATTTCAGTATTAATTTGCTGTATGTCATTAACTGATGTCTTTTTTTTGTGTGGTGTATATATATAGATATGTGTGCACATATATAAAAAGATGAAAGAATAGTTTAAATTATACTGAGACACTTTAAAAAAGAAGTTGTTTGGGGGGGGGGAAGAGGATCGCCCTCTTATGAGAGATGAGCAAACTTGGAAAGTAATTTCTTTCCTTTAAAATAAAGCTTGTATTTTTTTTTTTTAAATTGCATGCTTTATCTGTGTTCTGAATCCATTTCTGTGCATCTTTTATTACACAGGTCTTTATAATAAAGGTAGGATTCATCTGGTGTCTCAGTTGTCAATGGGGAGAGGCAGGCAACTCCAGAAGGCAATTCCTCTCTTACATCTATCTTAGATACTTATCTTAGAAGGGGATATATTACCCTCTGGAGTTGGCTGTGCATGGAATATTGTTATTTCCTATTTTAAAAACAGGCCAAGATAAGCATGAAGAGCTCAATGCTTCCTATAGTTCTTTTTATTTTGTTGGACCTATAGCAATTGCCTCTCTGGACCAACTGCACTTGTTCAAGTGTATTCTACATTTTAAGTACAAAAAGGCGCTCTCAAAATGATAGAAACTTTCAGGCTGGAAAATACAGTACTTTACCACTGTGATTATGTAGCACAGTAAAACAAAAAAGTCTTCAATTATACTAGCATTTAATTCAAATTGGTGGTGTTCTCCCAATCTTTTGTTTGCTTGGTGGTTCGACATTCACAGAAATAACACACTTGCTGTGTTGCATTCTACCTGCTGCCTTTTTATATATATAAGCAGAATGTTACATTTATTAAAACTAGGAGTTTGTTTGCAATAAAAATAAGATCAGGAGAAGCGAGACTTTTTGAACTATTTTCTACTTTTTCTATTTGTTACTGGAAAAGAGTAATGTCTACCAATAATATTCATTTAACTAATTTGTGCAATATAATTTCTCTTATATTGAATCCTGTGATACCTCTTCTCTAGAAAATTTTGTCTGTCTTATTATTTTATTGTTGTTTTTTTACTATTTTTTCTGTTTTGGACAAGCTCGGGTTGCTTGTTGCCTTTCATGTTGCCTATACTAACTGAACTAATAAAAATCTTTGCCTCTGTTAGATTCTTTTGCCTTACACAGGATCACCTATAAAAATACAGCGATGCTTCAGTGTTGTGTCAAACTAGAGTCTTGCCTACGTTTACTCACTACAATAGCTTTTCCAAATACTTTTCAATTCTAGTGTCTTTGCCATGTCCTCTCTTTGGCAAGAGCTTTACCGCTTTAACATGTTTACTCATCTGTAGTTTTCCATGGATTAGACAGTATCCATTTCCTCTACTAAGTGAAACAGGTGTTGTGGTGCTCTGTTAAATAGTCAGTGTTTCACCACAGTAATGTGGGCATTTTAGTGGTGTGGAAATTATTTCCCATTGGAGAATATATGGCTTTATTCAGGACTTAATACTTACAGTCCGAGTTTTATCTTCAGCCAAGTGAAGTTAATGGCTTGACTCTGCATTATACAAGACCTTCTTGTATAGTGCTAATTAATCAATGCCATGTATTAAAGCTGAAACCTTTTGGATAAGAAATAACAGCCAGGTTTCAACCATTTATACTAATAAAAGACAATGTGCCATTTGGGGTTATCCTGACCAGATTTCAGCTTGTATTACATCTTGCATAATAACCTTCTTGCTACATTTCAATTATATAGTCTACCGTTCTTTAATTCTTCCTCTAAGCTGTTTTGTTGCTTGGCACAGTTGAGCAGCTGCTGTGTTCCCTCCTCCAGGTGTCTTCGCTTCAAATGCCTGGAAAAAATTATTCCACTTAGAAATAGGTAACACTGCAGTAACATATAGGAGGTATTTAAAATATCTCACAGTCCACTTTTTCCTGCCTGAAAGACTGTTGATATTTTGGCTTTACTACATTAGAAGAAGGAGAGAGCATTTTTCATGTTAGGAAAATCATTTAATTGCTTTATAGGCTGCCCAGCTACGTAGCTATCAAAGAGCAGCTGAAGGCTTTTGAGAGAGGATTTGTGGGTGTGATTAAACTCAGGGGAGAGGAAGGAAGTGAAGGATCTGCCTCAAAGTGGTGAATCCTGTGAGAATTAAGGCATCAAACAACCTTTCCAACAAGAGCCTGAAGCAACACATTAGCATCTACAGCAGGTGATGCCAATGAGTCTGAAAAGCTCAGATTAAATGAATGCAGGTGTTGGTGTTAGAAAATCAGGTCTCTAAAGAATAGTGCTAGTTACTATCAAGGGATTGTTCTTGCCAAAAGAAGTTTGGAGGTAATTTAAATTACAGTGCAACTCAACTTTGTGTTGACTCCAAGCAAGGTCATAAAATAGTCATGCATATGATTTAGTTCTGAGTGTGTCAGCTATGGAGCAGGAATACTCTTAGATTTTGTTTGGAAAATTTGCATACTTGAACTGATTCAAGCACAAGCTCACCACATTTGTTAAAGATCTAGTACAAATTTTGAAAACCAGAAGAACTAGAGCCTAACTGAGGAGAAACGATCCAAAATACATTTCTTTTTTTTAATAAGAAGTTTGCCAGTTCTCTGTCCTATGCACAATAAGGAAGAACAGCTCTTTCAAATAAATCAATAAATAGAAACCTTGGAGTGTATGTAGAGGGCACTATTTAAATCCTTTTCAAGTATATTAACATTGTGAATAAGCAAGATGGGTTATTCTTAAAAAAAACGTGTTCTTGTAAGATGTAGGAACTTCTTGTCCATTGTGTTTGGGTGTAATCTAGTTGCATGAGAGACAGAGAACCTTTGGCCATTTTTAAAAGGATGTGGCTTTGGGAAGGGGTGACTTCATTTCTGTGTTTAGAATGGACATAGTGATTCCACATGTTGTCCAGTGCTTCCAGTCTTCTGTGGGTGACACAGATGAGAGAAAGAAGGAGTTTTTAACTCCGATGCTATCCATGGGAGGGCTGCATGCATCCTCTGCCATTACATATGTCTGTAATCTTGAGCCATTCGTAAGATAAGGGCTAATTCAACTGTTCCTGAAGAGTCATTGTTATTTCAGAGGATAAATAATGCTGTCATATTATCATCACTTCACTGAGTATTATGAGACTGCTAACATTGACATCCCCTCTATTTGGTTAGTTTAAAGAAAGCTATAAACCTTGCTTGTAAACTGTGTTTTGCACAGCTGCTTTTATACCACATTTCTGTGAGCCGTATCATTGTTGACAGAGTTTTTGATTACGTTTGACTTTTATTTTTGCTCCCAGTGTTCTGTGAACTTTGGATTGAATTCCTGATTATAAGGTGTCCGATTACTGATAAGCTCCTAACTATTCGAAGGACTGAAATAAAGCTCTTTTACCTTTCTTCTGCCTCTCATCTCCCTTTCCTTAAATTAGTCGTGTAGCAGAAGAAAGCCAAAGGAAGATACCAATATTCATGTGCAAAGAAATTTGTCATAATCTGGTTATGCTGTTGCTAAGAATGCTTTAACTTGTTGAAGGTATGTGATACAATGCACTTAAAAAGCTACCTGTGCTCCGTCTGAACTAAATTATTGGGATAATTGGATACTTCTCAAACCTGATGGACTATATAACTACATTATTTTTTCAAATACTTTCATTAATCCTTAAGGTTTCAGTTTCCTGATGTGATAGGTGAAAAATCAACAAAGTGGAGAAATGTTTTTGTGACGGCATGATTAGCCATCCCAGCCAGGAACAGCACCAAACCACCAGACTGGAGAAGGGCTTGCTCCGCACAGAAGCTGAACATGCTCCCCTTTCCCTCCTCCCCTGTGTCTGCTCCCCAGACAGCAGAGATGTCACTAATTTCCAGCAATATTTTGCCCATCCCCACCAGTTCTTAGGAACTGGGAGATTCCAGGAAGTTTTTGAAAACTGAGGTTTTTGTAAGTTTCATAAACTCATGTTAACGTTTTCTAGCATCCCAAAATAAGGTTAAATTCTGTGAATACTTTTTTTCCCCACTAACTAAATCCCTGCTGCTTTTCCAAGAAATTAATTTAAAAACTATGTTGTTTTTCCAAAAGGGGAATTTTGTGTTACGCCAATTAGAAACAATAAACCATCATCCTTCCCCCTCATTTAATATGGGTGGGGATTCCAGTGTAACTAACCCGTTGTCCATGACTAGCTGTTAACAGTGTGGGTCTTCATGTGCCACCCAGTTTATGTGAGGAATTGCACTAAGCATAAGATGTAAGAGCTTCAGAATTTCTCTACTGTGGCAAAAGAATTTTGCTCACAAAGATATGAGCATCTGTTGGCTGTAACCCACTTCATTTCTGCAGAGATCATACTCGCCTGATTCAACTGAGAGGACAGTGGGTGCTCTGCCCCGGCACAAGCTCATTAGGAAAAGCCTGTCCTTGCTTCAGAGGGTCTCAAGGTGGAGGAAAATAGAAGGGACAGGCATTCGGGGAAACAAAAGGCAAGGATAAAACAAGGCTGGCCATCTTGAAACTGTAGTTGCACAGCAGTAGCTAACATTGAGGTTTCAAAGGGAAGCCCCATGGCAGAGTGTCATTTTATGACTTTAGGACTTGCTGCTATTCAGACATGACATAGTGCAGTTAAGAAAATTACAAGTTAGAGAAGCAGACTTTTCCAGGAGGTTACTTCACTTCTGTGATATCCGCAGAAAGTTTGTCAGAGCTCTTTTGCAGTCTCTTAAAGTTCTGCAGATCCCTGAGATCTGGGGAACCACGTGTCTCGTGGCTTACTGTGATGAGTGGTAAACTAGTGTTATGTCTGTGTTGTCACTGCAGTTGTGGGGCTTGTCCTCTACTTATGAGGTATATAGATAAATTAAAATTCATAATACAGGAAAAGAATAGGTGAGGTTAGTTTAAGACATCTGTGACTCCGTGAGAAGAGACCAGCAAGTCAGGTTAGTAGCTAGTTTGTGTGCTCTTACACATTTTAGAGATATAAAGAAAATAGAGCAGAAATCAGGAATAATTGGGGGAGGGGGGCGGAGGGGCTTTGCAAAGAGAGGAAAAAAAAGTGCATATGTAGTTTGAAATAAAATATCTTTTGTTTGGAAGTTGGAAAGTTTCTGCTATTCAAGGCCTTCTGCTACTTGCCTCTCAGGGTAGGAGTGCTTCTTTGGAAATCTCTTCCTTAGAAAGTAGGTCAAGCAGCTTCCGTCACCGTGATGTTTTGTTTATGAGGGAAAGGGGAAAATGAAAATAATTTACTAGCAATACTTGAGAACTGTCACCATCTATTCCTTGATGGAGTGCAGATGACAGTAAGTGGCATGTTAGGGTATAGGTTAAATTAGCAGTATTAATTAGCTGTCTGAGCTCTCTGTTTATTGTTTTTCCTTCTGTGAGTCTATTCTAGACGCATCTTATGGGTCATACAAAATATTATCAAAGCAGTTGACTCTATATGTATTTACTTAGCTCTGTTTTATAATGTACTTGTTCAAATGTGCAAACTGCTCTGATTAACTGCTTGGTTAATCTGGCCCAGAGTGGTGGTGTTTGTGTCAACTTTTTTGTACTTCAACATGGAGATTTTATCATTCAATTTAATTTGAAAAAGTATGTGGACTAATATTGACTGATACAGGAGTGATTTTCAGGACTTTAAACAGATGAGAAACTGGAGGTATATCGAACTTACGATCTGTAAATTCATCAAATTTAGATTGAGTGGAATGTGGAGATATTTTTTAATTATGCAGCTATTCAGCTTTTTCTTTAGTAAAAGTCTGTAAATGTGTTCCTTATAATTTGGTTTTTGAGCCATGTCTAGTCTGATCCAGGATAATGATCTTTTTAGTAGTGTCAGGAGAGCAGTTATTAACCTTAGTAAGGTGTTTTGGACTGTCTTAGTCAGTTGAAAATCAGTTTGGATGTAACCTTTATTTCTGGAAATGAACTCTTCTCGTATTGCTTGCAGAAGGAATTACAGTGATGTGTAGTAGAAGGTGCAATACAATATAACATCTAGCATTTGCTTGTGTCCGCATGCGCTGGAATCTCTGCCTGTCCCAGCACCAGCGAAATGAAAGCTGTTGGTTTCCCCATGCATCGGCTATGATGCTGACATGGCTGGTTCTCTTTGCTCAGCCCGCCATCTCCTTGCCTTTCTTCCGAGGGCAAGGTCAGCTGCCTGCAGGTGTGCCTGCCCAAAATCTGATCCCGGGCTGCAGTGGCAGGTACAGCTCTGTCACTCAGGAGGGGTAGGATGGAAAGCCAGTCCTGAGCTGTGCAATGCCAGTGTAGCTTAATGCAGCACTCCAACAAAAGAGTTTAAATGGTGCCTCGAAGGCATGATTTGTGACCTTCTGTACGGAGAGCCTGGGCTGCTTCTCCCAGGCACTGGCATGTGTAGTGCAGAGGGGACGTTGTCCAGACTTGGCACTGCTTTGCAGTGCAGCTCCCGTCCCCCTCTTTGCCAGCAATGCCTGATTGCTTGTGTCCCTCGCTCCTCTGTTCATTCAGAGGCCTCCCTTGTCGATGGGGAAGGGGCAAAATTTTCCGTGGTAACAGTGGAGTAGTTACTTCAAGTATTCTTTGTAAGTTCTGATTGGGTTTGGTTTTGTTTCCTATTTGTATTTAGCGATTTGGCAAAATAGTGGTTAAATTGGTGTCCAGATAATGTTTGCAGTGAGCTTCAATACAAATAGAAATTTGCTCTTTTTTTTAAATGGACCTCTTCAATATTTAGTCAGTTCTGTAGGAGGGCATGGATATGGTCCGATGACTTGGTTAAGTCTCTGTTTTATCTGTGTCTGCTTTTATATAGGCCTTTTCGGTCACGACTGGCACTTGTTCTTGCTTGTGAAAGAGATTGCAGGATGTGTTTTTCTCCCTATTTACTGATGGATTTATTTATGGATTCAAAACCGATTATTGCTTTGTTTGCTGCCACCAGTTGTTTTTCAAACTGTTTTGGCTTTTATTGAGGTGCTGGTGCTGTTCTGGGGTAGGGTTTTTTTGTTTTGTTTTTCTCTCACTGTCATTATCCTTGAAAGAGAATAATGAAGACCAACCCTCATTAAACGGAAGAGTAATTTTTACACAAGACCAAATGTTATAAACTATGTATAAATGTGGTTTAGGAGTTAGAAGGGAAGCTCTTAATCATTAGGGCAGTTGGACTGTGCAGCAGCTCTGAAATACAAATAATGAATTTGATAAATATATTAAATGGATCATACGACCCTTTGCTATTGAGCACCTTGGTATCTGAAGCTCACCTTGGTAGATCCATACATACACAATCAGTGGTTCACAGAAACAGGGTGGCTTTTAGAAGCATAACTGCTTCAGTAATTTATCAGAGACCAGTGGGACATGGTGGCATAGTAACACAACAGGACTGATTCATTGTCAGTTAAGTCTAATCTGGTCTGAAGAACGGCGTTGTTTATCCATATGGGATCCCCCTTAAAACAAGCAAATACAGAACTTCCTAGCTCCAGCTCTTTTACAGAGCAGCTACTGGCATAAGGAAAAGCAGAATAGATAGTGTGGTACTTCGAACTGAGTCTTTTTCTACAGACTGTCAGGGCTCAGTAATCTAATCTGTTGTATTGATGATAACTGATGGAGTTAAGCACCACAGGGTAGGGCCAAAAAGGAAGTTATAAACAGAGGTCTCGCAGCACTGGGGAAGTATATTGAAATCATCCTTCTGAACGGTGTGCATCACAACTGCTGGAGTGACAGAAATGGCATGCAATGCTTCAGCACCTGAAAGGTATGTTATGAGAGTCTTAGCACAAAAAACCAAACAGATCTAGATGTTAAAAAGCAAGATGTTAAAATATATTAAAAAAAAGCCTTTTCTTACAGCTTTGAAGCACTCTTGCATCTGACAAAAACCTTCATGGGATTGACACGTATCCCCCTCCTGCTCGTGCCTACCCTTTCTTGTGCAGACAGTTCCCCTTCTCCTCAGCTAATCCTGCACTTAGTCATGAAGCCGAATGCACTGATGAAATTGTTCTCTTTCTCTTTATTTTTTGACTGTGCCCTGTGTTGAAGTCCTCCCCCCTCCCCAGTTATTTTCTCAGACTCTGGAACATTTAAGACTCACTTTTAACCTGAAGTCTCTGTTCTCCCACTTAAGATTTGTCAGCTTTCAGAACTCTAGCCACTCCTACAGCCATGGCAAAAGATAATTCCTCTGTAGCATGAGACTGCCAGTTGAATGCGATCCATAAAGGCAATTCATTACTTTACTCATTAGCTTTTCTTTCATCCTGATGAGGCACAAATTATTCCCTCTGCCTTTGCTATGTTCTTTTTCACATCTGGAGGCTGTACTTGCATGCCCTGAGGTAACTTTATGGCAGCTCTTTCTTTCCTGGCAGGTCAGGCACTGCAGAGGTTACCCTCAGTAAGTTTGCAGAGGACACCAAGTTGGGAGGGAGGGTTGATCTGCTTGAGGGTAGGAACGCTCTAGAGAGGGATCTGGACAGGCTGGATCGATGGGCCGAGGCCAATTGTATGAGGTTCAACAAAGCCAAGTGCCGGGTCCTGCACTTGGGGCACAACAACCCCATGCAGCACTACAGGCTTGGGGAAGAGTGGCTGGAAAGCTGCCTGGCAGAAAAGGACATGGGGATATTGGTCAATAGCTGGCTGAACATGAGCCGGCAGTGTGCCCAGGTGGCCAAGCAGGCCAAAGGCATCCTGGCTTGTACCAGAAATCATGTGGCCAGCAGGAGCAGGGAGGTGATTGTCCCCCCGTACTTGGCACGGTACGCTGCACCTCGAGTGCTGTGTTCAGTTTTGGGCCCCTCACTACAGGAAAGACATTGAGGTGCTGGAGCGTGTCCAGAGAAGGGCAACAAAGCTGGTGAAGGGCCTGGAGCACAAATCTGATTAGGAGCGGCTGAGGGAACTGGGGCTGTTTAGCCTGGAGAAAAGGAGGCTGAGGGGAGACCTTATCGCTCTCTACAATTACCTGAAAGGAGGCTGTAGCGAGGTGGGTGCTGGTCTCTTCTCCCAAGTAACAAGCAATAGGATTGGCCTCAAGTTGCAGCAGGGGAGGTTTAGATTGGATATTAGGAAAAATTTCCTCACCGAAAGGGTTGTCAAGCACTGGAACAGGCTGCCCAGGGAAGTGGTTGAGTCACCATCCCTGGAGGTATTTAAAAGACATGTAGATGTGGTGCTTAAGGACATGGTTTAGTGGTGGACTTGGCAGTGCTAGGTTAACGGTTGGACTCCATGATCTTAAAGGTCTTTTCCAACCTAAATGATTCTATGATTTTGTGATTGTTCCTCCTGCCCTCTGCCAGATCCCAGGACGGTGGGTCTGTCCCCCCTTGGCCCAGGTAGGTGGGAGAAGTGCTGTGTCCCAAGGACCAGCGTGAACAGCCGCCTGGAGCCAGCTTCTCAGGACCCCGTCCCAACCTTTCCTCTCAGCTGCGAGATTTTGGGCCCTACTGTGCAGGTCCAAGAGGTCTGTGCAACCTGTGGCTCAGATGCGTGTTGTTTGATCCTTTCTTCAAGGAGCCCAAAGCCTTGAATCAAGTTTCTCAATCACTGTTTCCTACCAAACCTGGTAAAACAAGTGAGGATTTTTGTGGGGGAAAAGGTGGGGATGTTGTGTGCACTAGCAGTGACTGAAACCAGCGAAAGCTTTTCCAATTAGGTTTTTCCTTCTTTTTTTAATTTTTATTTTATAATACAATGGTGTTGAAGAAGCTGAGGTGCTCTTAGCTGCAGTGGTGGAAGCATTACAATTTCATGTGCTGCAAAATCAAGAACAGTGTGTTGTTGATCTTAAAGCTTAAAGTTCCTCTTCTCTAAAGTTTTAAAATGTCATTGATACAACAATTTGCTAAACTCTGCTAGCACTGCTTTACAGAGCTGTGACATTTTGCATTATAAAATACTTCTTGAAGCAAGGGGGTTATTTATTATCTCATCCCTCTAGGCTGATAGCCAGTGCAGAGGTTGTCACTCAAGAGACAGATTACAGTACGTAACAAAAATTATTTAAATTGTTTCAGATGTATTTGAGCAAGAGATACAAGATATGCTAACATTAATTTGTGATCTTGAAATTAAAACCAGATTTGTTTTCAAATAAAATTGGTGCATTACAGAAGATTCACATTTCAGAATATCTGACCATAATAATAGGATACAATAATAGTTTCATTTTTCTCATCTGAAAGGTAAATTAATATTTAGGCACACAAGTAAAAGTGGTCTTGATCTCTTTTTTTTTTTTTTTTTTTTTTTTTTAAATCCTATCCTAGAAGCACCGGGTCTACAGAAATTTTCTGTACTCTGCAAATGCAACTGGTTTTTTTGTCTGCAGCTTGACACAGTGTAATTTTAACACTGAAAAGCTAATAGCATTTTCAGGGGAATAATTCATACACTTCTATTGCTTATGTCACTGTCAAAAAGGAAAGAAATTTCCCAGACCTGGGTAGTTGTTAAAAGGCAGCGTAAGCTTGAACAACTTTGTGAGGGGTGCACACGTCCTTAATGGTGCAGAACCCTGCCCGCCGGTTGAGAATTGAGGACGTCCTTCAGGTTTCAGTTTCTGGCTTTCTTTTTGGTTTTGGCAGCAATGGATGATATTGCTGAACTTTCCTTTGAATGCTCACAGTACTTTCTGCGAAATCATTTTCTCATGCTTGGCCTGTTTAGGAGCATACCTGAGCCATGAGCGGGCTGAGAGACCCCCCCTGACCCTATTAATGTGCTGTAGAACAACTCGTCTACTAGGATAGATTTGCCTGACCCAGTGAAATGATTGTGTTAGTTTTAAGTTGTGCTTTGCTCTTGTTTTTAATATAGCTTCACATTTTCGGGGCATAATCTGGCTATTTCCCTACTGTGACTTTCTCTCTGAAATTCAGCGGAACTGCTTGTGTATTTAAAATAAAACATGTGCCTAAGTGCTCTGGTGGCCAGGGGCCAGAGCACTCAACATGTTGCAGGCCAGAGCCCTAAGTGCGCGCTTCTTTAATGTATAGTCTTCTCTAGCCCATGATAAATCAGTATTAACTCTGTAGGAGGTGTCACAGTACTGTGAGGATTCGGAAAATAAGTCACTATGTGGAGGATAGCTCGGGCTCCTAGTAATACAAATGCAATAGAAGCAATGCCTGTGGCGTAATGCTTTTTTAAGTTGTTGTCAAGTGAGGTGCTTTTTGTGGCTAATGAATTGGTCGGTTAATTTTCTCATCACCGCGTTCAAACTTGTTCCTGCTGTTGAACACTGCTCTCATCTTTTCACACGTTGTTGAAGATGGCATTAACTTAACCTTCTTTCCCGTTATAAGGGCTTTAAACGCCTTCACACTAATACTGAATAAATGGAATTTGTGGTTTAATCTGCACATAAAGTACATTATTGCTGCTGAGGAAGCAGAGGGAGGCAGGTGGGAGATCTCCATTCTCAGTCTTTCATTCCCGTTAGACCACAGAGGCATTCCAGGGTCCTTATCAGCAAAGCAGTTTATGTGGGTTTATTCCATGCTAATAGTGACATAAAGTGTGATATAGTTCAGATGTGCATTTTGGCAAGTATTATTTGGTAACTAAGTTTTCAACATGTAATTTTATGCATATTCTATTTTTCTATCAATTTCTGTGAGGGAACTTTTTCACTTTGGGGGATAATTGAAAGACATCCATTTTATTTATTTTTTAAATTACTTTCATTTGAATAAAAATCTGGGTTATTTTGCTTTAGATAAGATACTTAGAAGATAAGAAAGGGGAAGGGTGATGTTAACTGTTGTATGGTTGAATTTTGTTTATTGATCACTGAACTCTGGGTGGCTGGTTCTATTGCTTAGTTGTCTGGTCTACTCTTGTTCTGCTTTTATTTTTCTTTGGGTGGTTTTTTTTTTTTCAGTCAGCTAGTTTTACATAAATTGTTACACAGCATACTGAAGAGGATTTTTTGAATGGCTGGTTTCCAGAGGATATTACTTCCCTTATGCTTTCCAATGCTGGCCTGTTTCAAATCCGACTGGGCTGAACAAGTTAGTTCCAGCGCTCACAAATCTTGGGGGGAACATTTAAAGTGCTACTCAAGCAAAATTCAGGAATTGTGTTTACTGAGTCAGTGAAGCATGGAAAAGGGGCAAGAGGCTTTCCAGTTTCCTGTGGGCAATCTCTTGGCTTGGTGACAGGAGATGAAATTATGGGTGTAGGACAAAAATAAAATGGAGTATATGGAGCTAGTAAAGCTTAAAAATATGAAAGCCAAAATGTATAACCAGAGGGCTGGAAGTGGGGCAGGCGTAGGGCTGGGAGTTGCAGAACGCAACATGGCAGAGGGCCACGGTTTTGGGGATTTTCTCAAAAAAAACCTCAACCAAAAAAACCCCATAAAAACCCAACCAAACAAGACAAAATCCTGCAGTCTCAACTGTGGTGATGGAGAGGTATAAGTGATACTGAAAATAACACTAGCAATTCAGAGTGGTTGCAGTGGGTTCTCTATATCACAGCTGGGTTTTGTTCGGGAGGGGGGGCTATTTCCCCCCCTTCCACAATGACAGTTCAGTCCTCAAGTGAACTTCCATATGGTCGTTTTGGTTTCCTAAACTTGCCTTGGCTACTGTAGCTGATAGATGATCCTGCCGGGTGGTACTGCTGCCTGCCAGCTAGCGTGAAGTGGCTCAACACTGTTTATTCCCCTACCTATTGCAGTTGTTTATTTCCAGGCAAGTTTAATTGTGTGTTTCTAGTCACAACATATGCTGGCATCTGCTAAGTGCTTACAGTGAATGAAAATAAACGGAGCATATTGTTTGCCTCTTTTCTTCAGAAATTGTAGGTAGTGAAATCACAACTGTTAAGCCAGGTTTTGTGCTTTTTTTTGTATCCTCTGCAACAGTTTGTACTTGCCAATCATACCTATTTCTCCACAGTAATTCTGAAGCCCGTTACTTGCCTTTTTCTCCCTCTGTGCCTTTTTTCAGTGGAGATCAAATCCCTTCTCTCTACATTTTTTTTCAATTTACTTTCATTGAATGCATGGAAAAAAAATGTCATGTACATGAACTCCAGCGATCTTGTGAGAAAACTTTTGTTGTAGAGTGCCAATAAAAATAGAGGATGAAGAAAAATGGTCCAAAATCTAAAATAGGCAAAAGGTCCGAAAACGTATTTATTGGAGGTTATGCTGCTTGATGGATATATGTGACTTCCATCCTTGCCAAAATCTTCAGGTTAGGAGGCAACAGAGAAACACATTCCTGTGTTTAGGGAGATCTGCCTGTATGCTATTCAGATAATATTTAAATGGTCCTTAGAAAGTATTATACTCAGCATGAAGAAAAGTTAGCATAGAAGTATGCAGAAAACAGAAAGAGCTAATGTTGTTATGCTCAGACCTTTGCACTTTTCGGGGGGAAAAAAAGCAGCAAAGGCTACTTTATGGTGGAAAGGATCTCTGGAGGTACCTTCTTCAGTCCGCTGCTCAAATCAGGGCTAACTTCATAGTTCAACTGGGCTGTGCCCTGAGCCTTGGTCACTCGGGTTTTGAAAACGTCCAAGGGTGGGGCCTCCCACCCTCCCTGGCTTCTGGCATTGCCGGACCATGTGAAACCTGTGAGATGGTGAGTACAGAGCTTTTTAGCAGAAATACAATGACCTCAGAGATGAGAGAACAAAAATGCACCTTTAAGATTTGAAAAGCAAAATAGTAGATGAAATAAGCAGGTTTCTTCCACTTCTGGTAGCAAGTGCTGTTGCTTTGATTAAAATCTGGAAGGAGTACACTGCTACCTTGCTAGAAAGCAATGCTCGCATTTTTCAAAGGGGAAACAAAAGTTTCATCTTATTTAATTATGTTGGAGATTAAGAGCTTTCTAAACAGCAAAATCTTTGCAGAATACCATAAATTGTGCTAAGTGATGTCTTTCAAGATTGCAATAAAATATGACTATGTAGAGCATAGCTCTATCTTCACTAGTAGAGTAGTATGTCTTTGCTAAGTGGGTTATCAGTGCCAATAGTCAAAAATTGCTCTGTCACAAGCCATTGTAATTCACTGTAGTACTAAAATATATTTATTTCTTACTGAACTACCCTCAAACACCCTACAAGATATTTCAGGATACGTGGTACTGCAGTAGTGGTTTTACATAATATAAGGAAATAATAGGCTTTTTCATGTTATATTGATGTTTGTGATTTGAAAAGTCAATATTTATTACCATTAAAGGGTATGTTGTCGAGAAAGAGTAAGCTGATGTTTGAAGATATAACTAATGCTACAAAAGACTGATTAGGAGGATTGCCAATTGCCTTCTTTTTATGGAGCATAATGACAGGCTTCAGATGGTTTTCTACTGAGCTCCCTCTGAAGGAGCTCAGCAACCACAAAGTAATGATGTCAGAAAGCAGTCTGTGTTTCCGCTCGATTAGCTCATGTCACTTTTGTCTCTTTTCTGAATTTGCTTTAAAATCCTGCTGAATCCTTCCATTGCTCTGTACATACCTCAAGCCGTTCTGTCAGATCATAGGGAGGGGATGATGCTTACGAAAGCATCTTGCTGAATCATCTGGAGCATCTCTGGGGTTTCTCTGGCTATAGGACGGCAGGGCGCTGAGCCCAGGGAGGACGGGGCTGATGGCAGGGAAAGGCCTGTCCCTCAGAGGGAAGAGGGCTGCCCCCAGGGGACATCCCTCCTTGGTGGCCACCGGGCAAAGCCTCTAGTCCTGTAGGAGCAGATTATTATACCGTGCGGCCACCTAAATGCATGGTCATAGCCAGGGTCCCCTTTTGCCTGGTCTGGAAAGATAGCTCAGAGGCTGTGCATGATGCTGGGTGCTTTGGGAAGGATATTTGTTCTACTCTTCCCAGCAAATCACATCGTGAACTGTCTCCTGCACGTAGAACGATTTATTCTGAAATGGTACGAGCAAGTGTTCCTTTGACAGCCACCCAGCCAGGAGCATTAGCAGAAAGCAGTTGTAGTAGCCTGACTTTGTAATAAAAGTTACAGAAATTTGTAAGGGGGCTCATTGTTGTTGCTCTGCATCAGAGCGCTTGAGCAGGTTACAGTCCTTGTATGTCCAGCGATGGCTATAAGCCTGCTGCTTTTTCCTTATCGTGGTTCTGGGTGATCTGCTCACCTCCAGAGGGAGAAGAGGTGTGGGTGTGTGACAGACGAGAAAAGTGAGAAATCTTGGAGTGATACTAGAGATGCGATTGTGAGGAGATACCTCAATGAAGTTTCAGAGTCTGACTAAATGCAAACCTTTAGGGAAGTGACTCTGTATTCGGTCAAGTCCTTGTGCTGTGGTTATTTTACATAGCTTCAAGTTTTCCCTTTTGTTCAATAAAACAGCATTAAAATCTAAACCAAAAGTAAACCCAACAAAAAAATATAAATCTATCCTTTATAATATTGTTCCAGGCAGCACAAAAGGAACAGATAACATTAAGTAGTGACATTCAAAGTTTCCTTTGTTTTCTGCAGGCTTCTGTGTTTTTCAATCTTTCATTGCTATTTATCTATGAGAATAACAGGCGTAAAAGTTTTCTAACAATGTATCAGCAGCTTGTTCTGATTTCTGTACACTAAGGATGTGTCCTCTACCAGGTGTTGGGGGGGGGTAATTTTAATAATCTATGTAATAGTTCTCATAATAGATCACTTACAAGAAAGGCAAAATCTCTAATAGAGAGAGATATCTCTAATACCAGTTAGAGTCTAACAACATCTAGAATTAAACTATTTTATCCTTTGATAAATTACCTGTAATTGTTCACAAAGTGCTGTATCCTAGTTTGTCATTTTCTGCTGCAAAACAATAAGTATTGATGAAGTGGTGAATGCTTATAAAGCCTTTTCATGGCATGGTATCTTTAATGAGAATCTTGCAGTCTGCAGCTGGGATCAGGATAATATAATGCCTGTGACTAAGCATTATGGAAACTTTCCGACTTGCTTAAGATCAAAGAATTCAAAGCTTTTAACTCTGTGTGATTGTTACCTTAGTTGATTGTAGACATACATACACATTCATATTACATAGAGCTGAGTTCATACATCACACTTAAATGAGGTACTGAGCAGGAACTTGGGCATCCAGCACAAAAGTGTCCTAATTCCTTGGTGAAGGATAGCTCAGAAATGGAGAGCTGGTGCAGCTGTCATCTGGAAGGAGGCATGGCAGGACTCCAGCCTCCTGCCTGAACTTTCCATTCGTGTTGAGCAATGCAGAAAATGGCTCAGGTCTCTTACAACTCGGAGCGTTACAGCAGAGAGGATATATAGGAAACAGTTGAGACCTGGGAACTAATCATAGGAGCACTTCTGCAGTCTGTTCTGGAAAAAAGTGGAGAGGTGCCTGTATGCTTAGGTAGAAGTGAAAAGGAGTGAGGGGGAAGGAATATTCAGCTCAGTGAAACTCCTACAGATGAAAAGTCCCTGTCCTTGCATACTGATTTGGATATATAACAACACTCCATAACAGACCATTTCTACTATAGAGCAAGGGAGACTGTGAGGGAGATGCAAAAATTGCCATCCCAAGACAGAGAGGAGGTCTGGATACAAACCTTAGCTTAAAATTCATCCTCCCCTGAGATACATGGGGCCAGCCATGGTTTGCAGCCCAGCCATGAGCGCTTCACCTCCTGAGGCTCTGCAGCTACCAGCCTTGGGCTGCCCCGCGCTGCCCCGGGGCGCCCGCTGCCTCTCTTCCCCAAAGCCCCTGGGGATGCCTTTGCTCAGCAGCTGCCTGGCACAGCTGCTTGGTGTGATGTGCTGAAGGTATCCAGGAGAGGGCAAGGGAGCTACAACAAATAAAGGCAGGCTAAGAGGGAAGCCTGGAGCCTGCTCTTTACGTTCTCGTAGCAGAAGACAGTAGCTCCTTGGCCCTCCTACCTCTGAAGAGTTGGGCTGACAGGTACAAAAGATGCTCTCTCCCATCCTTTTGTCAGCCCTCACCTCTGCCACAGTCGTCTTCATCAGTCAAAGGTTACCTTGCAACCACGCACTTAAAAATCAAAAGCAAAATTTGTCTTTTAACTCCTGTTCGGCCTCCCTGCTCCAGGTTTTTTACATGATATTAGAAAGCAAATAGTCTCTTCCGGGCCAGTTTTCCTTTCCTTTTCATGTTTGTTTGTGTCTATGTGTGTAACTTTTCTTCCAAGCCTAGCTCTGATCTTCAGCAGGCTCTCCCTGGAATCCCAGAGATGAAAAGCATATGCCAGGCAGGCAAGCATCATCTCTCTCTTTCAGAAACAACTTCCTTTGAAAAGGGGCAGTTGCTTTTTCTCCTATAGCCTGTGTATCAAGTTTAACAACCCTTCCTCCTCGAGACCTTTGCCTTTCCTGTCATTGAGGTCACTGGTGTCTAGTCTATTACTCTAGGTACCGTTTCAGTGTTGCAGTGGTGCCCGGGCACTTCTCTACAGGCTGTGACATCCAAGCTGACTTTCAGCTGGATGCCATCCTTGACTTTCATTTTCCTCTCTGGATAGTTGGAGAGCTGCGCCAGACAGCACAGATATTTTTATTGTAATGTAAGTATAGAAGGGAGTATCCTCGTAGGATAAACCTAGAACAATCTTTGTGACAATTTATTCACACATCTGGACACACTGGTCCTGGATCTTTCTTGAAATCATTTTTTTGACTTAGTTTTTAAAATAAAAATTTATTTTGTTTTTCATTCAAAACATTACCTATTGTATTGTTGTGGATTTTTTTTGTTATTACTATCTAGGCAGTTAAGCACTAGACTTTGAGTTTTGAGTTGCCTTTGTCTTCCACCATATGAGTATTTTACTGGCTTTTATTCGGTTCTTACTAATTACATATACACTTTGGTTTGCTAGTGTAACAAGCTTTGAAAGTAGTATTCAAAAGATAATTAGTAAGATTTGCCTATATAATTAGTCATCTTGACCATGTTTATAAATGTTGTGTAATACAGTGCCTGCAGTAACAGGGAACCCCAGTCACCAAATCAGGAGGTACCTTCTGATCCTGCAAAGTTAATGGCTGGAATGCAATAATATTTTCTGCAATGCACTGATAATATGCACCAAGATCTTTGTAAGAAAAGAAAAGTATGTTGACTTGTTACATGGCAAAGCTAATCTCAGAAGTACGTAAGCATACTCATCTTTTCTTTTTGAGATTGCTCCCTATCCTGCAAGGTGTGGCTGTCATGAGAAATAATTCACCAAAATTTTCTCTTCAGGCAGTGACAATGAATTACAGCATTGGACTGTTCGAAGTATTACATCTCCAATCCTGAAATGAGTGCACAGATGAGTCAATAAAATGCTGGCTCATATTAATAATTTATTATAGGGATAATTATACAGGAAATAAAAGGGACAGAGAAGGCTATCGTCTACTTGCATCATTTCTGAACACAGACATGCATTGTATGTCTGATGTAGGTTCTTAATGCTGCTTAAGAAACATTGGCCTGTAACTATGCAGAACACCTTAGAGAACTATAAACACAGCCCATAAAATACTGAGAGACTAGTTACATATTAAATGTCTGAACATCAGGGAGAAATAGTGCAGCTTTAAAAGTTTTAGCTGGGCTGAACGGTAAAGTTTTAATTAAAAAAGAAAAAAATTGTTAGAGTCATTTAACATTAACAATCAGCCTTGTCAATATCTCGCATACTTTTTCACAAGTACGTTTTTCATGCCCAAATATGACTTTTGGAGGATCAGAATAATGAGCACAGAACAAGATCCTCTCTTCTAGAAAGGTGGGACAGACTTTCTGTTAGCTTCCACAGATCCAGGTTTCATTCTGGCATCTTCCTGCAGACTGAAAAATAATGCATTAATCAATAAAAAGTCCTGTTGTACATATAAAATATCCTTATTTTCATTCTAAGTGAACATGAGGATCGTTCATAGATTGAAGCCAGGAGAGAGCATTGAAATCATACAAATTCTCAGGCTGTAGCAATATCCTCAGCTGATTTCGGCTGAACCAGAGATACTTTCCCTGCCCCCACTCGAAAACATTTTAGACTCCCCACCCTCCCACCCCCGTCCTAGCCAATTTGGATTTTTAGACTTGGTGGTGGTGAATCTATATGAATTTTAGTGAAGCATCATATTGTCCAACTTCTTTGAAGACAAACCACCTTGCATGTCATGTCCATGCTAAATGCTGTCGCTGAGATGATAAGACTGATTTTTTTTCATAAGAAGAAACCACACAAACCAATCACTTTGCCCCTTGATCTTTTTTTGTTATTGAACTTAGAAGGTTGGGCTGACCGAGGCAGGTGAGGATGGTCTAGTTAACTTTAATTTTAGGTCCTTGTTCTCGTTTGATTGCCTATACAGTGAGAATAATTTCTGTAGAGAAATTACCCACGGTGCCAAAATTAAGCTTAGGTGGCAAGTCCCGGGCACTGAATCTGATCTCTCTCATTTCAGGCCAAAAAAGTAGGTGGGTTAGTATTCACTCATTTTTCGTTTTCATTATAGCTCACGTTTCCCAGCACTGTGTCATGTTTTAAACCCAGTCACTGGAAGCAATGTGCCCTCATTTCTTCAGGCCTTGCTGAAGCCCTGAGGCCAAAGTTATGTTTTTGTTGCACGGAACTGAACTTGTTACAACAACAGGGGACAACAGGCTCTCTAGGCACATTTTTCTTACAAAATCTCACCGGAGACCTGGTAGTGAAGTACTGGGGCAACTCTCCATCCTGCAGGCAAAAGAGAGCAAGGATGCATGATTACCTTCGGCTGTTCCCCCGCACACACAGTTCCCTTTTCCTCAGGCTCCCTTACCCTCTCCTGGATACCTTCAGCACCTCGCACCAAGCAGCTGTGCTGGGCTGCTCCTGAGGCTGGTGGCTGCAGAGCCTCAGGAGGTGAAGTGCTCGTTGCTGGGCTGTAAATCATGGCTGGCCCCATGCATCTCAGGGCCGAAGGATGAATTTTAAGCCAGGGTTTGTATCCAGACTTCTTCTCTGTCCTGGGACAGTGATTTTGCATCTTCCATGTAATTTTCCTTACACCATAGTAGAAATTCTCTATTAGTTTCCTTGGAATTTTCTTTTGAGAATTAATGCTTATGGAGTGTTGTTAAATATGCAAAGTAGTACAAGACAAAGCTTTCTGTTACTTCCATTGCGTGCCATCACCAGCCTTTTAATAGGTAATTTAAACCATTTTCATTTGAGTGGGTTTTGTTTGTTTGAGAAGAAAGTTTATTGTATCTCCCTGAAGAGGTTAGGGAATTAGGATTGTTGCCTCTAACTTCTGTTTTAGTTTTTGGCTTAAAGGAGAAAAGCTTTGTCCAATGTAAAGAAATTTTAATGCAGACAAGCAGACTTTTGAAGCACAATAGGCATTTAAACTGTGATTTTAAAAATTGTTTACCATTATAAAGAGCAGCTCTGATGGAATCATGGAAATATGGGCGGGGGGGGGGGAAGGATCCCTTCCATTTCATAAAATATACCTATACTGAGCTATTTACATGTATTTTATAAGAAATAATTGAATTAGCCACTGTAGAGGGTGTTCCCTTAGACATGTAATAAAGCATTCTGTTTGAAGAATGAGAATCAAAGCAGTTGGTTTGAAGCATTGTAGTCTCTGTGCTCAGGGACATAAATGCTGACTCGTGCCTTGTTGAGATGAGGCTGCATGGCCTCCTCTTAGCCAGTCAGCATGGCGGCAGGGAGCACGTGCACTGGGGCAGGGAAGAGTCCCATCCCTTTTAAAATTCCCCAGACCCAAACTTCTCTCTCAAATGGACATCTCCTTACTGTCAGTGCTCATGGCTGAAGTTTTTTTGTTTACGTGGAAAGGGTTCATCCCCATGCACAGGTCTGAAAAAGGTCTCTCTCAGCCCTTAAAACAAATGATGTTTACGAAGAACTGCTCCCTTTTAGGATGTATTTCAGAGGCTGTTGCTTTGCATTTGTGGGGAGAGCTGGCAGCGTGCTCTCTCCTGAATGAGAGTGGAGGCTTCTGGGGTGGCTGCTCGCTGGGCTCCTGCAAGCCGCCCGTTGAGCCGGGAGGTTTGCTCAGGGGACGGGGGACCGGTGTGAAGCAGAAGCCCTGCAGTGCCTGCGTGTGCCCTGCTCGCAGCACCCGCTGCTCCGCTGCATCGCGCCAGCTGTCGTGTGCCACACCGCTTACTGATGTCAGCGTAGCCTCTGATTGCTCTCCGGAGACAGATGCGTTCAAAGCCCAGGAGACAAAGAACATTTCGAAGAGGTTCCCCCCCCCCGCTTTTTTTTCCCCCTTTTCTTCCTTTCCCTTCTTTCTTTTTTTCCCTGGAAGCTGAAAAGTGAGTGTGAAGCACTTTCGATAAAATGCTGTTGGATGGAAACACAAACACATCATATGGGACAAGCTTTTGAAGAGATGAGAGCTTTCCTAATGTGTTCGGTAGTCAGAGTTAGTTTGAGGGAGTGACAGCTCCTTTTGATGTCCTGGGCACCAAATATTTAAGGAGAGTGTTGCAGGAAAGGAATAGAAAGCTGGTAATGTGCTACTTTGTTCTGAAATCATGAGCTGTGCAAAGAAAACCTTGAAACTGCAAGATTTAAGAATGAGAAATGTTCATGCCTCAGGAGAGAGATTATGAGTCCTAAGAAGCTGAAAATCAGGTAATTCTTAATTCTGTGGTTTGATGTTTTGATCTGCATATCATTTTATCTTTTGTGCTAATTCACTCAAGTATATGTGGGCTTTGGGTTGCTGGGAAGGTTTTAATTAGAAACATGCTGAACAGATTAACAGTAGTTGGAAATATTTGAAAACTATGTCTTTGCAGCGAGTTCTAAAGAAGGCAAGATGTTTACTGTTACGGTCCCTCTCCATCTTCCCTTTACAAGTAGCGTTTGAATGCTGAAAAGTTAGTGACTGATGGCATTTCAAATCTAGTTATGTGCACTTTGTCACAACATGTTGCAATCCTTAGAAAACATTTTAATAGATAATTTCATAGTGGGTAATTTAGGATGGCCTATGTTGAACACAGGTGATGATTTCATTTCAGGTCTGCCTATTCCAAGCCGTGTTGCTGGGAAAGGGAAGGAATCCTACGGTTTCTGTTTTGATAGCAAAACTGCAGCAGTTTTCAAATTTTCCATTTCTGTAATGGTACCATAGCTCAATTCTATCACTTCAGCTGATCAGAGAAAGAACTCTGCATGGTCTTTGTAGTAATTGGTATTTTATTCCTCTCTTTTCTTTAAGAAGCCCTTGTTTGGTACATGTTATGACCATTAGTACTTCTTCATTTCAGGAAGAGTTATCTGCTAAAACTTTTCCTTGTCTTTAGAAAGGGTGAGGAAGTGGCTTAAAACATTTCGGAAGAACCAGCAGATTTTCCAGACCTCTCCATCTGGCAGTGCAGATATGTATGCATTCCCAGTGAAATGGTTTTTTGAACAGTGATAGCATAAGGTATGCAAGCCACAGAAGGTGCCCTTAAACTATCAAAATGAGTCTTAGTCTGGTAGTGTTTGTGCTGCCATGATGGTAAGGAAGGAGTTTTCATGTTAGATCCCCCACCAGTAGCTCCATAAAAGAAATACAGGGCGACAAGGCTAGCTGAGTGTTAAAGATAACCATCTCCATCTCTACTCTGTTTAACACAGTCTTATTTCAGTGGAGTCATACCAGTGTAATTCTGGGGTAGTGAGGTGGAGAAGCTGTCTCCAAGCTCATTTGGTTATTCTGAGCATAAAAGTGGTACTATGCCTTCTGTTCTACTACAGGAAGAGTGTACTGTAACATCTACAGTAATGTTATGCTACATCTACAGCATGTACATCTACAGTAAGGTGATGCTGCTAATCAGAGAGTTTACTGGCTCTCTTCAGGGGCTCCGTCTAGCACACTGAATTTGTATTTCTCATATGAAAGGCCAGATCTTTCTACATGCAGGCAACTTATCAGTGTATGTAGGATTTCCTTGGAACCTGCCCCAGCATTTCCCACATTCTGTGGAATCACAGAATGGTTCGGGTTGCAGGGGACCTTTAAAGGTCATCTAGTCCACCCCCCCTGCAATAAGCAGGGACATCTTTCAGTAGATCAGGTTGCTCAAAGCCCCATCCAACCTGACCTTGAACACTTCCACTGATGTGGGGTCCAAAAGGCTCTCAGGACAGCAGGAGGTGGAAGGATCCCCTCCCTGCTAGGGTGGGGCAGAAAAGAGGAAGGTAAATGTAAAAGGATGTAGTGAAATCCAAACACCTCACTGTAGTATCAGCGTTAGTCGTGACCATCAGGCTATGGGCTATTCTGAGCTGCCTCCGTATTGTTTTGACTTGTAATTTGATTTGGGAGAGTGTCTGAGTAAGACCTCTGTACTGATCCAGGAGCCATCTTCATTCATCATAATAGTACCCACGAGATGTAGCTGAGTCACCAAGCTGGGTTATTTTTTCTAATGGGCATCTGTGTTTTATTTGATTATAAAGTCCAGATCCTCCTGCTTTCTGTTACAGGCTTTTTATCTTACTCTGGTCGTGTCAAAATCAATTTGTAATTCTGTGGTGTACACATGAAATTAGTTTTAATTTGCTATGTGTTTCCAAGGGTGACTGACATTTAATATTTTGTTCTGAGGGTCTCATTAGTACTGTGTACCCATAATCTATTCTATGGGTGTAATGACAGAGGGTAAGTGAGCTATTGAACAGCATCCATCTGTACACTTAGCGAATGGCCAGAGGGAAATACAGGGAAAAAAAAAAAAAGAATAATTTTCAGCATTTCTGTATTTGTAGTTCAGAAAAGTCAAATACAATACTGTGGGTTTGCTGTGAGCTTCAAGGATTTTGGCCTTGCATGGCCTGGAAGATGCTTCTTAATAGTAATTTGTACACACCAAGCGATGAGAAAATCATGGCAAAACCTGTAGAGACAGAACTGATTTTCAAGTATGAGAACAATTGCTACACTGTGAAAGCAGTAGTGCCTTTTGTGTCCCTAACCTCAATATTGAGAGCCAGAGTAACTGCGGTAGAAGGAGAAGTATCTCAAAAATAGAGCAATGATGTTTTAATGGTGAGGTGCTATGTATAAGACATGCCACTGGTGATTGATGTTACAGTGCTGAGGCTTCTTCCCACTTCTAATCTTTTTGCGCTTGCAGCCTTATACGCCATTAACTTCCTGGGAGAGAGTGATGTATAGAGGAAATGGGAGTGAGATTGTAACCTTCAGAAATGTTATATGTCTTCTACAAACTGCTGTCATACTTACCTGAAAAGATATCTTTATGTGGGGTATTTTAAATATCTGTGGTATCTTTAGAGATCCTCGCCATGTTTAACAAGAAATACTGATTCACAGAGAAGCGTTTCACTGTAAACTTCTTTGTTTCTTAAATGTCAAATGAAAGTCATTTTTTTTATACAGGTAAGATCTTTGGAGAACTTTGTGTTGTCAGAAACAAACTTCACAGTCTTGGCTTGTTAGCAAGATTATAACTCAAGTAAGTAAACTCAGGAATAGTCAGTGCAATCAGTGTAAATATCGTAGGAAAAGAAGCAAAGAAAGAAAAATGCAGTGAAGTGATTCTGTGATAACAGAAACCTGTGTGAAAGTAGTTAAAGAGAATGAGGACTTATTGTAAAGCAAAGTATTTCAAATCTCTTTCGTCCTGGAGAATTCTTGAGATTAATTATTTCAGGACATTCACTTTTATTACACTGTGACATAGTTCACGTGAATTGTCTTGGTGGTTTTGGTTTTGTTTGTTTCTTGAGAAAAAAAAGAACCTGTAAGTTTTTTTCCACTGACCTTTCTTTAGATTCCTGTTTAAAATCTATTTTCTACTTTATGTTGTTCTCTACCTCTGTCCGATAAAATTCCCTTACCTCACGCATTAGGGTTGAGGTGCCTGTTGTGGTTACGCAAGAGCAGGACAAACGGTAAGGGCAGAAGAAAGAGCAGATTGTACTCTTAGATTGCGCAGTTAGTTATGCCAGTGCAAAGGACAGGCAGAGGATTGCTTTCCAGAACAACTGCTCTTATCTAGACTTTACAGTGCTTTTGAAGTTGCATCTGGTGCTTGTAGTGTCTGTTGTCACTGAGCCTTTGACTTTCAGCAGTCCACATGACCAGCTATAACACAACATCTTCTCATTTGGAGAAAAGTTATTCTGCACTGCAGCGGGGTTGCATATGTTTTCCTTACATTCAATCCTGCTATGAATTCTTGCTTTTGTCATGTGCATTTCCATGTCCTTTTCAGAGAAAACATTTTAGGTGATTTTTGTTCTTTTATCATACTGAATTCAGTAGAGCTTGTACTTAAAGAAATTGTAAAATTATATTAGAATTTATATTTAGGTATATCTATATATTTACATATTCTATAGAAAATACATTTAGATATGTAGTAAATAATAGTTGCCTGCAATATTTACCCTCAAAATGTTTTACAGCATTATATTAATTAACCAGCAGTGGTAAAACATTAATTGTATCTACGTAAATCTTAAAACAAAACAAACAAAAAAACCCTCCCCATACTTTCATTTGACAATTTTTAGCAAGAAATGGAAACTGCAAGAATCTGCCATAAATACATGCATCTTGCTACAAACTCTCCAATATGCTTTTAATTTCTACTCCATTTGTATAGATACTAGTTTTACTTTCTATATAAAATATAGACCAATCTCATTTGCTAATCAGTCACACTCAGCTGCTCTCATGCCCCATATAAGAAAATTGTATGAAGCTAGAAAGTTCAGTATTGTCTTAGAATCATCTTTATATATGAGAAATAGCATCACTGTTTATCGTGAAGCTGGTTTGGTTGTGTATAGGAATTGGCCATCCTTATATGTAGATAACTCCCATTTATGTTAATGGCATATGAAAATAGAAAAGGAAAAAAATATATTCTTGACATTCTAAAGTTAAAATATTTCTTTCCTTATTGATGTGCAGTGATTTTATCAGAAAGTATTATCTCCTGAGGACAAGAAATGCTGATGTTGGTATCAGCATTTTTTCCTTATAGATTTTAGTCTCGGTGACAACGGCTGTTCAAAATTATTCTCGCAAATGGTCTAACCATTTGGAAAAACGTGTGAAGGGGTGAGAGGGTGGAAAGGAGAGGCCTGTCTCCGAAATTTGTTTCCCATACTGAGGAGTGAAATATGGTGGACAGGCTATCAGTTATGAGAATGTGCTCTAGCTTTTATGCTCTCAAACCCCTCCCGCACCTGAGCTGGCTTTAATATAGTTTGGTCACTTATCCCTAGACTTCCTGGCCTGAAGCAAGGCTGCTTACTGCATTTTAGTCTATCACAGCAATTATATCACTTCGGAGTTCGGCTAAGCTTGTCAAGCTTGTCTGCTCAATTTAAGCAGAAGACAAGAAGGACAGGAGAGAGCAAGACACGGGAATGAGGATCAAGTGCTACATGAACAAAAAAAGAATGGAGCAATAAGAATCTGAAATCTGTGTTTAACATATTCAGCCTATTTGCCTATATTAAATGTGTTTAGCACTGGCACCCTAACAGAGTACCAGGCTGTTTTTACAGTCGTCTTCTTTTGGACTCCAGAGACTAAGTGTTTGCTGTTGCAGTTTCAAGGGATTTTGCCTCATCCAGAATTGTGTAGCTGCTGGTTTGATACCTCCTCTTTCAAGAGAAAAATCAAACATCACTATCCTATCCAGTTGAAGAACGAAAATTAATTTGTAGTAATGAAATGTTAAGTCTGTCTTTTTGTTTTGTTTCTTGCTCCAATGTTTTAGGCCATTAATATCCTAGCTTATAACTTCAGTCTGTATGAGCCAGTGTCACCATGAGAGTCATAAAGTGAACAAAGACTAAAAATCTGCCTAATTCCTAAAATATATCTTGAATAAGGGGCTTTAACAAAGCATGGACAATATATATGTCAGATTTTCTCATGCACCTACAGAGGTGCATGACCATTTTTTGGTCAAAGAATGCACACCACTGAAACAAAGACCCACAGATTCTGTCTTTTTAGCTTAGAATATTTTGTTCGTTTTTTCTTCCAAGTTTTAGAAAGAAATATAGACTTGGAACATAAATGTGCTGTCTTGCCAAAAAGGAAACCCTCTTTCAGTTTGAACTGTCTTCAGTTGAAGTGGATATTGGTCTTTTCTCATTGTTTCTCAAGTAGCTTTCAGTGGGTGAGTTTATACAAATATAAATGATATTCTTATAGTCACATAACAGCAAGGATTTTGACTCTGCAGTTCATCAGAGTCAAAAGCAAATATTAAGTGTCACACAGTCTATTATAGTAACTGTCTAATGTGACTATATATACAGATATCTTGTTTACATTTTCCATAATAGGAGGAAGGTGGTTGACAGAAACGAACTATGTCCTTTTGGTGACTGTTGGTCTACTGAGAGTTTTAGTTTAGCTCAAGAGGGCACCTTTGGAGCAAGTCTCCTGATCTGCAGTTTTGTTCATGTTGCAAAGCTATCCTGATGCATGCAAAGTAGGTGCATGTGGTGAAACTAAACTGGAAGAAAAATGGAGTTTAGAAGCAAAAATTGTAAGTAAAGGACTTTGGAGACTCTGTATATTTCATGTGCTTTAATTCACTGTAACCTCTTCCTCAAAATGCTTCACTTGTGACTTCGAATCTCTCCACTGAGCAATGAAGCAGAAAACAGTTGATGTGGGTCTGCAGTCCTTGATTTTGGCCTGAACTTAGTCCAAAATCTAATGCAGCATGTTTTCAGTATTTCTAGGTGGTGATCAGCTTGTGAAATACAGAGATTAAAAAACCCAAACAAACAAACAACAAACAAAACAAAACAAAAAACCCCAAACCAAACTTTAGTATTAATCCATGGTTTTTTACTTTTTTTTAATAAAGCTCCACAATATTTTGTTTTATGCTAATGTAGCAGAAAGCAGAATTAGCTTTTCTCTGTCTCCAACCCTTCTACTCTTTGTTGAATGACTTTCAGAACTGATTTTTATATAGAAAACAAAAGGGCTCTTATGTCATTTTTTTTGATTGATGGATTCATTTCACGTTAATATTAAGAAAGTCTCATTATGAAGCCTTTCAATTTAGAAATATTCTGAAGCTAATTTTAAAAATCTGTATGATTCCCAGTCTTTATTTCTGGGGCTTCAGAGTAATGTTGTCTGGAAACAAACAAAAAACTATGAGACGCTTTGAAATCTTAAGTGTTCTCTTATTCCCTTTATCCATTGTCTTTGGTTTGAAATTTTGGATTTACTCCATCTGAAGAACAACTAGGGGAGCAATTGTTTGGAGCCTTGTTGTAAGAGAAATAAAAATTGTCATCAGTCTTGAAGCACCTATAGCTATTTGGAGGTAACAAAACCTCTTATCTAAGTTTTGATATATGCAGGATTAAAGACTATAAAACCTCTTATTGGAGTTTTGTTATAATATATGTAGGATTAGAAATATTTGTTGCCATGCGTTGTGGCCTGTTTATCAGCTTTTGCTAAGGATGCATTGTTGGGATACAATTCTACAATCTGGGCTTATTTTCAGGCTACAGATTTAAAATGCAAAAAGGTATATCCTGCAGTGTTTAAACGTATTAAATGTAAATAAGAGGACTTGACAAGGCAGATGAAATTAAGCAAATCACTCGCTTCTGTGATCTAAATTTTGCTTTATTTGGAAAAAGTGCTATGTATTTGGAAAAGAAAGAAGTCAAAATACTTGAAGGATCTATGTAGAAGCTATGGTGACATTTTTATTTTTTCTCATTACTAATAAGAATACTGAGTAAGTAGGATAGTGAATAAGGAGTATGAAATTGCTTGGTGCTTTTTACTCTTCTAAGTTTTGGTAGGAATAATGCATATCTCACCACTGAGAACTGACTGAACACATCTGTGTAAAACATTGTCTCAGGGGCATCTCATTTACATTACAGACCAAAGACAACATTCTGTCTGGTGTTTTTGCAGAATAACTGTAAACAGGGGCAGACAGAATCTATATGCTTCTGCTTATCAGTTCTGACCTTTCTAAAATTTTAAGACTGCTGAAATTTCACAAAAAGTATTTATATGAACTAATTAGTTGACATTTATATGAACTAAGGGTGACATTTAGATATGACATGCTAAATGATGATATTACCAAAAACCCCCTTATGTGGAAAACCTGTTAGTATTGTCATTTGTGTCTCTATAGGCAGTGCAGAAAGATCCTGAAATAGGTTCCAGTCTGTATTATGTTGATATATCTATTTATTCAGGGGGCTTCCTCAGAATTTACACTGGTCTGACGTTAGCCGGAATGAATTTTAGACTTGAAAAGATCCCAGGCGGGACTCCAAACTCTTCCTTTTGAACTCTTGTGATGATGTAAACTCACTGGCTTCCCTGAAGTTGATATGAATTTATATTCTTTTTGCCTTCCGAGTGAAGATTTTTTTATATATATAAGAGTATTAACATGTCATATCTAGCTGTTAGGTGTAAGTATACAATATATACTGCAGAGCCTTTCATGTTAATTCATTGTAGTCAGCAGTGGGTGTGACAGTGAGGTGTTACTACTGTAAAGAGATTAAAAAGTACGCTGTACCGACTCACCGCATGATTAATTTGCTCTGGTTTGGCAGCAGCAGAAGTGAGGAGTGGTCTGGTATCTCGGGGCTCCTCCTCTGCTGGTTCTTCCCCAGCACCCTCTTTACCCCACTGGTTCACTGCAGGGACTCCTGCTGGCTTTGCTAAAAGTTGGGCTGAACATGAAACGCAGGTTAGCTAAGTTTTATTAGAGTGCACTTTCTGGCCCATGGTAATAAAATGAAAGCAAGTGAAATTGGGAGAAAAGAGGAAGGGGCAAAGTACATATAAGTCATGCCATAAGGGAAGATCACCTGTCATTCTCAAGCAGATTACTCTGCTTCGGAAAAGCAATGCAGATATTGAAAGTGACAAGTGGCGAAATCTGATTTATACTGTAACTTTTATGGTGTCTTTACATCCTATGTGTATATATAAAAAGAGATATAAAATCTATGAATTCCCTGCTTCAGTTCATCTAAAGTTCAGGAAGATAGAAAGAGCTGTCATTTCAAAGAAACACTTCTTCAGTCCCAAGGTGCGCTGAGAGCACAGTGTACAAAGGGGTAATCCCACATACTATTTTCTGTGGTTCTCAAGTGTCTTCAAATATGTAATTGACTTTTGCAGCTGTTCCCAAAACTCACAGCTCTTCCTATCTTGTTTGTTTTCTGTCTTGCGCAACCAAACGAGAGCACTGGGGAGACAGGGGGGCTAGTGACAGCTCAGGGGTGATTGATCAGGTGCCTCCTTTAGGAGTTTGGGGAAGGATGTCAACAGTGAAACAACATCAAGGTGGGGACTGATGCTTTTGAGTCTTATTTGCTCTTACAGCTTCAGGTTTTGCCCAGCTCTAACAAAATGGAAAATTGGTTCTAGGGAGCATTTTGGATGGCAATGATTTTGGATAATTCTCTTCTGCCGAGTTTTCTCTTTGCTGAGATTACTGTTGGGTAATTCTTCACATCTTGGAGTGTCCTCATCATTAATAGGAATTTGCACATTGTCAGAGATATGTAACCTTGCAATACAATTGCACATGAAGAAATATTAGAGCACTATTAAGAAATACAACCACCACTACATGGGAAGTCAGAGATAAGTGTGAAGAATAGAGTTAGTAAATTCTTTACTCATACAGAAATGTCTAAATAATGAGGTGTTTTCAAACTAAGCCTTCAATTTCTATTAGATATGAGAATTCCATTCTCTGTTGGGTTTTAAGGAGTTATTCTCTGTCACCTCTTGGTAAGGGCACTCTGTCCCTACATCATCCTGCCAGCAAATAGAAACTGGAAACTATTCAGTATGGTTTAGGGTTTTTGTTTTTTCTTACAGAGAATTTCTCTCCCATTATCCACTCTGTTGGCACAGCCAGCATATAGCCAGTTAAGATTGAAAAGAAAAAAAAAAAAAAAAAAAAGGCTTAGCTGCTCTCGAAATCTTTATCTAATTGAAATGATACATGGCACAACTTAAATTTCAGTAACATAGCTGCAGCCAACGATCTTTTGCTAAGCATGGCTGACACACATGCTTAATGGACTAGATCTTATTTTGTTCATCAGAAACGTGTGTCTTACTCCAACAAAAGGCTCAAAGGATTTTGCCAGGATGTAGTCATGTGGCTAAATGTTGTTCTCTGTTTAATACCTAAGCAGTTCTTGGTGCCTTATTTATTTTGTTTTGAATCTCCATTTAGGTTGTGTAGTCTTGCCAAGCAAGAAGTTGCCACCACCTCAGAATGCCCAAATTTCAATTTAGTTGAGGTGTAAAATAGCTGTTAATAATGGCTTTTGGATTTGAGGAATTTAGCAGATTGTTTTTAATGATCCCTGCTAATTTACTGAGTTTGCAACTCAATATGTTTTGTTTCACAAAACCCAAAAGAAGACAGTAAAGTTAATTGGAACCTTGTTAGATTTTCATGTATACCCTTTATTTAAAGTGCACTGGAAATGAGAATGAATAGTTTTCTCACTACAAAAAATTGCTATGATGACATCCTTCTTACTAACACATCATTATAAAGTATATTATGTGTGAGTTATGTCCATAATATATTTCACAGTTTTAGCAAAAAGGGCTTCAGATAATCATTGAATGCAACAATAATCAGTGAAGCATTGAATGTTAATTAGGTTTTTGTATAAAATAAGCTTCAGTAGAACAAGAGGAACTTACCGAACTGCAATTTTTCATAACTATTAGAAGTTATTAAAAAGATGTATTTAGAATGCATTGTATTTCTTAGGTAATGTATGCTATCAAATATGCTATTCTGAAGGTAATACAGCATTATTAATTACTTGTATGTAGTCCAATTTGATAGATTCAAATGACTTTAGGAACTGTGCTGCTTGTGAAAATATTACACAAGCCATGTAGGTGGTGTTTTTAAAAGATTAATCCAGAGGCATATATGAGATTTGTTGGAACACTGAGGGGATGTACATAAGTACTTTCCATTCATAGTTATGCTCAGAAGCAGCCAAGAACCAATTCAGCTCTTAGACCAAGCCTCTGACTTGCTCTGATTTATTCTGGCTGACGTAACAGTTACATTAGTTTCAAGTCCAAAAGAAAAAAAATCTTAATCCATTGATTTATCTGAAAAACTTCACTTTTGATAATTCTTTCTTATGAAGCCTTACTTGATAAGCAGCACATGCTGACTAATGAAGTAAGAAGTAGTCAAGCCTCAAGAAAATTGCCTGTAATAATCAAAGTTGTGGTAATGAAATCAAGGCACAGAAAAACAATGTACAGGAAAGAAATGTGTGAAATATTCTCAGTGGCTTATAGCTATAAAAATGCTATTGTTAGGGTAATAATATAATCAGAATTCTTCCTTTTGCTATGAAGGACCATAGAATGTGAAATGACAGCCTCCCTCTGCAATTTCACTGAAAGTGGGCAGCAGGATAGGCATAAGCTGCTCTTAAATGAGAACGGTAACCCCATGCTACATCTTTAATCAGGTTAAAAACAGCAAACTCATAGATGCAATGAATCCTGGAATGTTTCAGTGGCTTGATAAGGTTAAAAAGATTATCTCCCCACAACTGCCCAAAATGACCCAAAAGCACAGATAGTGGTCCAAATCCAACAATGACACAAGCAATATTATAGGTTACATGAACTAGAAGTGATTAGGTATGTGAACTAGGTATTTCCTAACCAGCTGTTAAACCAAGTTTTTGGAGATTTCTGCTCAGGGCGGGGGGGGGGGGGGGGGGGGGGAAGTATATAGTACAGTATTACTGCTATAGTAACTTCATTAGCTTTCATTCTTTTTAAAATGATGAAACAGAGACAAAGAAAATAGCCATGGAATTTAAGGTGATGTAAAGATTTTAATGTACTTTTTGATGTGATTCTTATAATTCCTGCAATTTTCTTCTACTTGCAAGTGATGCATGTAGTCCAATCTCATGGCAATAAAAGCTTTTAACACAACAATCTATCATAAGTCTTGGCGTGCATTATATGCGCAGGATCATTCTGTTAGTTTCAAAAAGAGTAGGTGGTTTTTTTTGTCTCCTCTTGACTATCGAGCTTACTTGTCATTATCTCTGTGAATGAAACTCAAAGAAAACCTTTTAAAACTCTTCTCAAAATGGCTATTTCTTTACTTCGTGCATGTATATGGCATTCAACGTTTGCATCAGCTGTTACAAGTCAACAGGGCCAAGACTGGCATTTAGTGTCCACTAAAGGCAGTTCAAATGTTCAACTCAAGACAAGAAAAAACAGATTCACTAGTCATTTGAGAAATGTCCTGGGTAAATTTTCAGAATTAATGTTCATGATGGTCTTCAGACACTGTCTAAATTTCCAAATGGCAGTACCTCACAATTTAGCTCAAAAATGTTTTGCCTTGTGGCAAAGGTGTAAAGTTAGCATTGTTTGTTGATTAAAACAGGGAATTGGCTTCTTCTGGTCTGAAAGGAAAAGTCAGTTTACATTAGCTTCATTTGGAAATCATTGTACACAAATTATTTTCCCAGTTATAAAACTTGTCCATCATGCTTCTCATGGAAATTCTCCTGGTGAAGCCCACATAAGGTCAGGTGTTTAATAATCCCTGTGAAATATATCTATAGTTTATTAACATAGAGATCTCTTCCAACTGCTGTTACTTCTAACTCAACCTGGGATTTAAGAGTTTTAATTGGATTCTCTTCTGTATTTAATCATGAACAATAATTAGGCAATTGCTAACTATTTCCTAGCCATTTCCATCTTCTGTGGGTATGATGGTTCTGCAGTGTCAATATGAGTTACTAACAATAGTTAATAACTGTGCTAATAGTAACCATGCTTCTAAACAAAGGGTAGATCTGAGTGAGCAGGTTCTGCGTTGTTTCCTAATTGTGCGGTTTCAGTTTCTGCAGAGATAGATGGTGAACTTTAAGAACTCTGAATAATTCATTTGTCTCCAGTAATGTCATGTGAAGGCAAGGATACTCTGCGGACAACTTCAGAGCAGTATTAATCCTGGGTTTCACAATACAGATATCCAGCTATGCTGAAGTCTGGTATTTTCTGCCTGTCACACATTCCTGTGTTACCGCAAAACTCTTTGTGCAGCTATGTGGTGAAACAGATTGGAAAACTAATTCATCTTTTTTCTTGAGAGAGGTAGGAAAAGGAAGAAAGGAGATTGCCAAGAGATTGTCTAATGGTTTATATCATAAACTGTGGTTTTAAATCTTTCTGTACGCATCCAGAGAGATTGCTTACTGGTTATAACCTCCATTTGACAAAAGCAAAATAAGTTACAAGATTTAAAGCATCATTCAGAAGCATTTTGCAGTTGGCTCTAGAATAGTGTGTCTAGTTAAAAACTGGTTAAATGCTGTATAGTTCTCCTGATACAAAGATGTAACTGTCACATTGTGAATAACTCTGCTGCTGCCATTCAATAGTAAAGCTGCTGTTCACCCAAACTGAAAGAAAACTGGCTTTGGATGTGGAACAGTACCAGCAAAAGTGGAACCCTTCAAAGCTTTGTAGTGCTCATAAAAATGTTAGTACCTTGGGTACCAGCAATTATCACTTTCTTTTATAGAGAAAAAGAATAATTCCATTATTAAATAGAGATGTTTCTAACTTCAGCATTTCAGGCTATACTTTTATAGTTGTTAATAATTGATCTGTGCCCTACAGGATCACCCAGAAATGCAGGTATAATCTGCACCAAGAAGAGGCAAAACTCTTACGTTTGTTTCTGTTCAACCTTATTAACCAGTGTGATAGGGAGTTTCTACCACTGTTTTCTTTCTATACATCACAGTACATCAGAATAGTATAGACGGCATGTGGGAGCAAAGAGAAACAGTAGTGAAAGCAGAAGGTTAAACATATTAGCCTAAGACAGTTCTAGTCCAGAAATGAGCATCTCACAATTTGTGGAGTTGATTGCTTAGCAAAAGTCAATGTCAAACATGTAGCTCTCGGAGAGCCCAGTAAGAGTGCAGCATGAAATGTAAAAGAGAAAAATAGTGAATGACTGTTGCAGTGGAGTAAAGGCTGGGTGCTAAGGCAAGCTGTGGCAGTGCTGTGTATTTCTCAGGTTCATTTCAATACTTTGCTGTGATCTGTTATAGCTGGCATTTGCCTGTTGATCCCACTTCAAAAAGCGAATTACAATAATGCCTTTTTCCTGCAAAGTTCAATTGATACTGTTACTCTGTGAAAAATGGAGAAGCTGCTACTTGTAGTCACGTTCTCCATTCTGGAGAACTGGAGTAAGAGACCAAATGGTGCGCTCTGCCAGAGTCGGTAATAGAGCAGGCATTTCACCGTTATAAAATCTGTAAAAAGAGAAGATGGTATTTTCCTAACATGCTCCTTGACATGCACAGTGCTGTGGAACATAAAGAGATTTAATATGAGCCAGTCAGGCACAGGAGGAATAAATATTTTTTTTATAATATTTGAAATGGACTGAAAAGCTGATGCTAGGAATTAAAAATCAATCATTTTCATCAAAAACAATCATAGCAATAGTATTGACTGATACTATCAAGTGATCAGTAACATCATTTCAATTTTCAGTAGAAATCAGTCATATCAATGGTATCTTCTGCTTAAGTGCTTTAATCTGCTTTAAAAGCAAAAAATTCAGTCCACTGATATCAGAAGTGGACTTGCTTCTGTCAAAACAAAATTTCTGACATACACTTCTTATATGCTTGAAGTGTCTTAATTTACATTTACTTGGACATTTCAGAGTTTGAATGTTGATTTTCTTCTGGAACTAGCATTGGAGATAAATGTGAACGACAAGCATTTTTGCACAGGATTTGCCTTGCTGCTTACACTAGATATGGTCAGGAAGAATTTTGTGAATTTTGGTCTGGTTTGGTTTTTTACAAGAGTTTTAATTGCATGTAATAGAAGAAAATGCACAAAAGTGGTGATGAGAGTACTGACACTAATCTAGTTCAGATGCTAAAAGGTCTTTGGGAGGGACATTGTCAGAAAGTTTATTCTGGCCTAACTGTTGATTAGTTTTATTTTGCAGCCATTAAAACATGGAAAGTACTCCATTTAAGCTGCCTGAAGTATTCATCATCTAACTAGACCACTTAAAGCAGATCAGAACACCTAAATCTTAAGTAAAATATGAAAAAAAATGGATGTATGTAGTCCGTTCTTCTCTAGACGTTCTTCTACTTGATAGTCACCAAAACTTACTCATCTTTCTAATGGTGTGAAGCTTCTAGCTCTAATTTGCATCTCTCTATGGAAGTAATGCTAAAGTTGCATGAACAATTATATCTTTTTAATCTTAATCTCTTTACAGAAAAAAATATTTTCTTGTATTTTTGTTTGCCAGCAGTGCTGCCACCCAAAAGGTTGGCAATAGCTAGAAAGAACTGAGTAGGCTTAACATACTTTTCCAGTTTTGTGTATGGCCTAGTTCCTTTACTTTCCTGTGGTTGTCAGCAGTTACTAAAGATGTTACCTTGCTGTTCACGTAAGCACTGTTCCTATCAGCAGACACGCTCTTCAGAATGGGATGTAAGATACTCTTCTCTATGTTTATCCTCTATTTACAGGCAGATTCTTCCACCTCTCTAGCCAAGTCAGGCTTCAAACAGTTTTCCTTTCACTGATGGTTCTCTTTCTGTGAACTCATTAAAGTGTGTTAGCTTAAATTTCCTAGAATTACCCAGCTCTAATTGGAATAATGAAGCAGGGCCCCCAGAATCATGGAGCTGGCTTTGAAAATGGCAAAATAGAAAATGGGATGTGACATTATCGTTTTACGTGTTGGATTGGTGTTTGTCTACAGCTATGAGGCTTATATTTATTTTATTTTCATATTTGTGAATAAAAATGGAAGTACTTACCCAAGGGCATAACTGTATAAATCTTGGCCTAAAACAAGAACAGAAATGTCAGAAGACTCTCAGAAAAATTGTCAGCTAGGTGGCTGGCTTGTTCAGAGCTTTCTTCTGTTTTCTGATTCTTCGGCAAGTTTTTTTCAGACCAACTCATCTGATTTTTATAACTTCCTTTGGAAAGAAATCTCCTCAGGCATTTTAATGATACCTGGTAGTTCTTTCTGATCCACCTGGGTGTTTTGCTCTTGCTGAAGAGCCTTTTCTTGCCAAGACATACTAATTCCTAGATTTCCATTTTTATGTAAATATATAAGAATTCTTAGAAAGTGAAATATCTTGTCAAGATTTATCATGTTATCATCTGAGGAAGCAGTTATATTCCCTGTAACTCAGATTATATCCCCTTGTCTTCATTATTAATTTTCTAAGCAAGACTTTAAAAAAAGAATGCCAGGAATTGAATCTTTGTGTTGTTTTTTCTTTTTCTTTCTTCATTGTTTTTTAACAGGTGTGTGAAAGCAAATAGTATATCTAGTTTTCTATTCAAATGTTATATTATAAAATATTAGTAATAAATTTCACAATTCTTGGACTTGCTTTTCTCTTTCCTATGCTTGTATTGACACTGATTCCCAGGGTTTTCCTTTACAGGCTTTCGTAGTTGTAGTTCACAACTTACAGTGTGCCTCATCACCATGTTCATGCCCTCCTTACCATAGTTGATAAGGGACATATGCAGAGATAAATAATTGCAACTTACACACTGGAAAAGTAAATTAAAGCAGAAGTAATGCATTTCCTTATCTGTCTCTCTCTATGTCACTGTTAGGGCATCTTTTTGAAATAGGTCCACATTCTAAGTGTCCTTTCTACCCCCTACTTGAAGGCAAAGGAAGGCTCTGCTCCGCTCTTGCTCCTTTGGACACAATGGTGGTGGATCTCCATGTCCTGACTGAGTTAGAGGCCACCTCTTGCCCTTCTGAGGGCACCTGGCAGTGGAAGCTGTTTGGGGATGAAAGCAATATGTTTGTGTCTTCTTGTTTTGAGATTGCTGTTTGCAAACTGTCTCCAGCTCTTTTATGGTGTTTACTTGCCTCTGCTTCCAACTTTGCTCTCCTCCAAAATTCCCATGAAACATCCCATTCAGAATACAAAATAGACTGTGACAAAAGAATTGAAAACACACCATTTAAACATCTTAAACTTCCAAACTATTGTGGCACTGATGCAGCAGTTCAGACACTACTTGTTGCTGAAAAAATATTATCAAGAAGGATATCAAGCAATTGCTAAAAGAGGGAAATGGCTCAAAGAAATGAGATCTAGTGGGAAAAAGGAAAAGGAACAGGCAATGTCTCAGTAACAAGGAGAGACAGAGGGGAAGGGTATGAAAATGAAAAGGAGATTTTAGAGGCTGAAGGATGCTAGAGGCACCCACAAAAAAACCTGCTACAGCTCAAGAAGAAGTAAGTTAGAAGACTGAATTTGTGTTTACAGAAGTGGAAGGGAAAGTAAGGCAAAGAGGAAAAAAAGGATGAAAGAAAACAGACTTAATTATTGCATTTGTATTACTATATTATAAGCTAGATTCTTTTTTTTTCAAATGTAGTGTGAAATTTGATATAGTGGGGTTCAGACTTCTGCTTGCTTTTATTTTCAAAGTGTTCTTTGAATATCATATCCTACTTAATTTGGGGAGGGAAAGGGGAGTCTTGTTGCTACCTTGCCTTGCCACAGTGGGCTGGTCAGCAACGAGGTTGGTCATGGGTTTAGTGTGAGCATCCTCATGGAAGAGACCCACTTGATCAAGTGTGCTACAAAACATAATCAGAAGGAAGAAAAAGCAGAGAGCTGCAGAGAGAAAGTGTTGGATCTGAAATCAAAACACATTTCTCAGCAAAGGCTCAGGTAGCTTGTAACACTGCAAGCAAACACCTGTAGAACCAGGGGGGTGGGCTGTTGGGGATTTTTTTGGGGTGGCGGTGGTTCTTTTGAGAATAAAAGCTAGGTTTTGTCATCAATTACAATGTATGTAGAAGTCACCTATGTTTTGTGTTGACTCTTGTACAAAAATTAGAGAGGGTTTTTTCCCTCCAATGCATTTTATAATATTCCTTTTGTTTATACAGCTACTGGACCACTTCAGCTGTCTCTTTAGAAAACACTGTCCTTTTCCTTTGACTTATGTTGTTTCATGACTTCTTATCCTACATTAGGAAAAAAAAAAAAGAAAAAACCCTACAACAACAAAAAAACCACTGTCCTTTTCCATTTACTTACATTGTTTCATGACTTCTTATCCTACTTTAGGGAAAAAAAAATCCCCGATGCAAAAAAAAACCCACAACAACAACAAAAAAACCACTCAAAATTCTACTTAAAAAATATCTGTCATCGAGTAAAGTGCTCTGCATTTTAGACTGCCATAACTCTTGAGCCTGGCTAGTAACAGTATCCTTTCATCTTATCTTGTAAGAGCTGGAGTAAGATTTGATAAATACATAGAGGTAGTCTTTAAGCTGCCAGGGTTTAATGATCATCCCAGGGATGGTTGGAACAGGAAGGATTTCAAAGAAATTGTCATACTTTATAGGAAAATACTTTATAAATAATCCTGTATGCTACTTTTTATTAGATTAAGTATATAATCAGAAAACTTTTTCAGATCCAAAACTTTGATTGCTTTGAAGTCACAATTCAAAGGGAAAGTTATCTGATTGTTTTAGAGTTGAGGAGTAAAATATTGATGGGAATGCTGGTTCAAGGAGAGTGCACGGGTTATGGACCATCTCTTCCTTTGAGCTCCATGTATATCTCTGGGAACTTGTAACAGGACAAATTACCCAAGGCAAAGTGTGCTCAGGCTGTTGTTTTGTTTTTTTTAAACTGCCTTTCTCAGTTTCTCCATTCATCTCTACTAGCTTTTGAGCAATGACCTTCCTTTGGTCTGGATCTGCTAGAGCTAATATACAGCAGATACTGTGTAAGAGTAGCTAACAGAGGATGCTTCTGGTCTAGTGATGCTCCCAGGATAGATAATGCACTGTGCTTAGCTTCTCCGTGATTACTGTCACTCACTTGATGATGTTCAGGGCAGTTACAGAGACAAGAGAAGCAGAACAGAGATTACAGCTAGAATAGTGTTAAGATCCAGTTTTCCACACATGAGACTACAGAACAGTCTCCTATAGATGTTCAGTTTGGTTTAATTTGTCCAGGTTTGGAACTCACTTGGCAAAAAAATAGAAAATGTACCAGTTTCCATACAGGGTAGACAATAATTTGCTCATTACTCTCTGGGATGTTTGCTTACTCTAACCTTTGCTTTCTGTAGTAGGTGTTCCTGTCAGGAACATGAATGAATGAGATTCTTAAATACTTAATGAATTTAAAGAAATCTTGTGCAAACTGCTTATTTTGGATCTATGAACTGTAGAATTCAGAAGCAGTTCCCTAGAAATACATGCTTTTATTAGATTTCAACAAATCTTATAAAGTATGCAAAAAAAGCTGAAAAAAGTATGGTTTAAGAAGTGTCTTTTTAAATATATCTACACATTTATAGGTATTATTTCTAATAGTTGAACAAAAACTTGTCTTGAATTTTTAAAATATGTTAATCTGTCCATTTCAGTATTCATTTATTGCCTGCTTGTAAACCAGGTAGGGGATCTTGTAAACAGTACAGATATGTATCTCCAGGCACAAGTGAAAGAAAAAAATAAGTGTTAATTTTGTAAAATAAAACACAAGACTAATGCAAAGGAAAAATAAACTACCCCCATCACATTTACCATCCCAGCTATTCATAGTGTCCCAGAATTCAGCTACATGTATCTTGCTGTGGTAACAAGCAAGTTATGTTTACCTTATTGTAAAAATATGTAACTAATTGGCAAGACTAAAATAAATAAATAAATAAATAAATCTGTATTTTCCTTGCTAAAATATGTTTCATTTTTGTTAGCAAACATGCTGTCCATCATTAATTATCTGTTAATATTCATCACTTACTTCAAACACTCTTGTAAATCATTTGATCAGGATGCAACTCTGCAGGGATTGCCAACTATTCTGTCACATCAGATGGTTCCTCCACCTTTTTTCCTTCTTGGATGGCAATCACAGGATGCAAATGAAAACTTCTTGTGAGATATTTTCTAACGTCTGGTTCTTGATGGGCTCCTCAGGCAGCTGGGCTAGACACACTGGAAGAACTTCTGAGCTACTCTCATAATGAAGTGGCTTCCTGGCCTCTTAAATGCAGTGTCCTCTCCAAGTGCCCTTTGGATGTGAAATGATCTGCATGTTATGTCTTGCCACAGAGTCCAAAGATGCAAATTATTATACAGCTGGAAACTGCAAACGTATGGTGTGAATCGAACGTGCTGCATAACCATAAAGCACGTGGACAATTGGGTAGTCTGTTGTGATGGCTGCTGTGTTTCACATCAGCATGTGAAAAGCCCAAACACCCAAGCTGTAGCAAATTATTTCGCAAGCTTCTGGAGTAACAAGGCTCAAAGTAGAGGCAAAAGGAAAGAAAGTTTAGATATTTTAATTTTAAATTGGAAATGAAAATTTGCTTTATGAGATTTTTGTCTGTATGCTAATTTTTCTTTTTTTTGCTAGGTATTCTTAGGCTGTAGTTCTGTATTACAAATAGATAACCAGGGGCTCTTTATAGCCTAGTGGGCTTTCAGGTACCCCGAAGGAGAATGTTTACCTATAAGTACAACTCAACTGCATTTTTTTTTTATGGTATGGAGTTTCAACTTCAAGTAAATGTGAGGCTTAATATCCAAGATTGCAAAACGTGTACCAGCCTAGTATGTTAACAATGGTAACAGGAAACCTAAAAACAGAGAGCCTATCTTTTTGTCAATTAAATTAAATTGTTGTTATCTAACTACACAAGTGGACTTGACAGTTATTTGTAAAATACCTGCTTTCTGGTTTTTGTCATTGATTATTGTCTTAGATAATCAAGATTGTTGTCTTGATAACTACTTGCCAGGAAAAAAAAAAGAAAAACAAAAGATAAAGCTTGGGGAAGTTTAGATATCACATTTAAAAAAAAAGTTAAAAAAATATGGGGTTAAAACCAAAACTTCATCTCACTTGAACAACAGTTTTCCAAAATGCTTTTGATTTTTTTTCAAAATGCAACAGTTTTCTGCAAAAATTGTACCTGATTTAGGTAAAACTCTGAAAGCTCAAAAAATCATTTCAATTTGAATAAGCATATAAAACTGGAATACTTTTGATTTCTGCTTGGGTTCTATTTGAAGAAATAACCTGGATCGAAAAGACTGCATCTGGCTGGATTCTTTGAATTCCTTTGGCAATAAAAAGAACTTTAAGTAATCTTGAAAATGTCAACAGTACATTGATGTACTTTACAAGAATACCTTCTTGTAAAGAGGAACTTGTTTTTTATTGATGCGAGTGAAAAAAATGACATCAGAGAAGTTACAGATAATGCATTAGGAGGAATTAGACCATTTTCTAATTGTCCTTTTTCCTTTCCTTGCTGTAATGTTAGTATTTGAAGATATGTCAACCTGTGGTAGGAATTTGCTATTTTTCTCATTTCTGGACAAGTAAAAGAACTTCTATGTAATAGCAAACAAAGGTTTTTCATGATTAAAATTCTTACAAGATTTCAGTTAGACTTTTCTCTGGTCAGGTGGAAAAAACACTCCTCAGCATCAATTTAGGTATTATAACAATGCAGAGTTTAAATTTCATTCTTTTGTTTTGTTTTGGTTTATTACTTGATCTGTATCCATATTTTACTCTTGATGTTATATATTTACTAAAAGGTTTTTGGGGCCTTTTGATCTTGTGAGTTAAATTCTTACAGAATTCCCAAGTAGCTGTTCTTTTGATCCTGTGGATAGAAAATTAAAGTTACTAAGTACAATTAATCTGGACAGAAGAAACTTCAGTGGTTCCCTGGCAAAAGAAAAATTTAATTTCCTTTTAGGGAATGAGCTACAGCTCAACATATTTTTCGGATATGACTTGCAGTGCAATGTTCTGGAATGTGCCACTGTGGAGTGTGTAGCAACCTTGCCATCTTACAAATTCTTGTAGGAGAATTGAGCAAACTAGTTTCCTAAACCAAGAGTTAGAGGTAGACTGGAGAGTGTATAGATCAGGCACTGTAAGTTAGGGGAAAAAATGTTCCTATATCTAAGAAGGGCCAGGAAAGAGAAATAAAGAAAAGTGTAGCTGGAAGTTTCTCTGTGAGGCTTTGTTTTGGAGCACCTGTGTGGCTCCTCTGTTACTCTGGGACTAATCCTGGCATGAGACTTGCTGGTCTGTGTGAGGAGCCCAGGGGAACTGCTGCGCTGTACAAGCTGGTTGGCACCGAGGCTTTCAGGGTGCTTGGTGCAGCAGCATTATTTCAACAAAGCCTACAAATTCCTTCCTACAGTACAATGCAAATTCAGGATCACCCTAAACTCTCTGCTCCTGGCAATGTTTGGTTGGTTTTTGGCTGAGTTGGGGGTTTGTTATTCCCCTAAAAGCTTTAGTGTCTAAGAGTGAATAAGTATAAATGCTATGCATAGATTTATTGCAAAATTATATCAACATCATCTTTTAAGTAACAGTGATCTTGACTCTTCACCTTGAGCGAGGTGCATTCAAAACTGGAAAAGAGTGACTTCTTTCCTTGTACCTCCTCCTTCTGAGTTGAGCTTTGGGTTGAGTAGAGTAGTTGGGTTGGAGCAGCTTTAATTAATAATTGGGCTTTTTGGCAGGCAAGGATATCACTCCAGAGCAACAGAGTATGTTGAGGGTGAGCTATTTTTCTAGTAACCTCATGTGAATTTAAGGGAGTTTTAATAATCTCAGACTTGTGAGAAGAAACTAGGGTAAAGCCCAGCAAATCTGCTCTATCATTTAGTAAGTACTGTTGCATCGTTAGAAAGATCAGAAACAAACTATGAAAGATACTTGTTCAGAGTGGAGTTTCCCCCCCTTCCCCCAAACAAGGTACATGCTTCTTCATTAAAGTATAAAATACTAGAGAAAAGGTCATGTCTAAAGTAAACAGCCATGGATTGGTTACACATTGATTTACTGGAGAGAGTATCATGAATTTACCAAGTCATTTGAATGCTAGACAGTTGTGAAAACATAGGCTTCTTTTAAGTAAAAGCAATTGTCAAAGTCACATCCATTATAAAATTCTATTCTCTGCACCAGAGCAAATCTCTGTCTCAGCTAACATTGCTTTGAAATGCATCACGTTTAAATTTGCAAGTAAACAACCAACAGCCACTCTCTCTGCCCAAAATAAGAAGATGATTCCACCTGGTTGAAGGTTTTCCTCACCTGGGAGCTTGCATTGCTGGACCCTTACTGTTACCCATCATGTCTTTCCTTACTCTGCTTTCTTCTCTTTCAGAGCACATAGCGGTATGCTTTTAAATAGGTGATATTTTTACATCTAATGCATATATAACAGCATTTGAGGGATCAACACACTTTTCATAATTTCACACTGCTTTTTCAAATTTACAGGCTTATTAAAATGTTCCAAGTTGTTCCTTTTGTTTGCTGGGCTGAGAAAGAGCTATTCCAACACGGCGTAACCAAACAAATAGTGGGGCCTAGAAAGTTCACTTGTTTGAAGTTACGTGGTAGGGAAGAAAGTTCTGTAGATGGAATTTATTTATCTGCTGCAAGGTAGAAAGGCTGTCCTTGAAAATGACTAGCTATTAAAGTGTAACCACCCTGTTGTTTGAACTGATATTCCCGTTAAATTAGCTCCCCATAAGAAAACTGTACTACTCAAAGGAATAGATGACAGCAGAAGCAGTTTCATCAGTGCTTTGCCAAGCTTTCTTCCAGAATAGGACCAACATTGAGCAATTAGGAATGCTTGCTTCTCTTTTTACATTGTTTTTGCTTCATGGGGGTTAACGCTGGATTTCTTTTGTTGACTTAATGTAGAATGAGATTATGACCCGATTTCTAAACTGGAGAAAAGCACATACAGACAATTTCTTTTTTAAAGAGACGAATAACTCTAGGAATATGATAACATTCAGAGTTGAAGCAGCTAGTGTTCCTGTCTGTAAGCAATATATTTACTTGGCTGGCAGCACTGTTTAAAAAAATAGGAGGGCATAAAGTACTGCCTTAATGCCTGTTGGAGCTGAGCTATGCAGTACCAAGGTGTACAGAGAAGGGGAGGATGTCTGCAGGACCACTGAGACCCCTATGCTGAAAGAAAGGTAGCATGAGTGGTGCTGAATGCGTGGTATCGTAGCTTTGTGCTCTCCGAATAATCCATTCATTGCACGGACAGTCTCTTTCCCGTGGATACGGATGGTTAAGTGATGCATTATCTTTGGAACAAGGAGGGAATTTGGAGCAGACGTGCAGAGTAATGCCTTGCTCTCCACTCTGCCTCAGGTCTCAGTTCAACAACACGCTGTCCTTGGTAGAGTTCATGGCAAAGCCAAAGTTTAGTTATGAATCATGAAACCAACTGATTTCTCCACTGACATATGTTTACAAAGGTTGGGGTTATTATTATAGAAAACCATAAAATGTTAGCTATTCCTGTATGTGACATTTTCTCATTATACGTTCTTAATGGTTAGATTTCTGTTCAGAAATGTTGCTAACTAAACAATAGCCAAACAAATTATGTAGAAATATAGGAATTACTGAGTAAGTTGTGTTGCTTTGGCAGACTTGATATAAGCTTTAGAAGTTTAGTTTAGCAATCAATGGATTTCAGACTATTTTCAGATGGCTGTGAAAAAGGTGATATTTGCTGGCTTGGAAAATCTTTGGAACTTGATTGTATCACTGCTATATAAGAAGGAAAAGGCCAGATTTTTATTCGGACTCTTGACTTAGTTTTGGGTGGAATCCAACTTGCCTAAAGTTATCTGTCTAGATGTTGGGTGTTTAATCTAAATTAGCCATTGGGTTTTTTCCTGTGATCGTGGAGAGGGGCTGCTGCAAGGGATGATTCACAACAGACTAAAATAAATAGTTAAGTTACATGGTATCAACAGCCCTCTTGAGGGCGTCTCCTACGTCACTGGGAAATTGAGCCATAGGGATATTGCTGAAGGAAAAGATGCGGTGTTTTTTAGAATTGATGCAGTTATCATTTTTGTAACACTGGAGTGGTATTATTCCTCCCAAAGTCAGTTAATTCAGAAGTTACCCGTATTGGCCCATTTTCTGCGACAAAAAAACAACACAATGAGTTCTGTTGGGTATTCTGCATTGGCATTTCATTACACTAATGCAAGACTGCTATCTGAGCTCAGCCTTGGGGGTTTTAACTCCGGCTTTGACATTATTCCTCTTACCACATTTAGAAGAATAGCTGAGCTTTCTGTCTCATTTTCTGTAATGTCAGCAAGATACATAATTTCTGTAATTTCATTGTTAGCTTGCAACAAATCAGGACCTTACTTGACTCATGAACCCCATGATGATGATCACAGAATTTTTGTCTGTAAAGTCTTTATTAAGTAATTTAAAATCTTATCCCAGTGAGAGCCCTTGGTTGGGCTGATTGTATGCTAATGTTGTGTTGCCGTCCAGAGGCAGCAACTGTCATAAGGCAATGTTGCTAAAGATCTTAATTGTCTCAATACATCTTGGTGTGCTTTAATGCCTCTAAATTAATTATGCAATTTAGTACTGTTATTAAGTCTTGAATTGCATTACTTCAGCAGAAACATAAAGCTAATGTGATTGTGTGCCATAGGAATGGAAGCACCTGTGTTTTTAAGGATTATCCCCCAACATTGCAATTATTCAGTGAATGTCTAGTTCAGAAGGTTCACAGAACATTTTGCTCATATGCTCCTGGGGGCCACTGAAGAACTTACATGTAACTTATGACTTACAATAAAAGGTCAAAAGCCACAATTACAAGATGTCTCAGAAAGAGATTATAAGAAATGAAGGCCATTGCCAATAGCTTAAGTGCCTGTAGAAGCAGAAAATATTTTAAATAAAACATATTTGTAGGGAATACACTGTACTCCATATTCCAGGGAAAAGCAATAATAAACAAAACCAAAAGCAACAGTCCTTGCTAATCTAACTTGGCGACTTTTCTTCTTACCTTCAGATTTGGTTATTGACTTAAAGGTTATTATTCTTTTTTTTTTTTTACAGAACCTAGCTAGGTACCTGAAAATTTTAGTATTGCTGGCAGCATTGGTTCACATCATTTTGAGATTGGTCTGGTATGGTTAACCTTTCCTTGAAGAGGAAAATGGGCTTTTAGTATACTTTCACCTCTGCCTGTAAACAGAAAGAAAACAGATATGAATCCTCTTCCCAGTTTCTGAAGCTTCTTATATTTCTTAAATATTTAAAAATCTAAGTCACCTCCACTCATATCATCTATCAAAAAAACCCATCTTTTTCTTTACTTCCTAAAGCATCACTGTGAAAACTATATATACAGGAAAGACAGAATCATTATGCTTTAGGGCACATCACTTCTACTGTGAATGTATAGAAACAATACTACTGCTCTTTGATTTAAATTGAAATAGAGAAGGAAATATGTATAAGCAAAAAACATGGTTAATCCCAGCTAGAAAATGCAACTGAGGTTACAATCAGTTCTCAAGGGAAATGTGTACTTTTACATTTTGTCTAGATGACAGCACTTCCATTACTGTGATGACCTGTAAAGTCACAGAATAGCAAAGCAGCACTGCAACGCAGGAGTGATTATAGTGAATCAGCCAGAAGTGGCTGTTCTTATGATATTGCCTGTGGAAGTCAAAGCCTACATACAGTTCACAGAGCTTCTGGTCCGCACCAATTCTCTGTCCTGGTAGGGTATAGGTCATTCTGTTCCTTTCATAGATACATCTCATTAGAGCTTAATCTCATATATCACCAACTGAGTTTATATACTCCTGGAGTTATTTACAGTATTTTTGTCGTATTAACTCATTTGAGTAAATGTATATCAACAACGAATGTTGATTACTGCTTCCCTCAGTAGTACTCGGTTGCAAGCTTTTTCCAATACTCAATTAAATAAATCCTGTGCAAAGCCAAACCTGTATTATCTGAGCAGAAGAGTTAAACGGTGATAGGAAAGCCATTGGCTTATTTCTCCTGGGCTGTCTGTCTAGTTTTAGTAAGTATTGGCATTGGGATGACATCCTATACTTTGTAATTTTGGGAATCTGATTTGTTGATTAAATTGTGAATTTAATGACACAATGTGACGTGACACAAGGGTTTTATGTCAGGCTTGTTACCTTCCCACATATCATTCCTTTGTTTTTTTTCTTCCTCATCCCTTCTCCCCAACAGCTGAAAGCTGTTTAGGTTTTTAGTTTGTATAAACATTCAAACAATTTTCAAGATATTGATAGGGAAAGAAATGTCTGAGCTGCTTTTTCCAATACTGAAGTTCTGTATACTAATTCAGTACAAAATTAATAACAGATCTTTAACTTCAGTTGCACGGAAAGCCACACTGCAAGTGATCTACAGAGGTTAACAGATTTTCAGATGAGCGAAGGCATGTTACAGTCCCAAAGCTTACTTACGATGTTCTCCCATAGAGGGTCAGGAGTATGTCCCTGCAGTGAGTGCTTCTCTCAGTTTTTGCTCCTCAGGCCTGATGCCTGTGTGGCTGTTCACAATAACACAGAAAAACAGCAAGCAATAACTTGCATTCCTAGCAATGAGAAATTTTAGTTAAAAGTCAAAATTGGCAGCTTTTCCTACACTGGTTTCTGTTACGTTAGATGTTGCTGTAGTCTGTAAATGGTACATAACTATACGTATTCAGTCCTGGGGCTTAAGTACAGTTAGGCTTTCATATAAAGAAGCGCGGATCTCCCTGGTACACACCAAGACCCAAAACGGGCAGCCTGTCCCTCTGAACACTGGCATCAAAGAGGGCAGCGGCTGCCAGACCATGCAAAACTGCCTTTGCTGGGTAGCAGAAGCACCCTGATGAAGTCTGGGGTTGTGAGCCTCACCAGTTCATTGGGTGTTTCGTACTGGATGGAGCTGTAGCCCGTGGGAGTTAGTTCTGAACCTAGTCCACCCAAAGAGCAACCCTTCGGGGCACCGCTCCGTGGACCAGAGCAGCTGAGCTGGTGCTGAGTCACTTTGTGGTGGCACAGGGGGACAGGGGCTGTGATCAGTCCATGGTGGCTTCTCTCTGCCGCTCCTTCCTCCTCGCGCTGCTCCCTGCTCTAGCACGGGGCCTCCACGGGCTGCCGTCCTTCGGGATGAACCTGCTCCAGCCTGGGCTCTCCGTGGGCATGTCCGCCTGCTGCTGCGTGGGCTGCCCGGGAGCGCTTTGTTCTTCTCCAAACACGCTTTCCCCGGGGCACCCACCCGCGGCTGAGGGTCTCGGCTGTGCCCGGCCCTGCGGCCCTTGGGGCCGGCTGGAACCTCTCCTCACAGAGGCTGCCCTGCAGCTCCGCCTGCTGGTGCCTGGGCACGGACACCCGAAGCAGAGGTAAATCCAAGGCCCGTTAGCTGGTTTTATTTCATCCTTTAAAGTGACATTTGCCCTGGAGGTTACATCGATGCTGCCGTGTTTGCTGGTGTCTCCGGGGCGTGCAGGAGCATCTCCCTCCCCTTCCCAGGGAGGGACGCCATTTGCGCCGCTTCCGCCGGGCGCCTGGGAGTAGGCGCCGCCGCAGGAGATGGCTGCGACGCCTGGGTCGCAGTGACCCAGGGTCCTGCCGCCGGGCCTGGGAGGCCGCCCGCTCCACAAGGAACTGGCATTCAGGCTGAAGCCGGGCTGGTGCCACCGGGCCGCCGTGGGGGCTGGCAGGTTTAGTGCCGGTGGGTTTATGGGCGAGGTGGGCCTGGCCGCAGGTCACACCTTCACCCCGTGGTGGTTTTACAACAATCGGTTCCTTTCCGAGCTGTAAGGATTTAAAATTACTCTTTAATTTAAAGGAAGAAAAAAAAAAAAAAGGTGATTTCTTTTCTTCAGCTCTGCAAATAGATTTAGGGAAACTTCTTGGATAAAGAGGTTTAATTCCAGTAGATGGAATTACAGCTGTTGTGTCTGTAACTCTTGGGTGTGGAAGGAGTTGAACATTTAATATTTCACCACCTTTTTTCTTTGCCCAGAAACATAGTTTTATATGTTTGAATGTAAAAGCTGCATTGCAGCCACTGTCTGGGTTCATTTAGGGAGTTGCTTAAGGTTTGCATATACATACTGTTAACTGTCTTTTGATGTAGAAGAGTGGACTTCGGTAGGTGAGTGCGGGAGATTATTGCACCTCTTGCCAACAGCTTCTCTCTTCTCTGTGCTTATAAACATCTTCATTAACCCCATAATTTCTCATCAGAAGTTTCGTGAAGACAATTGTTGGGTAATTTTGTCTATACTTGATACAAAATGGAGTTTAGAAAGAAATTAATGATTACTGAGATTTTCCTCTGTTGCCTAGAAGGCATAGTTAGGAAAGACCAAATTATGGGACATTTCCTACGTGGGTACCCCAGTGAACAGGCAGCACGTTTCCATTAACAGACTTACCATCCCTTTTCAGGAAAGTCCATCTGCTTCCAACTGATAAAGCAGCATATTACTCATAGCGCATTCAACTGCCTCATATTATAATTCAAAACTTTACCTGTGCTTTCCCACTCTCTCTGATTTAACACACCAGACACGTATCATGTACATAAGTCACAGCCAAATATTTCCTGAAATATTGAAATTTCTAATGTTTCCTTAGTTTGTTGTTTTGGGTTTTTTTTTTCTGTTTAGTGTAATCAGTGACACTGAAAACCACAAGTGGGGGAAACATCTTTCTCAATTGCAGTGATAGCTGTAGAAAAGGCTGTCAGTGAGAGGGTCATGAATATCTTAAAATTTTGGAGTAACTGTTAGTAGTGAAACTCTGTATGGAAGAAACGGAGCAGTATGTTTGCTGAGGACATCTTTTTCAGATAAGGTTGTCTTCCATGAGAAAGGGGTATGTGGGTTTTTTTCATGCATATATATATATGTATAGTGGATCCTAATCTCACTCTAAATGCCTGGATGGATCAGAATATTTATAGACTAAACAGTGGATGAAAGGGATTTGTAAAAACAGTTATTATGGATACCTATTTATGATCACGAGAAGTGAACACTCAGGCTGGGATTCATCAAAGCAGATTTACATGTGCTGTGTAATGGATGGAGGACATGAGATACTCCTAAGGCTTGCTTCATCTCATCCTAGGGACAACAGCTAAAATACATCAGCTCTGTTGAATGGTCCTTTGATGTGGCAGCTTTTGCTGTGTTAACTTCACAGAGTCTGTACAGCTCAGGGGTAGATGCCTATAACTGTAAAGATATCTAAAATTAAGTGGGCCACTTCCTAAATTATTAAGAAAGACTGATAACTATATACCAAGTAGTGACCTTCCTGGTTTCGTCTTTTTAGCCATGGTTGTCTCGTAGTGTCATGTAAATAATAAACAAAAATAATCTTTGTTTTCTTAAAAACACAGCTGCTAGAAGTCAGGCATCAGTAAGCACCCAAAGGAAACAAAATCTAAGAGAGATTCTAATCACTTCTGAAATTTTAAAAAGCTTTTGTGATTATATATCAGATACATAGAAAATATAAGTAATAAATAGCAGTTAAACTGAAGTACTCTCCTAGTAGTTGTTACTACTGAATATATTCAGACACTGTAGTACACTTATGAGATGCTTTGTACATGAACTGAACTAAGTTGAACACTTTTATGCTGAGCAGATCTAACTGAATATTTCCAAAATAGCCACTCAACTTTGCCAGTGAAATGCTGAAGTCACTATTCTAGAGTGAAACAAACATGATATGTCTAGGCTGAACAATTTTTGAGCTGTGAGACTACCAAATTAAAATCATACCTCAAGTGTCTGGATTTTGTTTTACCATACTCCTCAGAACTTCAAAACAAAATGAAGCCTTCTAACATAGTTATTCAGCAGCTGAAGCAGATTTGGCTGAGTCAGTACTATAAATTGACATCTCTTCATTGTCTAAATTCAGGATGCTAATCACTAATTTTTATCTTGATTAAACTGGATGAAAGGGGCATAAAATTGTTGCTTTCAGTCATCCTCAAAAAATAAAAGTTGAGCAAACTGAATGAACTGTTGTGTGACATTAAATTTGTCCCTTTATTTTGGCCATACAGAATTTCTGCTACAACCTCAGAAATGCAGAAGATGATTCAGTTCAATGGGGGCTTAGTTGACATTTGCACAATATAGGAAGAATTTATCTTTATAGCTAGTGTTTAGAACAGACACAGGACATCAATCTATCTTTCAAGTCAGAGTTGTTAGAATGAGCCTGTGCCTCCTTCTTCCATCTAATTTATAGGATATTCTAGAACTGTTCTTCCTTAACATAGCCTTTTGAAGCAATTCAATGTCAAATACAATATTAACATGTTTATTGGGCTAGGGTTAGAGAAAAGATGATCCCGTCATTTTGGATTTTGTGTGAAGGGACCACTGGTAGCCAGTGATTGCAATGAGATCTCTGAGCACATCAAGTGATTCATCATTTTACAGACTATTTCCATAACAAACATGGAGCTAAAATTAATCTTGTGCTTCTTTTAAATTCCATTTGACAGGTCTCGTCTCCAAACTTCAAGCAGTGAGTTCAGGCCAAAGACATTGGCAATAGAAATTAGTGAATAAATAATAGAAAAATTCTGACAATATCTCTCTAGTGCATTGCCAGAAAATTGCAAACAATTTTGTTTCACTTTTGGTCTCTAAAAAATTTTGTTTTATTTTTTTAATGCAGTTTTTTGACTCTCCCATATATTATTCTGAATTCATGACCCATGTGTACTTTATGTATCAATAGTGCTAATTTTTGAGATATTTAATCAAAAAGTTGTACGTTCAGTAGTACCTCAACTTTTCAAAATTCTTACCTACTTCTGACCTGTGCTGGCTGGGAGTCAAGTCAGCAGCTTGTGCTTGGAAACTGGCTTGATTCCTTTTGTCAACAATACAAGAATCTCTCTTTATAAACGAACTCTTTCCTTAAGGTAAAAAAACCTCTAAGAATGTGAAAATAAATTAATAACAACAACAAAAGAACTGTTCCCAGCAAGGAATTCTGTCTTGAGCTAGGTGTAGCATGTTTTCCTCTCATATCAGTGCAGAGGTGCTTTTCAAGCGTATAAACATTGCAGTTGCAATCTCTTAGCGTCCAGCTTTGATCTTGTCTTGGTCCAGAATGATTCTAACCTCTTTCTAATGAGATCCAGCAGACGAAGTGCGAGGCAGAGACACCTCTTTCAGTTTGCAGACTTTTTTATACCTGCAGCTCAAGAATCAAAAGATTTTCTGCCCTTTAAAGTCCACTGGAAATAAAAGCTGCAGGGCTGATATTGTAATACGCTTTTTTCCGGATTTTATAAAGTCATCAGGATTATATCCATAAAATTATTAAGGTACCTTTTATCTGTGTAGGTACACCTAGAGACATTTTTTAGGATGATAAATGTGATGTGTAGTGTTTTGTTTTATTTTTTTAATAGATTATTTAGACAAGAAAATACAAATAAGTAACTAAGTGTCTCCAATTTTTGAGACCTTTTTTTTCCACACAGAAAGGCAAAAATTGCCCAAAGTTCATTAGAAGAAAAAAAAAGGACCCATGAGATCATCTTTATCTGTTGATAAACACTCAGGTGAAATACCCATCTGACTATGTATGAAGTTTTACCAGTCTGATAGTGAGAAACCTACTTTGTGATACACCTCTGTATAAACACAGGAACTCAATTTCTCAGTGCAGAGTCAACGTGTGCAGATTCATCTTACCAAGTAAACAAAGCAGAAACTACTGTATCCAGTGTTTTGCTTTCCACAGAAATAGTTCTCTTATTTAAAGGCCTTTCTGACACTCTAGTCTCAAGTGAGTTTTTATCAAAAATAAATAAAAAGCTAAAGGCGGCACACAGGTGCACTTCTTGTTTTACATAGGGATTCTCATGAATATAGGGAAGGAATCATACAAGTCATAAAATGTGATCTTCAGTTCTGTACCTGGAACACAGTGCGCCCACCTGTCCAGAAAACAGCATCTTTTAAGGTATCGTAATCATGGATGTACTTGTAATACCACAGATCTCAGTCCCCTCCTCTCCATAGCGTGCCCACGTGTGCAGAGCCTAACTCAAGTTCCTCGGTCATGCTGCCTCCCAAACCATGCCCAAGCTGAAATCCTACTAGGACCAGTCTCAAAGTTTAAGAGCACAGATTGAGTGCCATTGCCTAGAAACACCCTGCAAATTAAATTTTCAAGCATAGACATATAGCAGTTGAGGTTGGAGGTGGCTGATGTTGGCTTAAATATGTCCAGGATTCATGCTGATAAGAGGGTGGGGTTTTGGGGAGTTTGTTGGTTTTGGGGCATTTTTGGGGGCAAGTCTCCCGGAAAGAATAAAGGACTAATGAACTGTATCAGCACAGAAGAATGGTTCAAACCATTGTTTCCCAGGTGTAAAATACAAATCAACCAGGTTTCCATCCTCCCTGATTTTAAGGGGTTAGCAGCTGCGTTTTATGATGTCTATTACAGGTCCACCCTCACATTACCTATTAGCATCTACCTCCAAATGCTTTGTGTCACGTAGCAGCCTTTCTCCCTTTTCTAAGAGAATCAAATTGAACCAAGGTGGAAAGATGCGTGGGGATAAAACTTTGATGCGGTTGCTTCAAATGGACCGTGATATTCTGCACAAGCTGAATCGTCAACTCGTTTTAATTGCTTTTCATAAAGAGTAGAGTTTATTAGTTTTGTAGCTGAATATACAAACAGCACAAGCTTATCCGAGGAGTCTTAGTTTATTGTAAATTAGGGCAATGAATTCCACAGCTCTGAGTCACAACCTGCGTTGTTAGGGGAGTAAAACTGGATTCTTGATAGTAATAGCATAAAATTAAAATACAGTAGAAAATTACTGGGAAGAAATTTCTTTATTGAGAATAGCTTGAAAAGCTAATTTAATAATGAATTAGTTTATTGCTAACTAAAAACATAATAACTTGATATGAGGGAAATTATTAAGCTTTATTAAAATTCCAGTTTTAATTGTCAGAAACTGTAATTCCTCAACTAAAGAGAGGCTCAACTAATTAAAAAGAGGCTTCCCTTTTCAATTGTTTTGCAGTCTTAAAAGTGTAAAAGTGACTTAAAACTGACTTTGGTCATGAAGCTGATTTTTTTAAAGTATTTTTCTGCATTGCTACTGTGAATGAGAAATGCTTTTCATCCTTTATACTTTCTGTATAAAAAATAATTCAACAATTAATTTTTTAAGTGTTTTAAAGTGTAATTCTCATTGTTGTTTCATGGGTGACAGTACGTAGAGTTTCACCAAGGACCTTTCGAGACCTCAGTTAAACAGTAATTGGTACATGCTGTGCAAATTACAGTTTTAATAAATGAGTGAATTACTAAGGTGTGGATTCACTGCTGCGTCACTGGAGTGAAGTACTGAAACCAGACCTGCTGTTTTGAAAAGTCTGGAACCATCCTTCCTGAGCCAAAAGATCAAGCTCTCCCACCAAAGGCTCCATGATGTCCTTACAGAGCTTCTGCGTCACTTTACAGAGTGAAAGCCCTTTGCAGGCGCGAGGCGGTTAAATGATGTGCGTGAGCTCCCTGGCTGCTCCTTGCCTCTTTCTGAGGGTTTTGCTTTCTTTGCTCGGTGACCTTCGGTGCAGACGCATTTCCTTGTGCTGCGCTTCCTGTGCATTGTCTGCCTGGGAGCAGTGGCCGGAACAGAGCGTTTGAGTAGCGGTGTAACAGCTCGGCACAGAAATGCCTTGGAAAAGAAATGCTTCAGGAAGTGGGTTTGGAGCGGTTGTCTTTCATCTATACGTAAATCTGGGCTGAGAGGGTATCAAAGCCTGCTCTTAGGAAAGGGTTTGCCACACTGATGTGTCCAGGCTCGTTCCAGTTAAGAATTGCATGGCGCTATTTGTGAGACAAATAGTGTGTATTTCTTCTTTCCTCCCCGTATTTAATCTGATCTGCTTCCTTTCCACTCGATTCTTGCAAATACAGCCTCTTGATTCTTCATTTGGTGTAAGAGTGTGTTCAGATTCACTTCCACTCTAATGCATTGCGCTTCTTGGCTGTGCAGGGTTAGTGGAGGGAACAGCTGTCTTCCAGGAGAGTGTTTTACCAGAGGATGGGGAGACCTTCATGATTGATGGTGTATCAGAGCTGTGTTAGAAGTGCTGTGTTGGCGTGCAGCAAGGTACATGGGTAGTAAATTTGTATTTTCTTCTATTCTGAAAAGGAACTGGAATATTCAGTCTCAGTCTTGTTTGTTAATAATCTCAACTTTCTTGTTCTTGGTTTGGTTTGTTTTGTTGGGTTTTTTTTCCTGAGAAACTGAGCATCCAGTATAGCCAGTGTGTTCTCTCTCTGGTCTGCTGCCTCCTTTTTATAACACCTGGGAGTGAAATCCTTTGGCATGCTGGTAAAGGATGAGATACTGAGAAAACACACGGAGCATCTGTAGACTCAGAATCGCTTTTCTGTGTTTAAGTTATTCAAAGGGGTCTTAAAGCCTTAGGCTGCAATGGCATGCAATAAATGGGATAATAATGGCACATGGTTCCACTTGGTACTAATTTTATATAACAGAATGGAACATGGTAGTCAGTGGCTAATCCTTCTCCTACACTTCTGACTTCAGGAATTTACAACTTTTGCAGAGGAAAGTGTGTTGTTTAGGTTTTAATTATTGATATTTTTGCTTCCTCTGTAGTTGTGTCAACTTTTAAAAGCAATGGTATATTAAATGCAGCTGGAAATATAATGTATAGAATACATTAGGGGGGGTATTTTTCTAGCTTTTGACATTTTTTACATGAAAATTAATATTCCAAACCAGCTTTCTAAATTGGTTAGCTTGAGAGACTGCATAATTTGGGGAAGAAAAGGAGAGCCCAGTTCTTAGTTCTGCCCCTGTGTCAAGCTGCTCCTGGGTTGTGAGCAGGCCCAGCATCCCATGTCCCTCTGTGCCCAGAGATGCCAATTTCCAGGCACAAGCCAGCCAAGCTCCCTTGCTGACTCAGCTGCAGACTAGCTTGTGCTGTCTTGGAGAAACTGTTATCTTTACTCCAATTTGGTCACTGGGTTGGAAAAACCATCTGAAAATACTGTGATCATACATAGCCCTTTGGGGGTAGGTGTGAGCAGCCCAAACGCTTGTCAGTACCATCTTATTACCACTGCTCCAGATCTGTGTGATACATGCACACTTGAGCTGTTCTATTTTCAGCTAGGTCTCCAAGATTTTAAAAAAGGCAAAAAAAAAGGATATTATTCAGTAATAGAAAGTATTAATAGCTTTTGTCTTCTCTTGGTCCAAAGGAGGCCTTTTGGCTTATATGTCTGTGCCTCCCCCATGTGTCTGTAATCTATTTTAATAATTTTTCTGGCGTCTTTTGTTTTGTTCACAGCCTACATGCTGACACACTACCAGTTTTGTTTCCGAAAGAGGAGTTCACAGAACTACGCAGTGCCTGATCCAACCAGCCGCTTTGATGTTCCTCAGTGGACCATGTAGGTACAATTCAAAGAAACATATATTCATACTATATTGTTCCAAGTATTCAACATACCGGGAAACAGCAGATTTTTGGTAACAGTGCTCACTTTGTGAAGTCAGAGTCTTATGGAATTTATGGACTACAAAATCATTTATTAAGGCCTTCTAAGTTTGTGATGTGTTTTATCATCAACAGACACATCTATTTTAAGTTGTCGTGGGTGCTGGGAACACTGCGATGCCTATGATTCCTGTAGGCATACCTCAGCTAACTTTAATAGCAGCTGCAGTGGTGCAAATTTCAGCTTAGGCACAAAACCCGGCAGAGAAATTGAACTAATTCTCAAGCAGTTGGCAAACTTTGTGCTTCTTGTTATTACAACTGCACAGCTAGCAGAATAAGAGCTAGCCTGGGTAAGAGCTAGGCTGAACAGGTTAAGAAGAGTAGAACAGTATCATGTTATTGGTAATCAGGAGAAAGATGCCTTCAGGTTATTCCTGTTGATCATCTTTAGCTTCTGCACAAACCTTCAAGTTTTCTATGAGTTTCAGACAAAAAATGCAGCTGATATTCCACCTCCAGGATTTCCCTGCAGAATAATTCAGTTTTGCTATAGTAGAGGTGAGAATCTAACAAGTTAAATTCAGTTTCTTGAAAAGTACGTTTTCACTCCTGGTTTTGATGTGCTAGCTGGGTTTAGTTTCAACAAGTCATTTCCCTCTGCGAGAGTAAACCTAGACAAAGAACTAAATTGTTCTGATTTAATTGCCAGAATTCATTATCACTTGACTGCTTTCTCCCTTGTATGTTATGCTGGTTTATGTCTCAGTTGCAGTAGCATTTAAAATAATTTACATGAATTGGTAGGCTGCAGCATTTATGTTTACATTATAGTTGGTGTTTCTTTTACATTCCTTACACATTTCTGTAAAACTTCCACTTGGGTTTGCATTTCTAATTTTGTGGAAATGAACTGTAAACATGGATATGTAGCAGTGGTTTAGATGGCCTGTATTTACACGTGCTGGCACACTCTCCTTGCAGAGAAAACGGCTCTCCTCACATACTTGCTTTAGGGACTGTGGCACTGACAGTTTATTGTGATTGTTTCTGGAGTGTCTTGAGATTTCAGTCACTCAATTCTGTGTGGAGAAAGCTACTAACCAAGTCATCTCAGGAAAGCACTTTCATAGCATAGTGGCTGAATCTTTATGGCTTCAATACTAATAACGGATGTCTTGGATGAATCCTGAAATGATGCTTAGCCCTGCTTTCATGTCCTGAAATTAGGACATGGTATCTTGCACACTGTTACACAGCTCGCCATATTCAGTTACAGTTGGTTTTGCCTTTCGTGTTGTGTTGACCATATTCCAGCTTTACTTACCTTTTTTTCAGGTATTTTGTGTAAGGTGAAAGGTTGTGGGTTTGGGGTTTTTTTTTGCTGATGACAGATTTTCTATGAATAAAATTCTGAAAACACATAAATTTTCTGGTTTAGTAGTTAAATTTAAATTGTCACAATTCATAAGTGGGTTGCTAGCTCTAGGTTGAAGAAGAGGTTCATGTTCTCTGTTCTGAGTATCCAAAATCTTCCCCAGTTGTAACTGATAGGCAGGAAAGCAATCTCAAAAGACATTTATTATGCTGGAGAGGATATCGAGTCTGAGGAGAATGCCTTTTCTGTAGGTATCAGTGGCACAACAATTCCTTGTCAGGAAATTTTTAAATTTGTGCCAAAATTCAGAGTACCCCAAAGGAACTGGAATTGAACTGTATTCAGTTTTAGCCTAAAAGGAAAGTAACAAAGAAAATACCTGAATTCATATAATTAACTTCTGCAAATTTTGTTACAGTCCACATCTCTCTCCCTGTATAAACATGTATTATTTGTCACTTAGACTCTGATGTGACAGTGGGGAAACAGTGAGCAAAAAATAAAAGGTTAAAGCACCAAACCATATAATCCGTCTATAAGAAATATACTAACAAAGTTTTCAGAAAGCCAGAAATTAGTATCTTCTTTTTTTCTGGTACTAAATTAGGAACAACGAAGCCATTATGCAAATATATCTAATGGATTACTTTAGATTTACACTACACTGTCATGCTAGCTCTTAAGAGACTATATGTATAAAGAAATAATAAAATAACATGCTTTACTACCCACAAATGTGCAGCACATTAAACAGAATTTGTCAGTTCATCTGAACACGTTACATTAGTCAAGAGGAGCAGCATCATTTTGCTTAGCAAATCTACACCAGCTAGACTGTTTGGGCTGTCAGAATCTTAAAATCTTGCCTCAAATGCAAGGGTAATGGTCACTATGACATGCATTTGTCATTTAACACAAGTCATGCTTGTGCTTTAGTAGCTTTTAGCAAAGTGTAGATATCTGCTAAGGTTGTGGTACAGGTGGGCTCTCTAATACAAAGTGCAAATTCTAACACAATTGGTGTAACTTTCAAGTGTGAACTAGATAATGTCTGATCTAAGAAGAGCCAGAGGAAATGTCTTTTCTTAGAAGGTTTGTACAGCAGTATATTCATGTCGATTATTTAAAGAAAAATAATAATGTGTTAAAATTCATTCATATTTGTTTCATATAGTCATAAATGTGATTAAAAATACTTTTTCTGCATTTAAATACCTACCTGAAACTTTGTGATATTGATAAAATCTAACTCAATCAGAAGTTTAACTCCAGAGCATTGATACTTGTTATAGAGAGTAGTGACACAGAAATATTCGTTCCTATACATTATCCCTTGAAAAATGATTCAAGCTCTTAATCCAAAGCTAATGAGAACGTGTATTTTTATTTATTTATCTATTTATTTTTTTATAAATTTTGATAGTAGGTTAGAGCAGAAGAGTAGCTTTCACAAAAAGAACAACCAATTCAAAGCATATGTAATTTCTGACTACAGCTGTCATGAGTTCATGCTGTAAGCAGTTGTACAATCAGCCAAATCTTAGAGTGCTTACTTGCTTAGTCCCTTTGAAGTGACTTGGCTTGGCATTATTTCAGGAGAAGCATCACAGCTTAGACCATTGTATATCTATGGCTGGCGTGTTGAGTTAATGGTTCATCCATGAGGATAGGGTACTATTATGTTTTAAAAAGATGATTAATGGCCAAAATTAATTTCCTAGAGACAATTTCCTCTTTGTCACATGTTATTTAACTAAGTCTATGCAGTAGCTATTGATGATGAGGAGAGCACGTAGACTGGCGTTCAATTTATTCATTCATAGTTGCTTATTTATTCATAAATAGATTATTTTAATTACTTGGAGGAAAAAAGATGACACAAACTGGTCATCTGTAATTTGCAGCCTGAAAGAAAGTGTACTTTTTATACTGGAATTAAATTTTTTAAGGATTTGTGATTTAAATGAAAAATGGAAATATTTGCATATTTAAATTTAGGTATACAAAATATAATTACTTTCAGCTGAAACTCCCTCTAGGGTATAGTGTAAAGAATTCTTTTTCCATTACATGCATTAAAAACTCAAGTGGAGTGATTATGGCTGAGTTCCGTTCCCTCTGAAAAAACATAACTTTTATCAACAAAGATCTTTCAATACCTTTTTTCAGAGGGAAGGCTATTAGTCTGCAGAATTACAAATTTCTATGTCCTCTGGCATTTTAAAAAAAATCTTGAGTTTTCTTGTCACGTACTTCACCAGACTGATCATGTTTAAATTGTGAGGTCAGACTAGTTTGCAGCAGTAGGTGGTATGTGAAATACAGACTTCAGGAAGAGCATGATTTCCGTAACCGCTTCAAAGGAAATACATTATAAATAAAATACATTTCTCTGGGGGCTTACAAAACTATTCTGTTTATAATTTAAATTACATTAAGCTAAATAAAATAGTACAGTAAAACCCTCAAGGGAAAAATACTTCATTTAAGTTTGAACATTACATTACTGCCATTAATTGGAAGTATTTTACTCTCTCTCTAATAGTTTATTTTTCATTGAGTATATATAATTAAAAGTATTGTCATTATAACAGGAGACATTCTCTTCCATTTTGTGTTCCAAGCCCTTCTGTTCAGTAGATCACGATAGTTTTATTTGCCTACCTTCCTTCATTTCTCACTGCTTTATTCCTGGTGACTAACCCTCTGAGCATCAGTGTATGACAGATTACCATCGCTGTGTCACGCATGTTCAACTTCATCAAACTCATACTGGAACTGACACTCTCAACCAGCCTGAAGTTCTATATTGAAACCACAGAGTGTGAGACTTACTTCTGCTGGAGTATTTTAGAGTCTGCTCGTCCAAACCATGCAGCTTCTTGCTTCTTCTGGCGTGCTCCCAGAGTTAACTGTTGAGCAGGGGCTGCAACACAAGCAAGAGAATCCATTAGTCTCCCTACTTTATAAATGTAACTTGGAGGCAGAGAGGAGATGCTGTACATACGTACATGCATACGTGCATGTGTGTATTTTGTGTATCTACAGTTTTAAGGTCATACATGTTTGTGCATGTGTGTGCATGTGATTTGCTGGTATACATATGGTTTCCTCTCTTTTCTTGCTATAAATTTATGCCTATTCAGTTTCATATGGGAACCTGATAGGATATTCCACTTCAAGTCATATGAAGATAATATGACTTCCAGGAGAGGGTGACTAGGAAAATATTGGAAAACTTCAGTGAACTATCTAATTGTAAGAATGATTTATTCTACCTTCCTTTTTCACCTCGTGACAAGAGACCATAGAGTCTGAACTAAATCAGGTTATTGTTCTTAACAGCATGGAAGGCAGTACATCTGTAGTGTCGAGCTCCTCTAATATTGACAGCTTTGAAATACAAGTTTCTGTAGAAATTGTCTAAGCACATATAAGCTTACAGAAGCTGAAACAGGTTTGTATAATAGAAGCAGGTCAGTCCCATATGCAATACTTATTCCCACTTCAGAGTCAGCTTTAAACCAGCCACTAACTTCAAATTAATCACCATTTAAGGTCTAAAACAAGCTTTGTGTTTCATATAAATTAAATTCAAGTGATTAAAAATATTTTTGCCGTGGGAAAATAAATCTTTACAGCTAAATATTAACAGTATCAAAATATAAAAAAGAAAGAAGCCATGCACAAATTTTCCCCTAATTTATAAAATGTTTGCTTTTTTTTTAACGAGCACTTTCAAAAGGCAATCGTAATTAAAAATAATGCTGGATTGAATAAAAACTTTGTTGACTAAACCTTAGAGGGGGGCGGGGAGGAGGTAGTACAGAATATCAAAGCTTAGACATATTTTCCATTGACTCAGAACCTAAAGGTTTTATGAAAAAAGTAAGAAGAATTAGTCACAAAAGTCTAAAGAAATTACTTCTTCGGTATATTTTCCAAGATTTTCATTAAGACTTAAATAAGTTTACATTTTCATTGTATATCCTTAGGAAATGTTTCTTTTTCCTTTCTGCTTTATAAGATTAGGTTTTTTTCTCCAGTATTATTTGTCTGCATTTTAAAACTAGCTTTTGTTCCTACTATAAATGGTCATCATGTGATTAAATAATAGAGGTAATGAACTCCGTAATGAAATACTGTATTTACTATACTGTGGCAAGTAGGAATTGATCTGAGTTTTTCTGTATTATATTTAACTTTCTCCAAATTGGGGGTACTGGTGGATGAAAAGCTGGATATGAGCTGGCAATGTGTGCTCACAGCCCAGAAAGCCAACCGTATCCTGGGCTGCATCAAAAGCAGGGTGGCCAGCAGGTCGAGGGAGGTGATTCTGCCCCTCTGCTCCGCTCTGGTGAGACCCCACCTGCAGTACTGCGTCCAGCTCTGGGGTCCTCAGTACAAGAAAGACATGGACCTGTTGGAGCGGGTCCAGCGCAGGGCCACGAAAATCATCAGAGGGGTAGAACATCTCTCTCCTGTGAGGACAGGCTGAGAGAGTTAAGGTTGTTCAGCCTGGAGAAGAGAAGGCTCTGGAGAGACCTTGTTGCAGCCTTTCAATACTTAAAGGGGGCTTATAAGAAAAGATGGGGACAAACTTTTTAGTAGGGCCTGTTGCGATAGGACAAGGGGTAATGGTTTTAAACTAAAAGAGGGTAGATTCAGACTAGAGATGAGGAATAAAATTTTTTACGATGAGGGTGGTGAAACACTGGCACAGGTTGCCCAGAGAGGTGGTAGATGCCCCATCCCTGGAAACATTCAAAGTCAGGTTGGACGGGGCTCTGGGCAACCCGATCTACTTGAAGATGTCCCCATTCATTGCAGGGGGGTTGGACTAGATGACCTTTCAAGGTCCCTTCCAACCCAAACTATACTATGATTCTATGAAATTTATTCAAAAATAGTTTTCATTATGCAATTAAATTACACTATGATTAATTCTTTTTTTTCCCTTTCTGGTCTCCTATCCCTTTCCACCACCTTCGAAGTTAATAGAGAATAATTTTATGATTTTAATAAATGTATATGCATATATCACCACATATTTTGTTTAGCTCTCTGGCTGGGATGGTTTGTGGTAGGCTGAATAAAAAGTTAGTTCCTCATTAAAAATCTGAAAGTGTTGTGCAACAGAAGTCCATCTTTCTGTAGGTAAATGTATGCTTGTATCGCCAACTAAAATTCAACATGCTAAGGTAGTTCACATCCTACTCTCAGGGCTGACTGCTTGATCATAACAAAGAAACAAAAGCCCTTGGAGAAATTCAGGTCGGTAGCAAACACTGGAGAGGTGGGGTGGGAGGGCAGCAGTCCCTCCATCCCCTTTCCCAGCTCTTGCTGCAGCTGCGTCCCCCTCGCGTTGCCTACTCCTCTCCAGACCCACGGTAAGTGAGGTGACGGTCATGTTTCCCTTGTAACCCCTCATGCGCAAGGACTTAAGGAGGAACTTCTAGTCATTACCTTAGTGATACAACCTTAGGATTTTGCTGAAATGTCTATATGTAGTTGTCATAGAGGTACCTACCTGAAGCTGCAAGGTAACTAGGTTTTCCTTTAAGGAGGAACTGCAAGACTTTAAAATGAGGCTTTGTTCTGAATTTGCAAATTTGTCTGTTTGACTAGTTGTGCACTTTATCATGTGCTCTGTCTTCATACACACACAGCTGCCAGCCAGCCAGCCATGCTCTGAATGACAGCAAGGCACTAGATTCACATGTTTTATTAGGAATATGAGTCATAGGGGAACATAGTTGCAAGTCCACCAAATCTGTTGTTTCACTGTAATTTATAAGTAAAAATCAGCTTTCAAATGGACAGTTAATGTGGAAAGGAAAATCTTTTAATTCCAAAATGTCCAAAAATTTTATTACAAAATATTTTCAACCTTCTGCACATAAGATAACACCTTTCCTGGTCTGTTTTTCTAGTTACATTGCTCTGAAAAACAATCTCATCTCACATTTGTGCCTTTCATATTGTCTCTCATGATGCTATAGCACTGTCTTGAAATAACCCCTCAAAACTATACTCTTTTTTTATTATTATTTTGAACACTGTAGTGAGCAAGTGAAAATGAAAGATTGAAGTACTAAAGTCAGGTATACTTCAAGATGTGTTAAGTTACTTAAACGTATAAAAATGTTTTTAACACATATATAACATAAAACATAGTGCATTTATATAGATGTTAGCCATCTCTTTCTTGTTTTCTTATTTAGCCTATGAGATTTCTGGGAAATGTATTGTGTCTGATGTGTTGGTGGCTGCTATCAAAATACAAATAATAAAAGATATCATAGTGGAGGTGTCAGTCCAGCTGCAGGTAGTAATCAATGCTGCTTTGAAGCAGAGAATGTAGGAGGAAAGGAAATGGACCAAACAAAGAAGCTGTATTCGTACTTTTTCCCTGGGGTTTTTCAACCTTTTTCCATTTTAGACATCAGAAGAATAAGCGATTATGAAACTGAGCTTTATATTCAGTTCTTGGGCACAGTGTATCACTTGTGCCTGAAAGCTCAAGGGGTTCACAGTCAGCTCTAGCAAGATGGTCACTGCTAATTTGCCTGGTGCTGGGCGAATTACAAAGCTTGTGCTTTCATGCTAGTGCATATCTTCTGAAAAAATGCCTGCATTTTATTGGGATACCATTGCAGAGCTGATCCTACCAAGATGCCAAGGGCTGATTCCCTAAGATATACTATGTCAGCCCCTGTATTGATTTAATACAGTTGTTTGCATGTGACAAAAAAAGAAAGATTCCTCAGTGTTCAAAGCATTTTAAAATCTCTGGTTTTTTCAGTGAGGATTTTGAATAGGTGACTTTGAAGCTGATTGTTTCAGAACAAATTAAACAGGTCCAAACTTATTCTTGTAGCATGCACTGATACAGTGTGCATGAGAGAAGAGTTAGAATCACATTCACTGCAACCTGTAATTACTTTGTTGGTGAGTTCGTAAAACTTATCCTAGTGATTAATAGAAAAGAAGAAATTAGTAGTGTGCCTCTACCTTTTTTGTGAAAGATACTCCATCCCTTCTGTTAATTTATATTAACAGGTTGACTATGTTGACAGACTGACACTAAGGAAAGGAGGTTATGAATGATTGTGTCACAGAGTCACGCATAATCAAATCCAACAGGTGTTAAAAGTCAGATTTATTCTTCAGTAAAAAGTTAGTTAGAACTCTGGTAAAATTTTATAAACCACAGGCTCAATGGTGTAAAGGGAATTAGTGCTACACAGCCAACTTAAGAATCCTTAAGATTTAAAAGTGATGACTCAAAATGCGCATATCACTCACCTAAAAGATGAGGGCTCTCAACCTCAAGGAGTTACCTAGGGCGGCATCCCTGGCTGCAGACCCACTGCTCCGAGGAGGACTGATTCCAAAATGTCCTCCGGTGGGACCCCGTTTATACCCTTGTTGAATCTGATCTGTGGTCATTTAATCCCTATTGGCCAAAAAGGTCACTCAGTGTACCTGGCACGTCTCGATTGGTCTGTTCTATGTTCAACCTGCGGCCTCTAGGGTTTGGGGTGTTTTTTCTCTTCTCCCTACCTGGAGAAGTTTCGTTTCCTGCTGGGGGGAGCGTACTGCCACAGGTGTAAATTGAATGATTCACTGTGATTCTTCAATTTCAAACTTTTCTCAAAATTAATTAATTAAATTATTCATTTAACTAATTAAAAGAGTTGTTGTTGCTTTGACGCTTATCTTAAAGTGAATTGAAAAGTATTTTCAATAACAGCACAACAAATTTGCAGTGTCACACTGTGGCCCAAGAGATGCCCAAGACAAGGTATTGTAGCTCTTGGGAAAGATCGACAGAGAAGTTGTACAACCGAGAGCAGAGCTTTCTGTGGCATGGTGACGAGGACTTGGACTCAGTAATCCAAATGCCCTCTGCTTCTATTTGTAACTGGCAGTCTGCCCAAGCATTTTCAAGATTTGTTTCCATTTGTCTTTGTGCTCACATTTTAGCATTTACCTCTTAGATTTTTCCACTGCTCTGTGACATCTGCAGGGTCTGATGACCAGGATCTCAAAGTCTTTGTGTGTAATCATTGACCATTTCCTACATACCCGCTAGGTGACAGAGCTGCAGGCAACACAACTTGCAAGAGAGGACTTTTCGGCCTGATTTCTGATTTTCGGGTGAGCTCTAGGCACCACTCCTATACCACTTCATCTAAGTTTATTGCAGCCCTGGTGGGACTGTGCAAAGGGTTTGAACAGCTGGAGGCTCAAGTGGGCTGCAAAACATGTACTGGGCTGCTGATCGGCTGGCATTTACCAGCTTGACTGTCTTCTAAAAGAAACTTGAGAAGCAACATTTTGACACACAATTTTTCAGTGACATTCGTATTAAATGGATATAATGTCTGTCTTCAAAAGTACTGAGCTGGATCTGCAGGCTATATTACTCTGAATAATTTTTAAAAGTATATCTTCCCTTCTGAAACATTTATTGGACATTGTATGGTTAATAAGAACTAGGTGTACTTAAAGGTCCCTGAGGAAAGAAACAACAGGTGGTTCGTGTCAGTCGTCTTTTTTTTCATATGGGGAACATTAAGTTGAAGATTGGCTGCGATATACTATATTGGTTTATTTGTCTCTCGACAGAAAATAAGTTGCGTTTTATACCAAGGTAATACATAGTGCATCTTGGGGAAAGGATGTGGACTCTTAAGTTTCTGGTCTTTTGTTTGCCCAAGCCAGTGCCTTTTTGATGAGTTGCATTTCTACTTTCTTCACACTGCATCCATTCCTAGTGATTCCTTTTCTTCTAAATAGCAGCCAAGGTTGAGTAATTATTATTATCTGTTATCTTTATGCATCTGTCTCTTTGGGACTATTTGGATCATATGCCTAAAACCCAGTCAGGACTGAGAAAGATTTAACGTACTGACAAATCCATTTTCTTATTACTCTTCTTTTTAATCGGGGCAAACTCAGAAACCTAAGGACTACCAATCCCTACATCCCCTTTTCTCACTAGCCAACATGTTTAGCATTGACAGGGGTTCTATTAGCAATTTTTTGGTTATCTGTAATTGCTGAAGAGGCCTTTGGGATGAACTGCACCAAGTAGCTACCAAAAATATATAGGGTTGTATAGTGCATTAGATGTCATTAAATGCTTAAATTAGATCCCTAGCGCACACATGTACAATCATTACTACTTGTAATATGTATCAACAGTTTCAGCTCTAAAAATTTAAGCTCAAGCTCTGTAGTAGCCACTGCCATTAATTTGCTCAGACTGTTTGTCAGTACACATAGGGATTTGTTGGAGAGGGTCAATAATTAGTGGGATATTTGCTGAGGTTTCTTCCTCATTTTAAAGATAGTTTTAAATTTTGTTTCAGTGAGTCTGATTAGCTTTTGGCAATTTAAAGAAATGAAAAGAGTAAATCTTGAACTGGAAAGAAATGCCTGTATTCTTCTGGGCCCTGATTTCTGCTAATGCTGCCTGCAGAGTAGAACAATTCTACAGGATAGCGTCTATCACTTATACTAAAATGAGAATCAAGGAAATAAAACTTAAAAAACTTCAAGACAAGAAGGTAGGGAGCTGCCTGGAAAAGAGAAATATCCTTAGAAAAATTATTTCAAGTTGCTAGGACTTATTTCTGAGGGGGAAGAGAGAGAAAAGATGTTATATTTAACAACACTTAGAGGAGATAGGACTTCATCTCTGAAAAGTCCTGTGGAGGACCCCTATATGCTAAACTACACAGAATTTAATCTACCTCCGAAAGATGAAAGGATGAGGTAAACCTGCCAGAATTTAAGCCTCTGCTTCCAGGGAGTCTAGGTTTTTCTACCGTAGTGATTAGATCTCAAAGCTACTTTCTCTGGCTATAAATCCCTCTAAATCATTGCTTTAAAGAATTGTATACAAACTGACTGTAGCTCCATGAGGTAGTGAGGAGCCTCCATTATTTCAGTGCAGGGACCAAGAGGATTGAGAGTCAGGTATTTGAGAAAAACACAGGCTATTCTTGGTTGGTTTCTTCTTGCTCAATCCTTTTTCATTTAGAATACTTGTGGCATAAATAAATAATACAGCTTTGATTTTCCAGTTCAGTTTCTAGTGTAAAGATCCCAAAATGTAGGGATATATATTTCTTACATATCAGATTTAGAAAGTTCCCTGCAGATTAAGCCAAAGGGATTCCTTTCCTTATCTATGTTTTTAGGTATGTATGCATTTGTTTGTTTTATTTATTGCATTTGCCCTGATGACTACAAGTTTAAAACCAGTGGAATTCTGTTGTTCCATTTTTGTGAGGTTTAAATAAGCATATGATAATGGAAATAGAGAAAAACAGGTGACGGCTCTTGGTCTCCTATTAATAGTTCAAAAAGGCTGGACCTTGTATTCAGAGTTTTCTACATAAAAGCAGTATGTTTTATTAAAAAGATAATAGTATTGTATACAATTAATATGAATGAAAACATCTTTTTTCTTGAGATTTTTGATGAAATGTAATAGCACATCTTTTCATTTTAGTGATGTCTATACATTCTCTATCATCACAAACTGACTTTTTAAGTTAAACATAATCAGATATATCAAATGTTTTTGCATCAAAATTTTTTTATTTTAAAATTATATTTATTTTTTTCATTGACTCTGAATTTTTCATGTAGCGTGATATAAATAACCTAAATAATGACTTCTTGCATCTAGGAATGAATTGTTTGTGAGCTATCTAGTTACATCAATTTTCAGAAGAATATCGAAGATTTTCCCACATAAAAGTAGATAGAATAAGTGAGGCTTCAACATTTTGGCTTCAGTACTGCTTCCTTTCTAGCGCTTTTCAGTGGTCTGGCTATTAGTGAACTGTACGTGTAGATTTTTATGTTTTCAACCTTTATGTGGTTGCTGTCATGGATGGAAAGCACTTGCCAAATAATATCCAGATCTTTACTTTTCATTAATTAAATATAAAAATGTATATAAGAAAATAAAGGAGAGTACAAATTGATTAATACCTTTTTTTTGTAAGACAGATGTAATAGCACCATCTTTGTGAAAATCATGTGAAGGAGTAATTAGGTTGTGGGTTTCTGGAAGTGTCTAAAGGAGGTTAAACTTTCAACAAGAAGTTTTAGATTTTTATTTTTTTTTTTTAAATAACCTATTTCTGAGAGTTTCCTGACCCAGAATACCAAACTTACCAGATGTTGGCAATGGCTGTAAACTCAGTTGTAAGTGAGGATTGGGTCAGAGAGGAGAAGCACGATTTCTGCGTTTTGTGCCTGTGGGAGGGACACAATCCCAAGATTTTTCTGCCCCATTTACAGGGAGCTGAGTAGCAGCAGCAACAGTATTGCACTGGGAAAAGCTATGCATTCCTTCATTTCTCACCTTTGTGCAGATGTATGAAAAGCAGGGTGGTTGCAATAGTCCGCCTTATCTATTTTTCATCCGAAAAAACCAAGCACAATCAGTCCTTTTATATGTGCAAACACATCTCAGAAAAAACACGGGCATCTGGCTGACAGTGACTGGATGGGCTTATACGCGTGTTTCACAAATGTAATAGAGCAAGGAAGCAGAACATTTATATGATACTGTTAATCTCAGAATAGTACAGGTGACTTTTATCTGCAACTTCCAACAATGAGTGGGTAGGAAGCATGGATAAACTGTGGGAGACTGCCAGCTCAGATTGGACCTCTGTGGGCAAGGACTTGAGAGCACAGCTGTCTGAAGGCAAGCACGACTCTCTCTTATCCGCAGGTACTGAAGCCTGTATCAAGGTACCTGTTGCTATGCTTAGCCCTCCACAGAGTTATACGACAGCTGCGCAGGAGCGGATATGGTCTAAGCTTCAATATGATTTTAAAGGAGATTAACTAATTGTCCTAGATCAGTATTGCAAGCAAGAAATTCTACAAAATCAACGTGATGGAAATGTGATCTGTTCAAAGCATGACTTCTTAGAGGAGACTGCGCTAGAACAAGCTGGCAGGTAATACAAGGGATAAGGTTGCTGTAGCACAAAAATCGCATGACATGAAAGTACAGCTGTCTAATGCCAATATGATTTCAGTATTCCATTTTAATAGTTGCAAAGTAAATTCTGGTGTAATGTTCTTCAGAAGCCACTAGAAAAAAAATCTTTAGTAACAATACTATGCTCAGGGTCCTTTCTGATCTGTACAGTCAGGATCGGTCATTCTAAATGTATGATTTTTTTTTTTTTTTTTTAAATAAACTATTTCCTGTTAAAAAGGCTGAAACAAGAAAACAGAACATACATCAAAACTCTTAATCAGGGGTTGTTTAGAGACTTCTTCAAATTTGGATCATAATACACACTCTTATCTAGTAAGCAATAGGTTCTGCCAACACAAAGCACTTCTTGTTTTATAGTGGGCATGTTGATTGCTTGCTAGATGCTGTTCTCCATCACTTTTAATGCTGTCCTTCCCATAGCAATATTGTAATATCTTTTGAATATGAATTGATCACTTATCACATATGCAAAGAAACACGTCCAGTATTGTGTTCTGTTGTGGAAGGGGTTTCCTGAAGCATTCACATTGCTAGGGAAGGATAAAAAGTATTGAGGCAAGGATGTGCTTGGTTTTGTTTCTGTGGGAATTCACTTCTTGTGTTCTGGCTAATTTCTAGGAAAATTTCTCTACTTCCCATGTAATCAGTATCCCCATAGAAATTTCTATTATGCCAAAGAAGTAAAGTAGCAAGTTTGTAAAAAGACAAAGTCCCTAGAGGACAACTTGAAATATTATTCCCAGATGGATCAGCCTGAACAATGCATTGCCAAAATGTAATCGTGTTTAGGGACCTGCCCATTAAGCAATACTGCCATTAGTGTTTATGACATTTTTGTTGTGCAGCTGAAAATATCATGCAGTATTCTTTTCTATTCAGTATTGCATGTCATGTAACACTGAAGTCCTCTCTTTTGTTCTGCATGAAGTTTCCTCTGTAAATTGCTTTCCTTCAAAAACAAAGCTTCTGCCATCCTGTCTGTCCTTTCCTAGTCAGTCTGAACGGGGACGAGTTAAGGGAATTTGTCACAGTGGAAGCAGTGAAAGAGCTTCAGGAAACTGGTGAGCAAATAGATTAACTGTCACTGAGCTCAGTTGCTGCTCATGAGGATGCAGGAGGGAGATACTTTGAATGAAGGAGAAAATTGCTTGGTTTTCACACCTTGAGAGGCATCAGGAACATCCACCCTACTAAGATTTCTTCTATGTCTAGGAAAAATCTCTGATATACTGCACATGCTGCTGCCAGTCACTCAGCCATTAGGAAGACTTCTTCCACTAGATTTTAACCGTTGATGAGGTGGAGAAGAAATATAATATTTGTAAAAACAAAGAATTAACCAAGGGATATTTTGCATTTGTATCAGTTCTATTACTTGCTGTTTCTGTTGGAGCAAGGTCACCTTTTAAATAAGCAAAATGCTAACTCTGGCTTCCCATCTCTTGAAAATGAAACAATATCTAAAAAGTACCTTCAAAAAAGTATCATCAACATGATATCGTAGTCATATCTTGTGAATCTGCACAACACATTATTCAGTCTGCAGGCCAAAAGACTATTGCTATCTCTTAGTCCACTAACTTTGAGGATTCAGGTAGTCAAGATAAGCTCCTTCCATCTTCCATGCTTTCATCTTCCGTGCTTTATCACCTGTAGTCAAGGCTCTTTGAACTTACTGTCAGTCCATTATTATTCATTGCCTACTTATGAGGTCTTCAATTATACCTATGCTTTTCACAGGTGCTACCAAAGAAATCTTAATATAATGTGTTTCAGAGCTAGCTGAGGCTACATACTTTTAAATGCTAGGAATATTTTATGAAAGTTCAGAACCTTATTCAGCCTAAATCTGTATATACAGATTTATATTTTTTAAGTAAAGAAGGAAATAAATCTGAATTATTTTAATTCTATGTGGGCAGTGTAGAAAAGAATAAAGCTAGTGAATGGATGGCAGTGTTGTCCATAGAAAAAGTAGGAACAACCTGGTTTCAGTGAAATTTTCTTGGGGGAACCGGGGGGGGGAGAGAGAACACAGATTCAGAAAGCACCAACAGGAGTAAGAAAGAGTTGGCCCACCTCAGGAAAAAAACATTGCTTAAGGCACTGACACTGGGCTGGTTTAGTCTGGAGAAGAGAAGGCTTCAGGGAGACCTTATTGTGACATTTCAATACTTAAAGGGAGTTTATAGGAAAGATGGAGACTTTTTACCAGGGCCTATAGTGATAGGACAAGGGGTAATGGTTTTAAATGCAAAGAGGGTAGATTTAGGTCAGGAAGAAATTCTTTACTGTAAGGGATGGTGAGACACTGGAACAGGATTCCCAGAGAAGTTGTGGATGCCCCATACTTGGAAGTGTCCAAGGTCGCATTGGATGGGGCTTTGAGCAACCTGATCTAGTGAAAGATGTCCCTGACCATGACAGGGGGGTTGGACTATATGACCTTTCAAAGTCCCTTCCAGCCCAAACCGTTCTGTGATTCTGTGATTCATCCTATGATTCTGTGTAGGTGATAGTCTTTGCTTTAAACCAGACAAGCAGAGGGTTTGAAGAGATATCTCTGTATTCTCATGTAAAAGCTCCAGACCTTGTGTTAGTAGATATTCTGGTAAATATAAGTCTGTGTATCCTATTTATACTTTTAAAAAATTAAATTCCACTTCTCTCCTGATAAAGAACAGAAAAACGCAACCACGATCTCTCAAATGTGAGGACCTTTTCCAATAAGATCTACTTGGGTATGCATTTTTGTTTTCAAAGGTGGTCTCAGCACAGGAAAAAACATTTCACTTTCTTTTCCTGGTTTTCTGATTTGAAGAGTGGAGACAATAATATCTTTTTATGAACTCTCACGGAACTCCATAGAATGTTAAGTCATTTACTACTACATTTGCTTCTATTACCCTAATTCTTGTTAAGAAATGTGTTCTTAGATCTGTATAATGATTTTTACCTGCATCTGGTTTTATATTTTGAGAGCATCACTATAATCACCAGTCTGCTTTATCCCCAATCTAAGGTAATTTCATAGACCCTTTGTGAGGGCTTAATATGAAGCTGTATCCCCCACTTGCTCCATTTCTGTCTGAGCCATTTTCAGACTTCCCTCACAGACCAGGGACGCTGCACTTACGTAATGCGGCAAACCCTCCTAATCTGCCAAGGTTTTAAGACCAAGCCCTTCAGTTTCTCCAGAAATTTTCAGAGATGGGTTCAAGATAAAGTTTTAAATCTGTATTGTTATGCCCATTTAAAGCATAGCTGTTCCTGTAACACTAGGGAAAAACACTGGCTGCATTTCAAAGTTGAAAACATATGTTAGCATTTCTTAGCTTTTCTGTTCCTGTTCCTACTTTTCTGTCATCATTTTAATGTAGATATGCTAAATGGATTAACGTGCTCACTACAAATCAAAACTTTCACAAAGGGGACCCTGTATCTGTGGACTTCTGTGAGGAATCTTGATATCCTGCTGTGGCTCATGTTTTCAGCCTTATTTTCCATCCTTTCAGTTCTGTCAGCCACAGAGATGACTGGGAAATATAGTTAACACAATCGTTGCTATCTTATTCCCAAGTCACCATGCTGCTTTGTTTTTTTTAATCGTGTATACAGTAACCTATCCTAACTTGAATACTCTGTGTCAGACAGGGACAAAAAAAAAAAGTAAAAATAACAGATTAGTGTTTTTTTAAAAAAAATTATGAACAAGGGGAAATTTTGCTTTATTTTTTTTTCCTTTGTTAGAGATAGCTGTAAATTTTTAAATACCTTAATGTCCTAATCCTTGGGACTGTGAAGAAGTTTGCCTCTGACTTTTTCTTTAAGATTTTTTTTTTTATATATAAATAGAGCTATTTGAAAGATGTTGTCAGATTGTATCTTTCTATGCTTGCAGAGATATTCCAGGAACAAGAGGACAGTTCCCAAAAGAGCGTATCTCTATTTAACTGGAGTTAAGGCTAGTTACACCAGTGATTACATTAGCCTATCACACATACTTTTCTTCCCAAATTAATTTCCTCTGTGATTTTCATCTGGTTTAGATAACAGTTAAATGATGTTTGTAAACCACCTGATCCATGACTATGAATTTTTTTCCTAAATAATATATCATGCCAGTACCTAATCAAAGTAGCTGACCAAGGACTGATCCAATGACAGACTGACTTTGGAGGAGTAGGGAAGAAAGTGGGGAACTGTCTTGATTTTCTCCCTGCTTATCATAAACAGGTGCTGAAAGCATCAAGATCTGATACTCTGGGCAGCAGATTTTGCAGAAATTAAGAAAACTAAATTATAAATTCTAGGTTTGATACAGATTTTACTCCAGACCAAGCCAGAACCCCCAGAGAGAGCTGGATTCCTCCTCATACCTGATTCCTGCTATATCTGCCCATCCTTTTTGTCTCCTCTTAGCAATGCACATTTCCATTTCTTCTTGGCCCACATGAACATGATTGGCTTGGGTTCTCCTGTGCTGTCACTGACCTTTTCAGGAATTAGCTGCTTTAATATCTCTGAGGGTCTGTACTGAAATATGTGAAGTGAGGAAAACTATAGTGGGAACCAGATCTTCGTGTGGTGGGGCAACTGGGACAGTTAGGATAAACATATGAGTCTAAATAAGTCCATGATCTAAAATGGCAGTGATCTACTTTATCAGAAAAAAAATCCACTTCTCTTTCATGTCCTTTTGATTTCTTGGATTATTTCTTTGTTTTGCTGCCAGTCACTATTTAATGTTGTTTGACCTTATGCCTGTATTCTACTGCTTTTGTTATAATTTACTAATGGATGGCATTTGCAAATTTGCAATAATAGCCATTTATGGGAGAGAATGGAAAGAAATAACTTAATGTGAGACAGCATAGTCATCTGTAGGTAGCAGTAGATTTATTAGATATGCCAAATACCAAGACAAAGCTCAGTTTCCAAGGCTTCTGGGTGGGATTTCAGATCAAAGTATGTTTGCTTTGGTTATGTCCATTGTGAGATTTTTGGAGTAATTGTATCTTACATGTGAAACTCAAAAGATGTCTTAAGATCTAGACTCCACAAAACTATGGAGGAAACTAGATGACACCTTGCTGCAAACTGAAATAGCTGTAGTTTACAAGTATCTAGTATTTCTCATCAAAGTAATAAATATCCAACTTGATGCCTAGTAGTCTAGTACAGCACAGCATATTTTGTGTTCCTGCTGAATAGTTCTGTTATGCAGGTGACTCTTCAGTTTCCTGTAGTAAAGTTGTATTGCTGTTGAATTATTATTAATTATTTAGGCAAGAAATGGTTATAAATTTTGTGGGGGATTATTTTTTCCTTTAAAATCTACAATAAACTAAGTATAAATTAGAGTAATCTTCTATAAAATTTTATAAGAGTAAACTATGAATTTTTATCCATAAAGAAATTGGCAAAAAAGGTGAAAGGCTGCTGTTGTCATTTTACTGCAGTTTTGTCTCTGAATAATTTTTTATATTCATTCAAGGTAAAAAAGATACCTTTTTTATGGGTTCAAGGGAAAGAGAGTAAGTCTCCCATTCTGCCACCCTCAAACACATCTTAAGAGGGACATAAACTCCTGCAACATTGTAAGATCTGGAAGGAGGACAGTAAGGGGCAGCATCTGCTGGTACTGCAGATAACTGCAGAACTACAAAGTGCCTAAAGCCAGCTTGCATTTGCAAGGGTTTATTGGGACCTCTGGTACTTAGTCTTGGTTTTAGCCTTGTTTCCTAGTAGAGTTCATTGAATCAATAATTCCCTGTGGTGGTCTGTGCGTGAAGCTCCTTGGAGGAATGAAAGCTACCTAGGAGAGAATCGTGAGAGCAACAGTGGCCTCCCCAGAGGTGCCGTCCTCTCGTTAAATAGTAGCTATTATTTTTGATAATTACAGTCAGCATTGTTCCTGCGTAGGTGAGGTCATCCTTAGATCTCATCTTTGTTTAGAGATGAATTGGTTCATTTTGCCAAGCTTCTTGGTTCATACTATTGATATTTAAGGTAAGGAGAACTAGAGCATTGATAAAAAATTATATGTATAGTTAATCTCAAAGATAAATTTAAAATTTTTGAATTACTGGTTTTTCCTTCTTAACTTTCAGTTAGCAAGGTGAAAAGAACGTGGTGGCATCATGAAAAGTCCTGTAAAATGTATATTGGTCTGTTTTCAAAACAGGCCGTGGAGTATTTATCGACCGGCCTATGATAAACTGATGGCTATATCCACAGTGTAATCACTCAAGATAGTGTGCCTCATATAAACATCTCGCAGCTGGCTTAGAATTGCTGGATCTGGGATAATTAGAGAGTTAAGTTCAAGTTAGCAGCCTACATATCTACCCAGCTTCTCAGATTGTGTTCTCAGTGTGTTAACTGACCCCGGGCTTTATGTTGCCGCAGCCATCATTAACCTTTGCTGTCATCAAACTAAAGGCTCTTTGCCTATCTAACTATTAAACCTTCTAGAATTTTAGCTGAACAGGGAACACAAAATGGACTGTCAGCATCGGTCTTTGCATTGATTTTATGGGGCATGTGCAATCACCATTTCACCAATGGATTTTTGGTCAAATGGAATCAGACAGCTGTTGTTCAGCTTAGACATTGGAACTGAAAATGATAATAAAATACTTTTGCATATCTTGGATAGTCTCAAACTTTATAGCTATGCTTAAAGGTAGACGCAAGATGAATAAACATCCCTTAAGAGTCTTTAGTGGGGTAATACGCCGGATTCCTTTTAATTTAAAGCAGCGTGCTCTGCAAACCATACTGACATTGGCCATATTGGATTTTAAATTATGCCGATTACTCTGCAGTGCCTCAATCCATGGAAGTATTTGCAGGCTTCTTTTAGGCTTTTTTTGGCTCTGAAAAGCCAAGTCCAGGGAATATATAGCAAGGCCTGATGTTTATCTTTCATAAAATACATCTACAATGTCAGTGCTATTCTGAGCACAGCCAGAATACATTTTTAATTAGGGTCTGCAACCTCAAACTACAAAAGGTGAACAATATTGTCATCTCTGTCCAGAGAGCACATCTGAGTTGTTCCAGCAGGAAGCCCAGGCTGAGTAGAAGATGGCTCTTCTGAGTTTTCAAGCTTCAGAGGCTCGATTTTGCCAGCTAATCAACTAAGCAGCAATGACAGAAACACTGCGCCTGCTAACACAATTCAGAGTTGTGCTGCAGCAGGAGGTTGCTCTGTGATCTTATGCACCTCCAGAGACGTTTATTTTTCCTGATTTTTGGTCTGTATGCGCATGGTGGCTGCTTTTCTATCTGGCTGATGAGGACTGCAGTTTGGTACGTGGTTGGTGTGCACAAGTCGCAGCCTTGCATCTTCACTACCCCTGCATAGTCCCCGTTGGAAGAAGCTGTCCCTTCGTGATATATGCAGCGCTTTACATACAGTCGCATGGGCAAATAAATTCTCTGTGAGTTGCCCTCATAATCCTATGCCATGATAAGGTTAAGCAGAATTTAATAATGAAATATGTGCTGAACTCAGCTTCAGCATAAGGGAGAATTCCTGCAAGGCCCTTTTCAAATTAGAAGAGCATCTATGTTTGATTTATTTGGCCTTTTGTGTTTATTTTTTGATGTTTGGGGGTACTTTTTAAGCATTCTCAAAGACCTACCTCTTCTAAATCCACGTTTTGCATATGTGTCATCAAGACAGCCTACTTATCTTCTGATACAACAGCTGTTGATAGCAAATAACCTCTCACTTTACAAATTCAATTTCTGAGGAACATATTTACCCCTTTCACTCTCATTAAATGAGAATAAAACACTTGTATATTTCTCCCTGGGTGCAAATAAGGGAAAACTGTGGTCTTAAAACAAAATTGATACGTAAAACAATCTTCTCTCTACTGATCTTTCCTGCTCTCCCATCTCAAATTGCAAATTAAAAATTCAATAACCCAGATGTATTTATATAACATTACAACATTTTTAAACTTAAGAAAACAAAAATTAAACCACTGTTTTGCTGGACTTTGATGAAGGATAAACTTTGCCTTGGGGGCAGGGGTTTTTTTGGTTGTTGTTTGTCTGATTTTGTTTGTTAGGACTTATTATGTGCTGATATTATATAAACACATCCAAGTTATTGCATTATTTTATTTGTAACTGGAGAGCAGCAGGAATCAGGAGACAGAAAATGTCTCTGGGATGAGAAACGCTACCAAGAGGACTCAGGTGTCAGTAGCGGGTGTCAGCAGGGCACTGGGCACGAGCACAATGTTCAAATCGTGGCTGGTACATCATGATGTTGCTGTATCCACACTTGTGCAAGAATCTGGCATGTTTCAGTCCCTTAGATACCATTCAGAATAAGATGCTCTGGATTAAAAACATAGAAATATAAAAAGGAGAGTAGACTTGACAAAACTGCGTGATGTGCTTGCACAACTCACCATCAGAAAGTGTTTCAAGATACAAAGTAAAGTTATATTTTCCTGGATTTTGCATGTTGCAGACAAGATGTTGAAACTACTTTATAGGATGTTCCATGAGCCATTTGCAGTAGGTCTTCCTTCATTCTAATAATAACCACTTTTTTCTAAATCAGTGCAGGGCTTACAATTGGTATGACCTCTTACCAATCTTGCTTTTGTTTATGATTATTAATCTTATATTGTCACCTATCTTACTTTTTTTGGCATAGGAGAAAACACAGAGGGCAAGAAAATAACATTATAATCAACAATTGCAAATTTCCTATTTTTTATATTCATTCATCTTACCTAGTATGGCAAATTCATTTCTCCTTCTGCCTAGAAAATTCAGGACATGATTAAAGTGAGTATAAGCAATAACGATACTAATCTATGGTAGATTTCTCAAGTAATACTTATGGTTATAATGAAAGCTTATTTCACTGAAACTGAAAAGGTATTGCTTTATATGGACAAAGACAAAGCCAGAACTTCACTCATGAAATTATATGTTGTCTATAATAAGAAAAGTTTAAAATTCCCAGATCTCAGGATTTATCAAATTATATTTAATGTACTCCAGATGCTACAATTAATCTTCAAAAAACATATGGAAGAGTTCTGTCTTCTCCAAATCCATTTATTGGTGTCTTTTCAGTTACAACTGAACTGCTTTGGGTCCATGTATATATTTTCAGTTATATGGTTTTGAAGGTAACTTATTTATGGCTTATTCATAGTTAATTCTGTCTTTTGATCAATCACTGTGGGGAAAACTATGTAATTATCAGGACCAAATTATTGTCAGACCAACTATTTTTTAATCACTGAATGGTTTTAAAGGCCATAAGATAGAAATAATGTTGCATTTTTTACTATTGCACCAAATACAATATATCCAATATATGTATATAAAATATTTCCTGCCTCAAAGTGATTAAAGTTATATAAATAGTTACTTTTGACTTCTAATTCAGGCTCTATTCATAATCTTTTGGCAAGGGCATGAGCCCTAGACATATGAAGACTTAACTAGCTCTTCACTGCAGAACACTGACTATTGCAAAACTGCATTTTTGCATGCTATACTGTCTTACAAGAGCTTAAACTGTGAACCTAGCACCTTCTACAGTATATAGGCAATGGCACATAAAAAGCCATCACACTGCATGGGAATCTCCTTAAAAGACCCTCGGGGAAATGCTGAGGAAGGGAGATGGCGTCTGTGGCACACCTTTCATGCAGAGTAAAGTGAAACATCTTCTTGCACTCGGTAATTTTCTGTGGTAGTCAGTCAGCAGCCTTTGGCACACACTGTAGTTGGAGGAAGTAAAGTATCTTTTGCTTATTGGTTAAAACATTTACCAAGGCTTGAGGAAAATCATTTGCTTGAAGGGGAGCCGTGCTTCCTGCTCCCAGAGAGTGTCCCAACAGTGGGGGTGAAGCCGTGTGGTTGGGGCTCGCCCAGCAGTGCTGCCAGCAGAGCCCTCCTTTGCCTAAAGCACCAAAGCCCTGTGGTGCCTGCAGAGCTAGAGATTGTGGCCTTCAGAGAGCGTGAGGCTCCCCTCCCCTCTGAGTAACTTGAATATTTTCACGTAAATGCAGAGATTTGCAGTTTGTATCATCTCTGTTTTATTCTGCAGCCAGTTTGGTGACTCCTCTGAAATCCTGAGCCCAGGGCAAGGTGTCAGAGAAAGCCAAAGAAAGGGCTGTGTGCTACTCTGTCTCTTTACATGTTTTGGGGGTTTGTTTTGGGGGGGGCCTATGAGGGAGGTTGTGGGTTTGGGGGGTTTTATTCCCCTTTAGGGCATCATTTTGAACTGAGTAGTGCATAATGAAAGAAAGTTATTGAATTCTGTGTAGTGTCTCTATAACTCAGTGTTATGAAGAAAACCTTCAGTCAAGCATGATTTTAATAACTGCAAACTGATGCCAAAATATTAATGGGTTTAAAGGATTTCATCCTTTCAGGTCTTCAGGAGAGTAATTTAAAGTTTTTATTTTTCCTTGGGTATTTTTTTTCTTCTTAAAAGTTTTCATTTTCAAATATCAGTGTGTTTCCTACTTTTGATATATTTGAAGGGGCTTTATGCTTTGTCAGCTCTCAGTAAAAATGAGGTTTTTTTCAAATGACCTGATTATCCCTATACAACATTGTTCATACAGGGAAGGAAGAGGAGTGGAAATGACAGCAGCGTAACAACTGAGAGAAGAGAGAGACAGGGCTGAAAGGTGTGGACAAAAATCCTTACAATTAAGGCTCCATGATAATTGAGGTTGAATTGTTTCAATAAGCATGTCTATACCTAACTTGAAATCTCAATAAATGAGATGGAAGTTTTGTTTAGGGAATGGTCAATATTTCACTTATTTGACTTCCCCCAAAAGTCTTTTGTGTCTGCAGTGTTTTAAGATTGGTGATACCTTCCTGTGTTGAATCCCCAGGGAGTGTTGCAGAAGTGAATGCTGTCTCCCTGCCACCCGCCTCGGGTAGAAGGGCTTTAGCTCGTGCCTGAGGGAGATTTCTTTGCATCCTGGCACTTGATGTTATCAGTCATTGACACTCAGGGCTTGGTCAGAAATGCATCTTTTTTCTGAGCGGCCTAGGTTTGCTCCCAGTTGCAAGGATTTTGTCTGCACACTATGTATTGGTGTTACCTTCTTGAGAAATAATGTGCCTCCCACCTCTCAGGTTAGCTTGAGACCGCTCTCTATATGTTTCACCAAAAATTCTATTGTCTGTAGAAAATCAAAGGCTGCTTCTTAATTGCCATATGTAGCTTGTAAATGTGCTGAGGGAGTCCCCACCCCAGAGCTGCTCTGCCCCAGCAGCTCTCCTCGACGGAGCAGTTTCAGCAGGGGAGCAGAGGCAGGACCTCTGTCCCTGCCCCTGGGCCAGCCCTGTGCTGTGGTCCCTGCTCTTGCCATGGCCCTACCATTTGCAAGACCACAGGAGGCTGCAAGGGGCTGACCAGGCTGAACACTAATTGCTCCAGGCCTGAGCAGTAGGAGGCTGCAGCAACCTACGCTCTGATTAAACTGCTCCATAATTTGGGCTCATCTGCTCCATCCCCTCCCTGAAAGTGCAGTCCCTCTCCTCTCCCACATGTGTGTTTCTTGAAGAGCCTTCTTGGTCCTTTCATGCAAGAGGAGTGGATTTGAATACAGCTGTGCCCGTGATATTTGCTCTTCCACCTTCTTGTGCTCCCTAAACTGGGTTATAAAATCAGAAGCTTCCCTTTCGCTGGAGATTGTCTCTAAATTTACATTTTTACTATATTCTAAAGTAACATTTTTTTTTTTTAATTTAAGTGACTTCTGATTGCTCACAGTGTTTTCATGACTGACAGAGTATTTTAGGAATCACAGGCCATAAAATGTGCATAATGTGCAAGGACTACTTCTTAAGCTGCCCTAAAACCATGCATGACATACTGACGTTTTAGGTGTCAAGTTGGGAACTTGGGGTGCTTTTCGCATGGTAGCTTTGTCCTACTCTTTCAACTTTAGCAGCATGTAACTTTACATGGCCAGAGACCCCATTTCAGCTTCAGGAGGGCACGACTTTTATAGTCCCTGTTCATTCAACTCTTCTATGTGAGCCCATGGCCCGTTTTTCCCTGTGTCACAGCTGAATGATAAAATCTTTAAGGCTTCAGCTGTGTTTAATGCCAACCTCCAAAAGTAAGCTGAGAATCATTTTACATTCAAATAAAGATAGTGCAGTCCTACAAAGAGTGGTTAGTTTCCAGCTCACTCATCTGGTTCACAGGTGTTGGTGCTGGTACAGTGACAGAGCTAGAGTATGTGGCTGGTGACTTCAGGAACAGCAAGCCCGTGGTTGCCTTGATTTAAATGAATTGTAGCTGCTGTGCAACCACACTAGAAATTTATATTCTGAAGTTACAGGAAGCTGACAGACCAAGTGATCTGCTGCCAAAGAGAAGTCCCATTTCTGCTTCCCTATTTCCGAGGTTCAAAGCAATGTGACATAATTTGTCCCCTGTCTTATTTCTAAAGGTAGAGGTAGATTTCCCTTGCATAGGACATATCACAAAGCACAGCAATAAACTGGTGTGTCACCATTTCTTTTTTATGCTCCAGAAAGAATGAAGCATCCTTTGTTCCTGGTAAATCCTGAGTGGTGGGGTTGAATGAATGAACGAAGCTCTGCGCTGAGCACAGATCTGTGCTTTTACTGAGGACCTTTAGTGGTATCGCTGCACAGGTTCCAGAGGCAAACATCAGTTTACATGTGAATGTAGAGTAAAAGTGATGGTACCTACATTGCACGTGACTGTGACACTCAGTTCAAAGCATTCATATGTTTCTGGGAATGTGTGTAATTCTTCAGGCTCTTGGGTTTGATTTGGAGCCTGATTTGTATATACAAAAACTGTGGGAAAATTCAAATTGTCTTCACTTTCTATTTAAAGGAAGACTTAGTGCGAAAACAGAATTTCGTCACCATTTTTGTATTGGTTGATAAGTATCTGCAGAACTAGTGCGTGTTACGAGATTACTGACACAAAATAGTAAAGATTCCACAGCAGAGACTGAATATTGGCCAGATTTCTCAGCAGAGACCATGGGAGGATATTCCTTCTTCATTTTGTCTCTCTGCCAAGGAAGTGATGCAGATCATCTTTTTACCACAGAGAACTCGCTGTTGTGTGCTGTTGCTTTGTTGTCACAAGAAGTGTGTGTGCGAGTGTATATAGGCAAGTATGATTCATTAGTACCAGCAGCCCTACCGTTTTGTGTCATTGGCTAGCAAAGTTTCCAGAGATGGACATCAGTTTAGTCTTCAATGCATAGTAAAAGCAATAGTACCCTCATTTGATGCATGTGACTGAGAATTGAGATAGTTGCTTATGCTGGTTGGATTTGTAGTTATATTCGGGTTGACAGAAAGAAGTTCAATCTTTCATGACCTCACGGCTGTTCCAGAAAGAGCCTACTTAAGGAAACACTTTGCCATGGTATTTGCTGTGTTCTGAATTTATTCCTTGTACTTAGCAGAGAGATTACTTCTTAAATAAAGGTAAATGTATCTATTTATCCTTAACCACTGATCTTAGCAGGGCTACAAGTGGTAATAAAGAGCAACCATAGAATCACTTGTGCCTCTACATCAATGCCAGGATAATCTTTATTTTACTGCTGCACCTTAGCTCTTATCCCAAGGATTCGACTCCTCTGAACTTATGCAAACGTGGCAGATGATTTAGCTGTATTGCAGTGTATGTTATTTATCTGCTAAACTTTATTTCTCATGAGATAATGGCAAAATGTTTATTTTTGTTCATGTTATATTTCTCTAAGTGTAGGCACTCAAATCCTATGGTTATATATCCAAACCTTTCTTTTAATTTTGTGAAATACTGGTCATCATAACTACTTTTTTCTAAACTTTTTTTCTGTGGCTACTTTTTCCTGACTTAAAGGTGATGCAGTCTATATAATCTGGAAAATAACCATTGTCTCACTGTTGCTGATTGCTGCGACAGGATATGAAAGTAATATTAGCTGTCTTTTTTCTAGTGCAGTATTAATGGATCCTAAAACGCAAACCTTTTCCAAATGAAATAGCTGATGAAATGCTGCAGCTCTAAAAGGGAAACTGTCCAACAGGTCAAAGCAGGCATGACTACATCCAAGAGCAGAAGCCTCATGGCTTTGCAGGAAGGTGCAGAAGACAGGACTGGCTGCTTTGGTTGATAATATACATACGTCTGACAAAATAAAACATGAGGTTTTGCTGGATCCATCTGCCCTTGATCCAGGGGTTTTGCTGACTCTCCAGGCGACATAAGTGGGCATGGATGGAATTTCCTGTGGGATGTCATTATTTCACTCTTCTTAGAAATCTCAATGTTTATCCATTAGAGACTGCTGTGTTTTTCACTGATCCATAGGCTAAATTTCTGGAAGGGTTTCTTTGGGTCCTTTTTTCATGGATGGTGTTTTCATTATTTTAGTAAATTTAAAAGGCAGGAAAATGGCAAACAGAGTAAATAGATTTTCTTTTCATATTGAGAACTTAAAGTCCACTTGAGAGATTTCTCTCATGGGAGAAAGTTTGGGAAGTTATGCCAATCCTTTCATAATATTTTGAATTACATTTGCATAAACATTATACTTTTACAGAATTGTTTAAAGGAGAACTCTGGATATTTTAAATTTCATAGTACTCATTTATATGGCTCAGAAACAATAACACTACATTTCCTATACTCGTAAAGATAATAGGTATAGCACTCTAAGTTCCTGGCTTGTTCCTCAGTTATCCTTTTGGTCCTGTAATATTTGCCATTTGTCTAACACATAGCTGTCTGTACGGAGTCTCTAGATTAGATTGGAAGTGAGCTGATTTTTACCAAGCCACTGGGTAATTCTGACCACTTCGTCTGACAATTTTAGTGCTGTGCCATGGCAGCTGACCTATGTAAGCCAGGGATTCCTCTATCACCAGCATGCCGAAAAATGTCTTGGAGCATTCTTTCAGCACATGCCTGTTAAAGGTAAGAGAGGAAAACACTTGCTTTCTGTGTATTAAAAATGTAATAACTATTACATGGAATTAGGGGATGAGCTCTGTTTTCATTCTGGGTTTGTCAAGGCTTTGAAGGAAGCAGCCATGTGTGTCTGTCATGCCATCACATTGTTTTTGTGTAGAAAACATGCCATTGTCATTGCACTGTTCTTCTTCAATCCAGAAGGAAAATCATGGCAGGTTCTTCTGGAAATTTGTTACGCTACTGTGAATGTAATATTTTAGTGGGGCAAAACTATGAATTCCCTATATTAAGGGGTTTTGTCTGTACAAAATACTTAGCAGCAGCAGTGCTCAGTGCTTTTATTTCAGCTCAAAGACCAGCATTTTCTCTTAGTGTGAGTGCTGAAACAATGCAGCATGTTTTTCTTTATCATATTTAGTGTTGCATGAGGAGTAGATAATCCTCAATTCAAGCAGATAAGCCTAAAAGGGATTTCAGCTGCTTGTCTTTAGCAAAAAATCTTTTCTCCACCTGCTTTCTTTTTTGTTGTTGGTAGGGGCTTTTAATAAACAGTTTGTATTATCAGTACAACAGGAGGGTATTTTTTTGTCCAGCATGACATTCTGGCTGGCTGACCCATCAGTTTGGTGTAAGATACAGAAAGAAAAATAATAAATTCTGATCAAGGCAACAATGTGATCATGAATCATTCTGTCCTGTGAAAAAATAACGTCCTCTGTAGGAAGCATCATTTCATAAGCAAAACCAGATTGTAGAAAACTGCTCTGGCACAAATGTATGCTCTTAAATAGGCAATGCATCATCCAGGAAACTCACAATGGCAATCCTTACCGATTAGAGACTAAGGTAGCCAGTTAATGAACTGGCTTTTGATCTCCTTATATGCCTTCCCAAAGATTTAAGTCAAGAATAGGTTCCAAAACTTAGCATACAGTTTGCATAAATGATTGCTGTTCTTGTGATGCTCCTCTCAGGAAAAAAAGGCACTAGTTTCTACAACAAGACTGAGAACATTTTGTTTTACAGTTTCTCGTTTTTCTTCAGCTCTGTAGCCTGGGAAATGCAGATCATATTGTGAATAATTTGGAGCATTCACAGTAATCCTCATATCTCATTCTGAGATCATTAGAGCCTTTAGCTCTTGGCCTTTTCTGAGTAGCTTTCTGAAAGAATAAGATGGGGAATAAAATGTTTTCTTCTACCTGAGAGCCAAGTTTGCTGCACAGTTCAGCAAGGAGAAAGTGTAAGTGGCACTGAAATTGCCAGCTCACTAACCTGACCATCTCAGTGGTTGTCTTCAGTGCCTGATGGTTCTGATAACGGCTGACAGGCTTTGGGCCCATTCTAAAACTTGTATTTTAAGCCAAGCATTCTTAGCTACTTGCTTTTTTAAAACATATTTTCACTTTTTCCTGTTACAAAGATATGCCATATTCAGCTCTTTTATAAAGATTTTCAGACTCCAAATTTTCCTTTCATTTACCTTTGTTAAAGCATAGGCAGAAGTCTCTGGTGAAAGCAGACTAAGACAGGCTTTTACATTAGGAGCATTATAAGGTACATTGCGCAATGCCATTTGTGCTGATACGATGTTGTTAGATGAGTGAAACTGAGGAGAGAGAAAGCCAAATTCATATCAAGTCAGAAACACTAATACTTAAGGGAATTGTTCTATGCACTGCGTATTAAAAGAATAAATGACTTTTCACGTAAAGAGCACTGCACATTGTAATTTTTAGAACTCCCACTTACATGAGTAGTACTTTTCCATTTGTTGTAAAGAAAGACTTAGTGTTTTAAATACTGATATTGGAGAGAGGATGAATAAAGATCCTTCTGCAAGGTATTTCATTTGAGGAAGGCAAAAAAAAAGAAAACATATTTGGTGGTTTGGGTTGGGTTTTTCTTTCTCCTTGTTAGATGTTTGCAGATGAAATTGCATTACTGGAGTAAACTATCTTAGAAACAAAACATAAATGCAATTCCTTTACTGCCCTATGCACCAAGGGAGTGATCTTCTGGGTTTTTTTCCTCCAGAAATTGAGCTAGATACCTGCTGTCAGGACCGAATCACCTGACTGGTACTTGAGTCCAACTACTCTGTTCCAAAACCAGCACCTACCTACGCTCCACCCTGGGTAGCATATGATGCATATGCTCATGCAGTCAGCTGGTCAGGAAATGCAAATTCTAATCAGTTTTTTTCCTCCCTCGCTGGAATGATTTATGATGTGCATTCTCCAATATTTAAAAAAGTATGGTCACAATGAAGCACATCTCAGAGCCTCTTTATCACATTGCCTATGAATTATGATATTACCAGCCAAAATTATGGCCCTAGGAATTCTTGCAAGGATCCCATCCATTTCAACAAAAGAAACTGGCAGTTGTGTCAATAGCCTGGCTGCCCTGCCCACTGAATCCTCTTGATATTTCTGTATCTGAGCCAAGATTTGAAAGGAGATGAAAGGGGGAAAGAACAGAGAGGCCAGGATGGCAAAAAACATTCCTGTCTCTGTAGCCTGCTACAATATGGCTAAAAGAGTCTTCCAGATGATATAATGTTATTAAAATACATAGAAAATAAAATTGCCTAAGCTCCTGAGCTCGTGTGCTGTGGAGGAGCGTAGTACAATAACAAAACATCTAGGTACCACAGCTCCATTCGTTTGTTCTTGTACTCGCAGTGAAGCCTGGGGACCTGCAGTTTTACAGAAATTGTTGAATATCCTCATGACTTGAACTGGAGGACAGGTCAGAGCTTCTTAGACACCATCTCGACTCCTCTTCAGTGGTGCTGAACTTGGCTCTGAGTGTGTGCTCACTCGGTACTGTTTGTTTTCTCATCCCTCTCTGAAGCTTCTCTCACTGATTACTGCTCACAGCTTACTATTCCTGCTAATTAGGTGATGATTTAATAATTGATTTGTAGGTGTTTGCTAATTAAAGTTAATCATGAATGCACACTTGTAATTTTATCTCATTCCAAAGGAGTGTGATCACAGCCAATGAAAAGAGGACAGGAGGGAATGATTCAATGTGTGTGCAGGATTTTCTTGAAAACCATGTAAATGCTTTTCAGATTTTTAAATGCTGTAGATTCATCTACCAGTTGAGCTGAAAATGCTGCCAGTAACTGAACAGAGAATCGGTTATTTGATCTAATGAAAATCCTACCTGAATGGCTAAAAGCTGAGGACTGGGAATCCTCAGACAAACCTCCAGGAGGACCAAGCACATGTAATGCAACCTGTGGTGACGTAAGTGAGAGTTGGGCTGGTTGAAATTTGTCAGCATCAGCCTCTGTATTTACATTTCTGTACCTGTATTTATTCTTCATTCTCCCATCTACAGTTTATCCTGTAGGTGTAAAACATTGGAGAGTTTTAGTCTAGCATTAGTCTGTAAGTGTCTGCGGATTTCCTCTCCTGAGTTAAGTGTTAGCTGGTAAATATATCAAAGGTGGGTTTTGCAAGTCATCCAATGAGACAACAGTGAATATAACCTAAGTGAATGTCTTCCTTGTCTTTATGCCAGTGAATTTGAACTCTTTACGTGGCGTTCTAGACCATCGTATTTGCATCTAAATCTTGCTGTGTATTATTCCTGGTGCAATTATAGGTGAACTTTGGCTAACAATGTATTTGTCCATGCCTTTTAGTCTCCCCTGGACTTTCCTAAGAATGGAATTGTCCTCCTGGTCTTTTGGAAATAAAAGGGATAAAGGATATACAAAATATTTCCTTCTTTTCCCTGCATATCAGGAAAAGATGATTTTGAGTTCAGTTGATAACAGGGGTTACATTGGTTTGAAAATGGAAAAAATTCATCTTGGTGTAAGGAAATGTGGGCTTTGCAGTTCCACTGTGGACATAGCCATGAACAGCAGTGCCAAAGCAGAGAGCTGCAGTGAGGCTGCAAGTGTAAAAGGGGTGTGAGCTGGTGAAAGTGCAGAGCTGCAGCTGGGGAGGCCACCTTGTTATCTCCTGACCTGGAAAACAGGTCATAAGTTATTTCCCTGTTCTAAATGAAATAAATGGGTAAGGAGGTTTACTTTCACTTCCCACCTCTGAAATGGGCTGGCAGCCAGCCAGAGACAAGTACAGCATGGGAAACTGCTTGCATGCAACTGAGCAGCTGTGGACTAGTTTCTCACACATGAAGGGGGCCTGAAGTGCATTTAGCACCTTTGCTACGCTCCTGCCACCTTTGCTGCATGTCCTGCTTTTCTCACCCCTGGGTGCATAGTGCCGAGGTGCGTGCCTCTTTCTCACCACCCGGGGAACTGTCATGAAGTGTTTGTAAGAGTGTTTCATTTGAAACTGAAGTGTGCTAAAGTGCTTCAGAGAGTCAACTTCAGCGATGGCAGTGTAAGTGCTTTGCTGAGCAGTATCTTACAAATTGCAGGTATGAATCATAGGCCCATTTTTTCCAGACATTTTGCATTTTGGGTTTTGGGGGGGGGGGTCCCCCTTTTCTTATAGCTTTTAGTAACACATCATTAGACTTATTCATCTGTTTGTACAGCTTACATTCGCTGATCCCAGTCCTGCCCTGGCTGTGTGCTGGACTGCAGCCAGGCGCTGTTGTAGGACAGGAGTCAGGGTTAGCGATCATCTTCTGTACTCACCAGCTTTATGTTGTGGAGCTGCTTCAGGGGTGAGTAACAACATGAAAGTAATAGTATGTAGGCTTTAAGTACAAGATGGGTCAAACGAGCAGGAGGGCAACTAGTGAGCTTAATCCTGTGAAATTGCAAGGGGAGGCTGCGTCCCTGGCTGCAGCTAACCCATTGTAAAGTGCCTGAGCTGCTCCTCCAGCAGGTCTGTTCAGATGCCTACCTCAAGCTAATTTTCACAAAACATACCTAAACAATGGCTCAAAGAGGAGAGAGGACAGACATGTGAAGAATAGGAAGAGGTTTTTCAAATTGGTTTGTGCTACATGTCTGTGATGAGTTGCTCTGTGCCACTTGGTGATGCAGAACAGCCATAAAGCTGGTTTAACAACATGGTTTTTCTGGATTTACTGCTTCACCAGAGCAGTACAAAACAATTGGAGTGTAATGATGAATCAGTCCTGTTTGTTTAATTTTGTTTTGCATACTTGAGCTTTACAGCAGCATTATTAATGGCTAAAACTTAAGAAACATTCATCTTTGTTTATAGCAGAAGCTGAAATAATTTGAGAAAAAAGATGTTTTCCTCTGATCTTCACATTTTTCAATTAAACCACATTTGAATTTTGAATCTCTTGAGACTCATTCCTCATTATCTTTTCTCAGGGTTGTGTGTGTGTGTGTCATTTCCCCAGAGCTGAACTCCCTAGGGCTAAAAGTCACTTTACATATTCCTTAAATATGAGGCAATAAAGAACAAATGCATTGAACAAATAGAAAGGAAGAACAACGCAGTAAAAGTAAAGCCATCACCATGTGTGGTTATAATTGTTGTGTGTTGTCTTCTTTTGTATCTCTGCTTTACCTCGGATATCCTCTTACATACTTTTCTGTGCATACACTGTACTTAACTGTAACTTAACTACATATTGGACCAGTTCTTCAGCAAATAGACTCTGCTGATGACAGAGAAATTGGAGGTTAACAGTGTATGTGTTGTGAGTCCTGCCAAAGAATTTAGACTGTTTCCATTGAGTTCAAAGGTGACTTTAGCAATTTAAACTGTGGAAATGAAATCTTAAAGTGTGGTGAAAATTATCAGCTGGATTCTTTAGTAGCTCCTTAGAAAGTTTTGGTTCAGTGCAGATCTTCTCTTGGGCTGAGGAGTTTGGCATTTTCCTTTGTATTCCATTTATTACTCTACTACTTCTTATAGCAACAAATGACAGTGAAATCTAGAGCATCTCTCTTCTTGATTGCATTTGATTAGGAGTTTTCTAAGGCAGTAGTTTTACAAGCCAAAAGTTGAAAGGTGGGCTTCACATATTTGTGTTCAAATGGAAAGACTTTGTCTCTACCCACTGCCAATTTATGGCAGTTATGTTTATTCATTTTCAGCCAGCTCTAAAGGACAAACTTAGGATCATAAACACCTAAAACTGAAATGCAATGAAATTCAGTAAAATATAATTTCTCATAATACATCAAGTATTTTTCCCTTATAGATGGCTTCACCATCCTGATGAAATTCAAGGAAGGGTCTATATTTGTCATTTCTCTTACAACTTGCAGCCAGAGCCAGTCTCCCTTTATTGCAGAACAAGGGTCCACATAGATTATCCTGCAGTGGTATGAACCATTCTCCCATCCACCAAACACAACTCGACATACATCTATCTCTCAAGGTCCATCTGTAAAACAGAGCTGCCAGCTCGGGCCCTTGTATGGCAAATCCTTTACTCCAGTGCACCATGCTCCAGAGTGTGCAGAATGATGGATACACAGTGTTTGCAGGGGGAACAGGGTAGAAGTCACATAGATCAAAAAAAGCCATATATTCTCTGCCAGAAATCAAATCACACTGATTTTTTTCAAAACAGCTAAAGAAAGTTGTACACTGTTTATTTACCTGTGGATTTTTAAAATGTGATTTTAAGTGAAATACAGCATATTCACATTGAAATTATATTGATCTTCAGTTGAAATTTGGATTTCATGGCTTTTGGTGTCTGTGGTTATCCACTTAGTTATTAAGAGCAAATTCTAATGGGAAATAAGCCCATTATTACATTCTGACACTGAAAATGGTAATTCTGTTGCTTCATTAAGCAGGTACCAATATGTTCTATTTCCCATCTGAAATATTTTTCCTAAGTCACATTATTGCAAACATCTGAAACAAATCCACCCAGCAAATCTGATTTTTCTTAAAACTGCCAGTGAATAAACACACCTGGAGAGACATCCTACTAACACTCCTCCTTTCTTATTGGGTTCTACTACTTAGAATGTCATTAAAGTTGGTTTTAAAGAATGCATCATTTTGACTCATTAGAGAAAAGGCACCCTCGACGACTTTAGAAGAATCCATGCAAATTTTAAGATTTGTGTGTATTTGTATAGCTGCCTTGCAATTTCATGTCATCTTCTGCAAAGTTAGTGGTAATCATTTCATAGTAAATTTTATCAGTATGTACCCGTGAACACAAAATTTTCACTTTTTTGTAGTACAAAAGTTTAGCTCAGTTTAGCTTGCTTATAAGCAACAGCTTTCTTGTTTGCATAAAGAAAAGTAAGGAGGCTTTAGCGATATCCGGGATGGGGTTTGCCACTTACTTCTTTGAAGCCGGAACATTGCCTTTTGTTTTGCTTTTCAGTTCCCCCCTCTGCGAACTTGCCCTGCCTCTGGGTTCTTGGCATCAGCCTTTTCCATGTTGTGCATCCCCGGGAGCGGCTGCTTACGGGCTCGCCTGCAGCAGTGCTGCCCACATCCCTCCTGGCTCTGGCCCCGAGAGGCCTCGGCACCCACGTTTCAGTGGGTCTCCCTGGGTCTCACTGGCACGGTTTGGGGGACGCTGTGAAGGCGAGGGGTTTGCACGGCCACTGGTGAGCCTCCAGTACTGCTGGGCCATCTGGCTGGGAAGGAGAGTATCGTGTGACTGCTTCGAGGCCGAATGTGTGCAACTGAGTTTTAAACAAAATCCTTTCAGCCTGAGGATCACTGACACAAAGCCTTCCAGGTTTGCTTTAGAGCCAGGTTTGGCTGTGTGGGTGGAATTTTTAAGCATATTTATTTGATAAGACTGCAGTCTCTGGGTACAGAAAGCACCCGTTCATTGACAGCTCCTGCTTTCCTGCACTATGAAGCCGCTGGCCTGCTTGGAAGAGCCGTGCTGTCAGGTGGCTGCAGAGGCACTGGCCTGCGCCGGTGCTTTCACCCAGGCTGTCAAATTACTTTGAAACTGGGTGTTCACTCAACAGCTCCAGGACTTGTGTGGAATTGGCATAAAGCTGCCCTGGTGTTTCCTTCTCCGCGTGAAGTGAAGCACCCAGTGCTGCAAAGTGAAGTCCAAGCTCCTTACTAGTGCAGGGAAGTGTCCTGATCTGCTAAGCCAATACAGAGCCGCCTGGTTTGTGCTGAGCAGAGAGATTAGGGTAGTGGCAGCTTGTTTGTTATATTTATTTTCATTTTCGTTTTCAATTCTAGCTCTCCAGGGGCCTGCTTCGAAACCTGGTGAAGCCCCTCAAAGGCTCCATGGTGGGTTTAGGCTAAGGTAAAATAAGCAATATCTTGCTTTTCAGTTCCGGAGGAGTGAGTGCCAAAATACACCTTTTAAAAGGATAACTTTTGAAGTTGAAAAGTTGCCCGCTTTCTCATGGATGACCCTTTCAACTTGCTCTGGCATTGTGAATTGTTTACATTTCCTCAGGGAAATCTGAAGAGATTTTGCTCTTTTTTCCTTGATGTTTATTGCAGGACTTATACTGTAAACTGTAAAGATACTTTGGTAGTTAATTCAGTTTGTGGCTCCGCATTAACAGGATCATAATGACTTTGCTCCATTTCTTATTTGGAGTCAAAGTTGTCACAGGTGTTACCAGACTTCAGGTCACTAAAAGTACAGTAGCAGTAGTAAATTTGCTGTACAACTCCATGGATTTCATAAATGGAGTTGAAACAACCTGATAAAATGAATATGTGCTATTTTCTGTGAAAATGTGCTTTCTTTTTCTTTAATCCTTGATAATATTTTTATTCAAGAGCTTGAGTCCAAGAACATTCTTTGAACACAGCTATAATTGCTTATGAATATTCCAATTATGGAGAAGGCAGTGGTAAATCATCTTGTCTTCATAGAGAAAGAGGAGTGTCGTTGTGTGATGAAGACTGTGGGTGGGTAATCAGGACTGTAGAATTTGAAATACTCTTTTTTGCCATTGACTTTTTGTTTGACTTTCAGCAGTCATTGCTACTTTTCTTGCTTCAATTCTTCTAGATCTGTCAATAATAGAAACAGTCAACTTAGAGGGATACTTAATATTTGCGAAGTGCTTTTCAGCTTTTAGCAGAGAAATGCAAAGAAAAAACAAAATTAATTTATTAGCTTGCTAATTATTAATTTTCTTTTACTTGTGATATTCTAAAATGAAAAGGAAGTTATTTTTCAATGCTTTCTTGATGTAAAATTGCTAATAACAAAGATATTTGAATGGTCTTACAGTATGCAGATACTGACACAACAAAAAGTAATACAGCTTTTTCTTTCATTTATTAAGTAAGTTCTGGATTCTTCCTTCTTTTCTAATAGCCCATTTTGGTTACTATTGAAGTAAGAGTAAACTTAGTTCGATTATCCATTGTCTTCAATAGAGAGTTCAATAACATGAAATTGGAACAGTAGAAATTTGGGGGGCTTTCAGTAAATTATTCAAAAATAATTGAATACTCTGTGACCAAAGTAGTTTTGAAAGGGTTTTCAGGTTTTGGCAATTGCCTCTTTGTTTTCCTCAGTTAAATATGATTGGATGTATCTTACATTTCATTAGGTTTAGCTGAATTTTGTGCTGCTTTTAATTATTTGTAAAGCTTCAAATGGAAACACAGAGTCTAGGCAGTGTTGAGAAGAAAAAAAAATTGCACATAATATCCACAGTAAACATATTAGAGCTACACAGAAGTCTAGTGAAGCTTGAAATACAGGTGAAAAATACACCTTTTTTTACTGTTTTGTTTTTGGTTTTTTTTAATGTAAGCAGTGTGACAGTCACCAGTTCAGAGGAAGAATGACTAAACAGCACTGATTGCTAGTTATGTCATTCTTATTAGGGATATTCTGACCTTCCACCATGAAAAAGGGATGGGGAAGAAAAAAAAACCCATACAGCTCTCAGCCCTGTCAGGAGCTCCTCTCTCCAAGTAGAAGCTTTTGAAATTCAGGTTCTTCAATTCTTTCCATCTTCTTTTTTAATCTCTTTATAATTGTTAGATTGATGCAATCAATATTTCTTCTACACATTTTCTAAGATAGACGTGTTTTTAATTAATGCCATATAGATTAATTCAGGCGCTTCCAGTGCTGAAACCATTATCTATTAAAATGTGAGGCTCACTTGATGTTCAGAAGAGTACAGGGTGGAATTTGTACTAGATGCTCATCTCTGGTACACATAGCCAGTGAGGAAAATTTTCCTTATGTTTTGTTTTCTAATCACAGTGTACTTAGTGCTTCCTAAGTGGGTGTTTTGTGCGGGTTATCTCCTCCTCTTCAACTCTTACTGCCTGAAGTTCACTGTTAGTGTCTTAAGTGAATTTAGTGCCTTAAGTGAATTACGTTTGTCCACTGATGTGTGACTTTATCACTTGTTTTATCAAACACCCTGCAAAAAACTGATGAGGTAATTGCAGGTGAAACAGTGCAAACGCCCTCCCAAGATACTGGCTGAATTATTAAAAGCAATGCTTAAATGACAGTTTAGTCCTTCTTTAGAGTAATAATAACACTTAGGACAAGGTCTGCAATATACTTCCTACACAGAAGTAATTTTAAAACATCCTCCAAAATTTATATGACATTTTGAGAAAGGAGTGTATCTTCTGTGTCTTCAGGTCAAGTGTTACGGATAATATCAGTTATGGTAAACCATGTGATATAATTTAGAGCTCCAGAAAGTAAAATGCCCTAGATCCTTTAGCCCGAGAGAGGAAAAAAAATGATTAATCATCTAGGAGCTTCCTTAAGATACAGAAGCACACTACATTACAAGAGTGAAGTAGATGTCAATTAACCGTATTCACTATGTTTTTATGATGGATTGTTACTTACCGAATTGCATTGAAGCAGTAATAAAACATGACAATGGTGAGATCAATTCCAAACCCCTTTATTGTGCATTTCTTTGGTTGTAGTCGTGTTTCAGCTGACATCCACTTGGTAAAATGAGCTGCTGCTTTCCCTCATACTCCAAGCTATGAGTTCGGCACTACTTTGTGAAACACAGTTTGTGAGGCAGAGGTAGGTTTACTGTGTAAGAATTATTGATGTGTCTCTGAAAGTAGGATTTATGTTTTTGGGCTCTGTCAGACGGGAGGGGGAGACGCGTCCTCGGCACTTTCACACAAAGACAGAAGGCGCTCACGAGGCCAGCGGTTAGGGCTGAGACATGAAAAGAAAATGCTAGAGCACATAGCCTGCAGTGGTGGCATTTTAGCATTTAACATGCACATGGTGGCAAAAGAAGTCAGTAACCATGTGCAAATATTTGTGGCAGCCCCTGAGAGATCATGGCCATCATATCTAACTGTGCAGTGCTGTGTCTGTGATGTGTGGCACCGCTAGCCCTCCCAAGAGTCTGGGCTGTTGATATGAGGAAAGCGTTATTCCCTTCCTCTCAGCATGGACTGGTATGCATGTGCATGCAGTAATCTTGGTGCAGAAAGGAGGTTATTTTGTGCTTATAGTCTCTAATAAAGGCAATTAAAGTGAAAATTTTCTTCCATGTGTATAGAAAAAAAAAAGGTTACCTCTGAGTGTTAACCTTGTGTTAACCTGTATTATGTAAGGTTACACTGCCAAAATATATGGACTCAGAGACAAAAAGAATTTATAAAAATAATTTACACATAAGAATTTATAAAAAAATAAAATTTAAATTTTTATCATACAGTGGACACATAATTTCACAAAGTTTCATGTAATGAATGTCTTATGCATTCCTTTGTTGTTTGTTGTTAATGAATGAAATAATGAAGCTATTGATACTGTTGCATTCTGAATCGGTGATTTGAGATGAACGTGTTTAATGATGTAGCTTCAGATTTTTTTCCAAAATATAATGCATTACTTTTATGTGAAATAAAGGGATAATATTTAATGCTTCTTTAATTATAGTTATCATAAAAAGTTAGAATTTTTAACATCAGCTGGTCACAAGCGAGCCTCTTCTCCTAACCCTTATTTCTGCTTAAGTTCCTGCTTTTTCCTCCGAAGCCTGTACAGTTTAGGTCACAGGTAGACACCCTGACTCGTAGCAAGGTTGTGCTACTGGTAGACCTCTGTGCAGCAATTAAGTATAAACAGGCTTATTAGTCAATTTCTGTATAGGGTATACATACATATATAAATATGTATGTATATATACATGTGCACTTGTAGTGTTTTGCTAAGAAAAAATGCTGTTCCTGTTAAAGCTTTGCATGCAGAATCGATGATTACAGTAAAATTCACTCTTCCTTTTGTTTCACTGGAGTACAGATAGCGATATTTCATTCTGCTGAAACTATTAAGGTACAATAAATTCACTGACAAAAAACAAAATTGGGAAAATATGTCCACATTATGATCTATTTAAAAATGCCTTGAATTAGCTCCTTCAGGGCAATGCAAATGACTCTGGCTCTGTTTTTAAGAATATTTCTTGGAAATAAGTTCCAAAGAAGCTTACTTAGAGTGACTGAGTTAACAACAAAAACAAATTTGGATTTCAGTCGAAAAATAGAAACTGTGGGAACAATAAACAATAATGGTGCTGCCACCCTAATCACTGTGGACAGAAAAAAGTGCTGTAAGGAAAACGTGTTTCATGCTAACATAATACATATTTAGTTTCCCTCATTTAATGTGAAGAAAATTAGATAATTGATGCAATCTGTAAATCCAAAATTAAAACCACATGTGTAAAATAAATTCGGACAATTTATCAGTTGGAATAAGTGTGCTTTTCTCTAAAAAGGGTATGAATAAGCTCAGCACATAACCTTTTTTTATACACAACAGATGTTATGTTGAAACTATCCCCTGTGGAGTTTGTTTCACAGTTAAATACATGACCTGTTTGTCATTTTTCATATGTCATGAGTTCATGTTGTTTAGCTCTGTCAAATCAAATGTGAGGTTATGGATTTTCCCTAGTTTTTCTAGAGTCCGGTGCAGAGGACTTGCTTGTCAAACTATCCAGTGGACACCCTGGCGATATTCAGCACATATGAAAATAAGGGAAAGTGAAGTCAGCAGCAGAGGAGTTGCAGGGACAGCAAAATATCTCCAGCTTCAGTGAGGAGCTGTTCAAGCAAACCTTCGTAACTACATGTTTTCCTGATACTGGGCAAAACTGTTAGTGAAAGATAAGTAAATAAGCGTGTAGTTACATGAGTTTGCAGCAGTGTAGGAGCCTCCTTAACTCCCCTGAATTCATGCTTCAACATTCTGACTCTTTCACACAGACAGAAATAATACAGGTAGGAAATTAAGCACATTTTAAGCACCTGTTATTCTCTCCCATGGGTTTTCCTCATGTCTGTAACAGAGATGCAGACTGTTAATATTTTTTGTCTAGATGAAGCCCATGCTTGTGACCCTGTTTTGCCCACTTTCAGTGGAGAGCAGAGCAAGGTTCATCAACGAAGTAGCCACAGGGTGTACACTGAGTCCCCACTGAAGCCCGGCCAGAGAAGCACTCCTTCCAATAGGTGGAAGCATCTTCTAGCCAGAAGATAAATGCATGCTGCTTGTCTGTGAGATAAGCAATGCCTGTCAGGCCAGTGGAGGGGCAAATAGCATATCTTTTCAACCAAATGAAAAATTCAGGTGACTATTGCTGGAGGAAGGGGAGTGGGTATTGTCAGAGCTGTAATACGGAGTAGAGGATAGGAGATACGGGTACAGGAGAACTATTATGGTAGGAGGAATCAGTGGGAAGAGAACAGGGTAGGAAAAAGAAATATCATTTTACGTTGATAATGCCTTTCTGTATTACCTGACCTAGGAATGCTTGTCCTAGGTTCTCAATCCTGAAGAGGATATTTGTTTAGTGGCAGTTCCTCTAGTCCCACACTATTGATATAATGCAGTCAAGCCTCTCTAAAGTCTTGATTTTGAAGGTAAACATTACAGAAATATCATACCTGTAAGCAGTGACGTTGAGTACCATTCATGTGTAGCCAGCCTGAGGCATTGCTAAGCCTACACAGACTTACGCACTGCAAATACTCTGGGACCTGCATCTCTTAAGGACTCCCTGCATGTGTGTTCTGCAAACTCCATTTTTTGAGGGTTTTCAAGAAAACAGGAACAGAGTTTCTCTCTCTTCATGCTTAGGAACTTACTTTTTAGTTTGGAGGTTGAAATTGTACCTAGTACCCTATTCCCATAGAGAAGCTTCTAGGACAGTCCTTAGAAATAAACCTGGCTACCTCTCTGAAGAGTTTTATGATAGAGCCTTTATCCACGTGGTTTTTTTTCATGTTCTTTGAGCACAATGATCCTGTTTTCACTACAAGCTTTTTCTTTCTGAAATACTGTGATCAGCAAGTCAATCCTAGTCACTCTGAAAAGGATCATTACTTATTCATTAATTATGAATTATTCATAAGTCATTACTTATTACTTAACCTTCAAAAGCAAGCAGAAGGTCACACGACAATAGGACTTTGTGCATGTGACTTATTTACAAAAGCTGCTAAGGAAAAATAAGAATATAAGTTCCCTCCAAGTTTGTTAGCTCCATATCTGACAAGGAGGAAAGACCTTTCCTGCTTTCAGGCTCTCTGTATTACCCCTGGTGAAGCTGACAGCTTTTGCTATCATTGCCCCGGAAGCCTGAACTGTTCACTATGCTTCTGTCTCCACCAGTTTCCCAAAGCCCCGAAAGGTTTAATATTCCCTCATCTCTCTGTCCTCTGCCTTAGCAGTTACGTCATGGGCTGGACAGGGCCAAGGAGCTGTTCCTGTGTGGCTGTTGGATTGGCATTTATTATTTGCTTGGGTGCTCCTAAGTAGCTTCATTACTTTTCTTTCTCTGTCTGAAAACCTGTAATGTTTAATTCCATAGCAATTTGCTTTGATTGCAAACACACAGAGGTTGGCACTTAATTCAGAAAATACGCAGTGTATTTTCATAACTATGCAGTGTTTCCTTGTTCAGCTTGGCAGTGCATTCTGCCTCAATAGAAGAAGGTAAATTTGAAGATGGCCATAAAGGTATTGTTAACAAAGAAGAAAGAAAGAAAGAAAGAAAGAAAGAAAGAAACACTCCTGCTACCTAAATAGGAAGAATGTCTTCTACCAAAACAGTCAGGTGAATGGCAATGAGAGAAGACTTCTCAGCTCCGGCTGTGATTTACTGAGATTGTTAAATAGCTGTATGCCAGTTGTATTAGAAGAATCTCCTTTAAAAACGCTAAAAGAAAAAAAAATGTGGAGGATGAACTGAAAGGGAAGGTCAATGAAAAGCTGAGAAGCTGGGAAGTCTCAGGGAGACTGCTGCAAGGAGCTGGGGTTCTCTTTGTGACTCTCAGAAAGCCAAACCTTCCTCAGCTGTGAGAGAAGTTGTTAGTCATGTATATCTGTGTCTTTTTTGTTTGGTTGGTTTTGTACCTCCTATAGATATGTTCTCATTTAATATTCAGAAATCATTAAATTTCACCAAGTTATTCTTGTGTTTATCTAAACCACTTTAAATTAAAGAGTAAGTGCCTTTCTGAATGATGTGTAAGACATCAAGTGATAGAGGATCTGTTGCTTCTTTCAAAGGTTTTCCTAGTGGATGACTATTTTCCGTGACAATGTGTGCATTTTGCTTGTTTCAAGACATTTATTTCAGCTTCAGGCCACTAACTCCAGTGTTTTTCTTTGACAGAATGAAGATCCTTTTACTATTTTCTCTTTTTGATAGCACATATACACTAAATAGATTATGGGTCAGTTTTCTTTTAAGTAAGGTGGAAAAAATATGGTTTGGAAAAAAATAGCTCTCTGTACTGCAGCTACTCTGAATTTTCTATTTCTTTTACAGCATTTCCACCAGAATTGCATATATTTGTTTACTATAAGTTCTTCCAATTTTGTCTGCAGAGATAAAATTACCTTCTCCCTATATATGTGTGTATACACAGCCCTTGTTCATATGGCTTATTAGTCTTGTAACCATTTTATGAAAGCATCGCTCTAGGAGCATCTCTTAGTCTGCTTGAACCAATAGGTCTTCTTCATATTAACTACTTTCTAGGTTGGGTACCTGCCCAGTAAATAAAGACCACCTTTAAAATAATGTGTCATGCAGATCCTGAAACCAGAGCCTTCCAGACCAAATGCTCCCCCAGAGGAGGTACACAGACTTCTGTGGGATTTTTTGTGGGGTCAGAGATTTCCTTTCATGCAGCTGATTACAGGAACGGCCTTGCCCTAGGAAATTATATCCACATGTCCTTTACCATTAATTTGCATGCAGTCTTATGTATAATATGCCCCTTTTGCTTCTCTGCTGTGAAACTCATCTGGTGGCACCAAAATGAAAAACAAACAAAAAAACCCCACACTATCACTAACATTTTTGTTAATTTTGCATTGTCAGTTGTCATTGCTGTTTATTAAAAAGATTTTATGTGCAGCCTGATTTTCGCTGCCTCCTCGTTCTGCGCTTAGGGCAGAGAAAATATGTCAGTAAATATTGAACAGCAAAGCTGTATTATGACTGACAGTTATCCTAATTCTTTGAGATACACTGGTATCAGTAAAGTAATGGCTGTTCAAGAATGAAGTGCCTCGTTTCGCTTTGTTTTGATTGCAGAGCTGATTTGGTTCAATCAAAGAGCGATGGCTGGTATCATTTTTAAGGCAGGTGTCATATGTGCTTTATTTTTTAGTTCTGTGGTCCAAAATTGCAAATAACTGATCTTCTGTGGCATGGTCATCTCTAAATATAATGATGTAAGAGCACAAATACAAGAACAAATCATTGGGTCATCTGTCTCAGAAGCGTCCAGCAGAACCTGTTCCCAAATGCCTCTTGACCTGCCATGGAAGCTTCCACCAGCTCCAGGGCAACCTTGTGGGTAGATAGAGGGTCCAGAGAGGCCAGCCAGCTGTTGTAGCAGGCTACCTGTGGTCTTCAGCTATCTCTGCACTTTTGGCAGGCTTGTCTCTGCCCCTCTACTAAGTGGATATCCGCTCTGAATCTCTGCCACCACCCTTCACCTCAGTTTTACTTTACATCTGTCCCAAGTGCTTCTATCCTGGTCATGCTCACCTACATTTCTTTGTCTTTTCTTCTCTGCTTGAGCTGTCGCTTTCTTAGTGCTCCCTTCCCCCCCTCCTTGTCCCATCTCAGCCTCTTGTTCTCTCTTTCCCATTGCAAAACTAACATTTGCCGTGATTGCATTGCTCACCGCACTCATTTTTTGTAGCACTTTTGTACCTATATTTTTTACCTCGTCTATAAACTCTTCAGGATAGCTATGGTCTTTTTTTGTGTATCTCTGCATACTACAAAATCCTACAAGGCTCATCTTTTGCATGGTTTTAGGCACTAGTGTAGTAAACATGATTAATAATACTAACACCTACTGTAATGTACTTGGTTTATAACTGCACCATAAATGAAAATTACTTACTCACCCAGCTACTGATTGTACTTTGTGTTTTGTCTACTGTAACTGTAGATACATGTCTCCCTCTATAAAATACTTTAATAACCTAAATTTTTCTGGGCTGAAATTGTAACACTGATCTATTCCTTAGTTTTTTCAAGCCAAGTGAGTCCAGCTAGTTTGACCTCACTGAAGTTCGTCATATTGCCCCTGAATCAGGTAGAATAGCTTGTCTGATCATAAGAATGTTATTTAATTGCTAGTATTACTACAATGCCCAGGAGCTTTCTTGCACAAAGCACAGTAAAAATACCAAAAAGAAACAGAAAAGAAGATAAACTGTCCCACTGACTTACAACTGAATACAGGGAAACAATGAAAAACTACTCACTGTGCCCGCACCAGATGCACGATTTATATACATTGTCTGGTTTTTTTGGAAGTCATCATGGTGGAGGAAAACTTTAGGGAGACATTTCAAGGAGCCTAAGCAGGGGTGGTTTTATGATTTCTTTTATGCTGCCTCAAGTGTTTGAGGACTTCATCTATCAGGGTACTAGTCTGGCTCCAGAAACCTTAAAAAATTGTAACGTTAGCTGGAAAAAAATGTTTTGTGTTCCTTTCCAAAGCACTGAAGAGCTGTGGGCTCGCACAAACCCAGTGTGATATAGCACATCTTCGTGCTCTAAATTATGGTGAAATTGGGTCTGGCGTAAACCCAACCCAAAATTAAGGCAGCTAGCGTGGCTCCCTTTGAAGATACCTCAGCACCTGCATTTACCACTTGTTGAGAACAAAGAAGCAGAATCTATGCACTAATATTGTTATTAGCATTGTATGCATACTACCCACACCTGTATACCTCTGCAAATGCTACAGAATGTAATGGGTCTCGGTAACCTATCTTTTATATGCTCTGTTAGCAATCCTAGTCATGTCTGTTCCCCACATGAATACTTCTCTCTCATCAGGGTAGTCTTATACATTCATTTGTTGCATTTTTTGGTCTTTTGTTCTGAAAATAACATGGTTGTGGTTTTCTGCAGCAAGCCCTTACAGAACTCATTTCTTATATCACTCTGTTATTTTGAGAAGAGTAGGGAAAATATTCATTTCCTGTAACCTGAATTATACTGCCATGTTGTCATAAAGAAAATACTGAAATTAATATTTACCAAAAATCCCATCTTTATACAACTGTCTAAGCTAACAAAGCAAACGATGCACCATACCTCACTAGTGTTTTCTAGTATTAAAAACCATGAAAGCTTGAAAATAAAATTCTGCCCTGAATATAGAGCTGTATATATTGTATGTATTACATATACAAGCCTTCTCAGAATAGTAGTACAAAGGATTGCTTATGGTGTTGGTTAGGTGAAGTTGAAATCATGACTTCACTAAGACAAAAACTGATTCTAATATAAAAGGAAATTTCTGTGGTCTACAGCAGCATTGTAATTTCTACAGGTGCTTGAGAATTTGTGCTGTAAAATCAGGTTTTCCTGTTGATTATCAGCTGACCAACCGGACTGGTTGCAAAGCCCTTACTGATAGACATACTGCCCAGTTCTGAAACTGAACTCATACTGATTTGCTTTTCGAAATAGAATTCAAAATCTAGATTTTTGAAGTTCCTATAAATGATAAAAGTAAGACAACACAGTGATTTTTAGACTGACAACATAAAGTACAGGATATGCAGGTAATTATAGACAATTGAAGAACACCTGGCACACAGTAGCTGAAATACAGATAATATTGAATAGAAACTATTTTCACCCGAAATGAATTAACAAGTAAAGAAATGAGCCCAAAGATATGAGTTTTCATACTTTTGGAAATGTGTTGCAAACTCTTTTCCCCTTCCAAATACTTTTCCCTTCCCAAATATTTAAACTTTGCTATTTTTCAATAGGGTTCTCGTCATTGAAATGAACGAATGCTTTAAAACTATTAGTTAACTTTATAACTTCTCTACGATTCTGGTATTATTCTTTATTTAATTTATTTTTTTAAATAATAGGGAGACAAATTAAAATCTTGAACCAAGCTATGTGGGAGCAGGGTCATTCATAAAATGTCATCTAGAACTCCCTTAAAACTGACTTAGGGAGTTCAGTTGTCTTCTATGGCTAATACACTTGAGAAGATAAATGTAGGTGGCCTGATAAATGGTAGGTAGGTATACCCAAGATATTTGCAACGTGATTGTTCTGACATACATTTAGTTTAGAATTTTTGTCCCCAGTGTTTTCCCATATGAAAGTTAGGCATCTTGTCTCAGCTAGTGGACATCCTAGAGAGAGGTGCTTCAGAAATGGGTGGTTCATCCAGCAATGGGTGGTAATGAAGGCATGTCAGGTGAATAAGTCTCCAGAGGAAGGTTTTGTCTGTGAGCCATTTCCTTCTGAGGCTGAAGGCCAGACATTAGCAGTCTCACTGGATTCCTATTAATGAATATTTATGTATGTTCCAGTATCCTAGTCTATTTGTATTTGCTTAAATACATTCTCTCCATAATTTCAGTTAGGAAAAATTATCTTTCAACTCTGAAGCTACTATGCTTGTGTTGTCTTGTACAATTAAACTACCATAACATTACTTATAAACTTCTGTGGTTTTAGCTGTTTTATACCAGTTTGCAAAGCTGAAGAAAGTCCCTGGCTGTAATTTCAGCGAAAAGGCACCTGAAGTGTAGATTTAAAGATTTTCCCCAAGTAATGCAGATGGTCACTGGCTTATGAAAAGCAACCTGTGTCTTCACAGTCTTGGTCTAGTGCTGTAATGATTAGGGAAAAAAACACACTTTATAATCTTCAATAGTCTGAACCCCTCATCCTGTAAGTTTGTAAATACTTCCTGTGCTTAACTTTGACACATACAAGTAACCACACCAATTTAAAGCTAATCAAATTTAGAGGAGTTTACGGGCTCACAACCTGTTATTGTATGTAGTTGCATTTAATTCAGGTAAAACTTTTCATTGTTTTTGACAATGCTGATTACCATTGTTAATTGCCAGGACACCTTAAGAAAAAGATCAAATTGTATTCTAACCTTCAAAATACAAACAGTGTGAAACACCTTGAAAAGATACAAAACTTCTGCTGCAGATTTCTTTGACAGCAGGGAATAATGTCCATATTGTCCTGAGAATAAATCCCCTAACAGGTAGAAGATAAAGAATGTGGAGGAAAAGACCAGGGAAGGCGATAGCTTTGCTGCATCTTTTAAACAAGGTAGCCAGCACTTTGCTCTCAGAACTGTGGTGGGACTGAGATGGGAAAAACCCTCACAGTTATTTTCCATTACAGTAATGCAGGAAAAATTAATTGTTTCATATCTTATGGAAATGTTCTGAAATGAAAAATGTTGTGAGATGAAATGTGGGAGGCCCAGGTCCTCTCATTCCTGCCTTTGGATATATTTGACTCATCGTGAGTCTAACAGACTCGCAAACATGTCGTCAATCACACCAAATGACGGCTTTAGTAGAACAAGTTTATGGAGAGTCACAGACACAGCTGCAGTGTTCAGGTACCTTAATTGGTCCCTCCCATGACAAATGCATCGTTTCTTG